>NC_134397.1:90047261-90396459 GCF_050003625.1 Haematobia irritans | reverse complement strand
AAAAGTTCTTTAAATTTAATGAAATTGTCTTTAAATTTGTTGTCTAAATTTGTTGTTTGTTGTGACTACAAAGCAAAAAATCGTTCAAATATAGGACATGTTTTTCAAAACTTTATTTTAAAGACGTTTTTTACTTTGCATAATTTCTACTGGAAGTCGAGTCTTAATTTGGAAAATAAAGTTGTCGTTAACTCGTTTTTAAAGGACTTTGATAGCATATGAAGAAAAAAAGCTGAAAAAGTGAAAAATTAAAATTTGCTTCCTAGAAGCAAGTACACAAAACTCACATTTAAAAGAGAATTGTGTCTTAAAAGTATCCTTACTTGTATTCTCCGCTTCTTTGGCTCGGAATCAATACCAAAATTTTTAAAGTAAAGACAAAATCTTTGGAACCGGGTATGCTTTTTTTTCAGTGTAGAGAAACAATGAATTAAGTAATATATTAACTCATAAAACTGTATTGTTATCGATGTGAAAGACATAATAAAATAAATATTCTTGTTAAAAGAAAGCCAAAGTTTTAATATAAAACTTACCAATTCTCTATTAAATTGTAAGCTGAGGGGAAATATAAAAAGTTATCCAAATTCATTTGGAGTTACTCTGAAATTAAATATTTATTTTTTACATTAAATAAAAACTTTAAATTGGTTTCCAAAAAAATCTAATTAAAGCAGTAATAATATGCATAAAAAAGTAATTATTCTGGTTAAAAGAATGTTAAAGAAAGATTACCAATTCATAAAAATGTTTCCAACTTGTTATTCTGAAATTTTGTTTTTTTACATTAAAAATATTAAATTGTTCTCCAAAAATATTTGATTAAAGTAATACTAAAATAAGGTATTAAAAACCTGTAATTTTGATAATAAAAGTGTCATAAAACGTGAATATTCTAGTGAAAAGAAAGCCAATTTTTAAAAGGAAACTTACCACTACTCTATTAAATTGTACGCTGATGAGAATCCATCCATCCATCTGAGGTTGCTCTGAAATTAAATATTTATTTTTCCACAAAGAAAAACATTAAACTGGTTTCAAAAAAAAAAAAAATGATAATTAGCAAATAAAAAATATTCTTTTTAAAAGAAAACCCCATTTTAAAAAGAATATTTACCAATTTATGATTAAACTTTACGCTGAGGTGTAACAAAAAATTTCCAAATTCATCTGGAGTTACTCTGAGATTGAATATTTATTTTTTACATTGAATAATAAAAATTAAATTAGATAAAACAATTTCAATATACTTTCCATTTCAGCATTTTTCCTAAATATTGAATATTGTCAATAACTTTTTTTTAAACTACCGATCATAACTTCGCCATCGTACATCTCATCGCTAAAATTATAATAACTTTCATTTAAAAACCAAAAACCAAAATATTCCAAACCTTTATATTTCCTTGTTACATACCTGCTGACAAGATACCACGCCAAATATACAACTGAAGCATGCCAAACAAAACCAAAACATTCCTACAACAACAAAAACACATGTGCCTTCATTAAAAACAACACCTCATCAACCATTCGCGAATAACAAACACACACACAAACCACTGAAAGAACAAAAATTAAAACAACCCAACGCTCAGATATACACAACATCCCCATCACTCGCTACCATTTCTCATTAGTGCATTGCATGCTCTCACTCTCAAACAAAATTCAAGTAACATCAGTGCTGCCGCTACTACTTCAATCGAAGTATTTTGCTTCATTTTCACAAAATTTACTTCGTCACTCCTTCTTCCAAAAATCTGCTTCACTTTTTGTTCTGCTTCAAATTTTTAAATTTTTCCTCATATTGCCTAATTGTTTTTCCTATTCCTTTAATTACGATGAACATAGCGGTTTAAATCATTGAATTATTAACCGATGTGGACCAATTTTTGCATAGTTGTTAGAGACCATATACGTACACCATGTACCAAATTTCAGCCGGATCGGATGAAATTTGGTTCTCTTAGAGGCTCCGCAAGCCAAATCGGGGGATCAGTTTATATGGGGGCTATATATAATTATGGACCGTTGTGGACCAATTTTTGCATGGTTGTTAGAGATCATATGCTGAAACCATGTACCAAATTTCAGCTGGATCGGATGAAATTTGCTTCTCTTAGAGTCCCCGCAAGCCAAATTTGGGGGTCCGTTTATATGGGGGCTATACGTAAAAGTGGACCGATATGGCCCATTTGCAATACCATCCGACCTACATCAATAACAACTACTTGTGCCAAGTTTCAAGTCGATAGCTTCTTTCGTTCGGAAGTTAGCGTGATTTCAACAGACGGACGGACGGACGGAAACGCTCAGATCGACTCAGAATTTCACCACAACCCAGAATATATATACTTTATGGGGTCTTAGAGCAATATTTCGATGTGTTCGATGTGTGACAAAGTTAATATACCCCCATCCTATAATGGAGGGTACAATAAAATGAATTCTATTGTTTTGTTTTCGAAAATATATGCTACTTCAATTTTATTCAATCTACTCCACTTTTTTCCAAAATCTACTTCACCCAGTTTTTCACTAGCGGCAGCACTGAGTAACATCCATCATCTTTACAACATATTCCACTTTGCCGAGAAAGATCACTGTACTATGCATTACCCAGCAAAAAAGCGTCGCCAAGAAAGTAATGAAAATGTTCTTTTTGGATCCAGAAGTGGTGCAAATTTGACGCAGAAGCGATGAATTTAACATGGGCTTGTCATGGGACGGAAGTCCTCCATTTCAACAGCCGTTGCACTGAATTTGTATCACTTTTTTAGGTATGATCCGAATTCAATGTTATGGATGTAAATTAAAAAATTGTGTGATATTTTGTCAAATAAATAATTTTTATAATTTTTTATAATTTTTAATGGATTCTAACGCTTGTCGGAAACGTTTGACCTAAAATATTTTCAAAAACTCAAAATTTCAGAATTTTTCAAAATTTTTTCAGATTGGATTTTGCATTTTTTTCGACAAAATTTAGATGATTTGTACCATTTTATGAATTCTTACTCTGTTTTTAACCTATTTGAAACAAAAAAGTTAAAATTATGCATTAAAAGTATGAAAACCCAAGTTATAAAAAATTGAAATAAAAGAACTTCTTGGGTAGTTCAAATAAAGAACATCATTGGGAATGCATCTTCTGGAAGTGCTTTTAAAGTTGTGCCTTTGGAAGAACTTCCAATTTTTTTTGCTGGGTAATTCATCGCATCTGTTCACAATTTACTCTAAAAACAATACTCTTAAATGCATATCAGTATAAGAACGATGAAACGTTTAACTTAAAATTAGCAAAAATTTCATGAAGTGATATCTACCCATTTTTGACGAAAATGTCTATAAATTTAATTACATGTGAACTAAAAATATTGAGAAATGTACCAACTATTATTATATTATGAAATCCGCTTTCAAGTTAAATTTTCGTAAAAAAATATTTTCTCATACAAAAACTCTTTATAGTAAATTGCACTTATTATTTAAGGTGAGTACTATGTTCGTTTTTTTTTCACCAAAACACAAAATTGAAAGTACACTTATATTTATGAAGACGATTATATTTTTATCAAATCTTGCCAAATAATGGTTGGAAAAGATCCAAGGAATTGATTGCAAATAATGTTATATTTCTAAATTAATTAATAAAAAAAGTAAACTGGTTTTCAGCTTGAAAATTGAACATAGTACTTAGCTTTAGAAAGTATTTTACATTTCATAAGTAGTTTTATAGTATGACGATAGACTTTTTAACTACCAGTTAGAAAATTTTTAAGGAATTTTCCATCGTATTTTGCAGGCCGCGAACTAAACGATTGCTACTTAAAATTTGTAAAACTTCCTTTCGAGTAGTTAATCTTCGTTGAAGATACGAAAAATGAACTAAAATTCTGGAAATTTCTTGTAATAAATTATAGTAAAAATCTGCTTAAATTAACGAGACACTTTTTTGTGTTGATGCGCCTTGATTTCCAATAAATCAGCAGCCTGTAAGCTAAATTAGTTTTTCTGAAAGAAAACAGAATAATTCGAATTAATTTTGTTCAATTAAAAGTTTATTTTGCTAAACATTACCTGCATAGGATATCATGCTTAATTCTTAGTTCCAGGTTGCAGATTTATATTCTTCTTTTGCAGTTGTAGTCGTTTAGCATAAAAAGGTGAATTAAGGAGCTCGGAAATTTAATTTTAGTAACAATTCCTTTCCAAAATTTCCACACGTTGAAATCGTCTATTAAAATTTGAACCAATCAAAGAAAAAACTAATGGCAAAGCAATGTAATATTTGGTGTTATATTGATGATAAAGGGTGATTTGTTAAGAGCTTGATAACTTTTTAAAAAAAAAAAAAACGCCTAAAATTTGCAAACTCTCATCGGTTCTTTATTTGAAACGTTAGATTGGTCCATGACATTTACTTTTTGAAGATAATTTCATTTAAATGTTGACCGCGGCTGCGTCTTAGGTGGTCCATTCGGAAAGTCCAATTTTGGGCAACTTTTTCGAGCATTTCGGCCGGAATAGCCCGAATTTCTTCGGAAATGTTGTCTTCCAAAGCTGGAATAGTTGCTGGCTTATTTCTGTAGACTTTAGACTTGACGTAGCCCCACAAAAAATAGTCTAAAGGCGTCAAATCGCATGATCTTGGTGGCCAACTTACCGGTCCATTTCTTGAGATGAATTGTTCTCCGAAGTTTTCCCTCAAAATGGCCATAGAATCGCGAGCTGTGTGGCATGTAGCGCCATCTTGTTGAAACCACATGTCAACCAAGTTCAGTTCTTCCATTTTTGGCAACAAAAAGTTTGTTAGCATCGAACGATAGCGATCGCCATTCACCGTAACGTTGCGTCCAACAGCATCTTTGAAAAAATACGGTCCAATGATTCCACCAGCGTACAAACCACACCAAACAGTGCATTTTTCGGGATGCATGGGCAGTTCTTGAACGGCTTCTGGTTGCTCTTCACTCCAAATGCGGCAATTTTGCTTATTTACGTAGCCATTCAACCAGAAATGAGCCTCATCGCTGAACAAAATTTGTCGATAAAAAAGCGGATTTTCTGCCAACTTTTCTAGGGCCCATTCACTGAAAATTCGACGTTGTGGCAGATCGTTCGGCTTCAGTTCTTGCACGAGCTGTATTTTATACGGTTTTACACCAAGATCTTTGCGTAAAATCTTCCATGTGGTCGAATAACACAAACCCAATTGCTGCGAACGGCGACGAATCGACATTTCACGGTCTTCAGCAACACTCTCAGAAACAGACGCAATATTCTCTTCTGTACGCACTGTACGCATTCGTGTGGTTGGTTTAATGTCCAATAAAGTAAACTGAGTGCGAAACTTGGTCACAATCGCATTAATTGTTTGCTCACTTGGTCGATTATGTAGACCATAAATCGGACGTAAAGCGCGAAACACATTTCGAACCGAACACTGATTTTGGCAATAAAATTCAATGATTTGCAAGCGTTGCTCGTTAGTAAGTCTATTCATGATGAAATGTCAAAGCATACTGAGCATCTTTCTCTTTGACACCATGTCTGAAATCCCACGTGATCTGTCAAATACTAATGCATGAAAATCCTAACCTCAAAAGAATCACCCTTTACTTTGCAAATTTTGGAAATAGAAAAAATATAAATGGAAAATACATATTTTTATTATTTTCGGATATTTTTCATATTTTTAAATACAAAAGAAAGAACTTTTTTACCATTACATAATTCAACTCATTAGTTTATATATCAGATATACTGCTCTCTACTTGGGTTCAAACTGAAAAAGGCAGGAAACACAAAAATGCAATGTAATGCCAACGCTACTTCGCAACTTTAAGGTGAATCTTCCAACAAACCCATACCGCTATTGATTTTAAGAAAACTAGCAGTGAAAAATTTTACAATTTTAAAAGATCAATACGGTACCCTCCTTTTGATTGTAAACATATTCTTATATTCCTATATATTTGATAAAATGATGGAGTTGATGGGAGTGATTGGTCAATTTCACGAAATAGAATTGCTCACTAAAAGAAATGAATAAAATATATATTATTTTAGTCCGTTTAATGTAAACACGTTTCAATGGAAAACGGTATTCACATTTCATACCTTCAATAAACGCAGATTGTTTTCCATTTTTACAATACCACAAAACACAAACACAGGTAAATAATTTCAAATGCGTTCTGCCATATATTTTTTCAAACCTTTACCACGTCGCCATTTTCATTTATTTCAAGCCTTTGCTATGATTTGTTGTTGCGTTTAAAATATTTATGCACCCATTTAGAAGGCAGCAGACAGAATGTCGCCAATCATGTTTTTCAATTTACGCGAAAAACAAAAACCCAACCGTTCGTTACGAGTTACTTTCACAGACTGATCTCTCCATCATACGTTGTTGAATAAATATCCATTCTCTTGTTGTCTTTTCGCTTTTTCCATCGCTCAAAATTATTCAATTTCAATCAAAAAGGTGATTGGAAATTTTCAATCACGCGTGTAATTGAAAATTATTTCCGAATTAACTAACAAATTGATTGAATCAATTAATATTTTAATTGGGAACGTAATAAATATCAATAATTTTTTTAATTAGTTTTTATTCAGATTTGATTAAATAATTAGTTTAATCAATTAACATATTAATTGAATCCGTTTCCAATTTCAATCAAATATTTAATTGAAAAAACTTCGGTGATAATTTTTTGTGTGTATGATAAAAAACGACGCCGCAAATATGGATACAAAATTGGGGACCTGGTCGCAATAAAAAGAACACAATTTGTGGCTGGGCGGAAATTAGCAAGTACGTTTCTTGGTCCGTACGAAGTAGTTAATATAAAAGAAAATGGGCGTTACGACGTGAAGAAATCAGCTAATGGACCCCTGTTTACAAGCACGAGTGTGGACAATATGAAATTATGGAAATATGTTACAGAGAATGAAGAATTGCTTTCATCTGGGACAGATGATGATTAGGAGAGTCAAATGTAGAATGGATACACTCAAATTGTTGCTAGTCGCAGTCGGCAATGATTTATTTACTTTTAAAATTATTCTTTTATGGATAGTTGGCCTTGATTTTGAATGAAAAAGAAAATAGAGACAACAAAGAGGAAGTTGTTGTGTGAAAGTCGTTCAATTAAGAAGTGCCTGAAGTCGTTCACATTTTCCTGAATTTTTTGTCACAATATTTTATTTTCATCATTTTGTAATTACATTTTTATACATCAATAAAGGATATTGAAATCCCATCCTTTCATTAACTTCTCCGATTGCAATTTCTCTAAAACATCTTCGACAAATGGCACAGGAAACAGTCTTGCAATACCATACTATTCAATTTCCGGTATTCTATGCATACTCTAAGGGTACCATCCTTCTTTTTAACCACCACAACTCAGCTGGCTACATTTGACGTCGATTTTCGTACATCTTCAGACAACCAGTGATCGACTTGTATTTTAACTGACTCAGCCTCGGACAAACTGGTAGATGATTGACGAAAAGGCACAATAACACCATCTGGAACTATCTTAATTTCAATCGGAATAATTTCTTCAATTTGAGTGTGATATTGAATTAGTACTTCTAAAGCTTTTGAATCATCACAAATGGGACATACATTTGCATGCGGCACATCAATGTCTTCCATCAGTTGTTCGGTATTATTCATTTTAAATATAAATTCATTGACATTAGAAGAAACACAAAATTTTTGGATGAAATCATAACCTAATATACCACAGACAACAAAAGACCCAATAGGGGTACTTAAGTCTCTTTCAAAGCACCGCAGAGTATCAACCGAATTGTTTAAATATACATCACTCATCTGCTTTACAATTGACTCTTTACCTCTGTAACATCCGATCCTGTATCCACCAAACTTTTAATATTTTTCCCATTAATCACAATTGCCTTTACACGATTATTTCTAGCAACAAAGCGAACATCTCCACCAGAGTTTTTTGGGAAAATTCTTGAAATATGGCCGGACTCACTACATGAGAAACATTTCATACCATAATCGCAGTCTCTTCGCTTGTACTCTTTTTTTTTTTTGGTTTTGGTAGCGCAACAGAAAGTTTCTTAGCTGACGATTTCACCAGATGTTCTCCGATTTCACCAGATGTTCATAAATTTCATATTGCTTCCTTAAATCCCTGTAGTTCGCACATCCATATGTGCATGCTATACTTATACTCACTTTTAATGTTCAGTCTATTAACAATATATTTCAAAACTGCAGCCTCTTCTATTCATTCGACGCTCGCAATCTCCTTCATGGTCAAAATATACTCGGAAACTCTCACCATTTTTCATTTTCCGTTCTCTTAATCGCTGATGTATATCCGCACTATTTGCACTGGATTCGAATTCGGCCATAAGCGCACTCTTTATAGCTACTCACTAGCTCTGATTCCAGAAATAGCTGTGCTGCTCCGCACATTTTACCTCTAGCTTGCACATATTTCTGTTTGCCGGTTAATTCATATGCATCAAAAGAACATGCAACTTTTCAAAATTACCCGCAGTAATAGGATTCTCCCCTATTCTCATCTTGTTGGAATTTCCAAGATAAAAGCTGTAACAATTGATTCATTTGCGCTTCCATAGTACCAACGCCTATAGAAGTCTTCTTCCCTTCAATCTGTTTTGTATCCGACGTCGTAGATGTAGATTAATTAGTCTCGTTTAACGCTAGGTCTCTTCTAGGATCCGTCATACTTCTTAGGAACATTACCTCCAAAAAGTTCCAAATTGTCTTCTTTTTTGTGTCTTCTATAGAACGGTTGAGCCCCCAAATGTAAAGATGGGATTTCAAAATTCTTTATTGACGTATAAAAATGTAATTACAAAATGATGAAAATAAAATATTGTGACAGAAAATTCAGGAAAATGTCAACGACTTCAGGCACTTCTTAACTGAACGACTTTCACACAGCAACTTCCTCTGTGATGTTTCTATTGTCTTTTTCATTCAAAATCAAGGCCAACTATGCTTAAAAGAATAATTTTAATGGTAAATAAATCATTGCCGACTGCGACTAACAACAACTTGAGTGTATCCATTCTACAGGTATGTTTAAAATCAGCAAAAATATAAATATTAATAAGTCAAATGCATCTGAAGTATTTAGATAGGACATGCAGGTATTGTATAGGACAGGGCAGGTCGAAAGGAGATGTTGTATAGATATTGAATGGCTGTTGCAAAAGAGCATTGTGTGGAGGTTCATTTTTGAAAAGGTGTTCGTGCGTGAGTTTACAATGCAGAAGTCGTAATCGTACGAAGCATTTGTTTTGAATCACAGTAATCGATGTGGGCAGAACTAGTGAGATTCTGGTTGGATTCAAATACTGATATGGGTGCTTATATTTCTCCCATCGATTTTTGCCATTTTGTTGGCCTCTTCAATTATATATTTTTTTAGAAGGAAGAATATATGTCTAGGTTGGAAACTTAGTATGCACATCTTTTGCGACATTGTCGGCGAGTTTGTTTCCAGGTATACCGACGTGGCTGCGTAGCCACGTATGTATGGATATAATAATTTCATTGGTATTCACACAGTTTAATGCTGCCTTAAAAACAGAATGATTATCGGTGCAAATTAGCATTTTTGTACGGCGAACTTTGCAGAACTCCAGTGATTTTAGTAGAGCTAACGCTTCATATGAATTTGGCATGTGCTACAAGGTTGTTCATAATTTTATAGGCTACATTTCTTTCCTCGACAGTTTGGTAAAATTTTCAACAGTTCAGGAGCTGTAGTCGAAAAACCGAAAAAATCGGTGATAAAAGTGACAATTTTATCGACATTTTTGTGATTTTGGACATGAAGATGAATATAATTAATATATTTAATACTTAATATATTCAGCATTTTTGTTGGCCGAGTCAAGAGCTACAACTTTGCATAATACCTCAAAAATGAATTCACAACATTTTTGAGCTATGGCCATACGAAAATTGTAAAAAACTGCTCAAAATCATATTTGGCGACAAAACTTTAGAGGCTCATAAAAGACAAACAGCAACCAATCTGGCAAAATCCAGAAATTACTTTTCTCACTCATCAAGTACTTTCAGCTGGTATAAGTGTTTTTTTGTTTGGAGACAAAAAGTTGAAGTTTCGTCACAGTGCAATTATACGAAATTTCTAAATTAATATATGTTTACATCCAGACAGCAAATGAGATGCCCGAAATATAATATGTTCTAACATATTAGCATTTACGTCACAGACATGTTATGCTAGTTTATGAACATTAAAATTAAAAATTTGACTTCAAAACCAGGGATCCGGAGCGGTCCATTTTTTCCGCTCCGCTCCGCTCCCGCTCCGGAGAAAAAAGAACCGCTCCGCTCCGAGAAAAAAAAATCGCTCCGCTCCGCTCCTCTTCGAGAAAATTATAGTACAAACATTGTATTATTTGTTCAATTGAGTTTTATTTTATTGAGAAAAATCGGGCGGTACATATATGGGAGCTATAGCTAAATCTGAACCGATTTCGATGATTTGTTGCACATATAGTTAGTGCTATAGAAGATTACATTTCGCCAACTTTGAGTAAGATCGGTTGATAAATAAGGGTTTTATGACCTAATTTGACAAAATCGGGCGATACATATATATGGGACCTATATCTAAATCTGAACCGATTTCGATGAAATTTTCAGACTTAAAGGGTGATACAGAAGATTATTTTGTGCTAAATTTGACGACGATCGGTTAGTAAAAAAAGTGCAACGTGACCCCATTTGTCGAAATCGGGCAATACATATATATGGGAGCTATATCTAAATTTGATCTGATTTCTTCCAAATTCAATAACGTTCGTCCTTGTGCCCAAAAAAACTCCCTGTACCAAATTTCATCAAAATCGGTTAATAATTGCGACCGAAATCCTGTGAACAACAAATACATGGACAGACGGACGGACGCCAAGCGCTAGATCGACTCAGGAGGTGATTCTGAGTCGATCGGTATATATTTTATGGGGTCTAAAATCAATATTTCTTGTAGGCACATTTTTTGGCAGATCAAACTTGTTATACCCTAACCACTATGTGGTTTATGGTATAATGACTTTAAAACAATGTGTTGAAACATTTTATTAATCTTGAAGATTTTTTCAGAAATATTAAATCCATTTTGACTTCATTAAAACGAAATTTGCATTCATGTTAGGATACACATTTTTATGTCGAATCACTTAGCTATAAGGACAAACAGACTTCATTGAAAAGTTTAGAGACTTTTAGACAAGGAAAAACTTTTTTTCAGAGAAATACGTCTTCTATTCTAAGCAAAATTCGTATTCGTATTTTAAGCATGTGAAATATTTGGCCTCCCGACAATATTCTTTGCGGTGCACCATCTACTATTTAATATGTGATAGAAACCAAATTTATGAAAATGGACCAAATTCTGTTTGGTCTGACCATCGGACTAAATTTAAAAATTAGAAATCTTTTGGACCAATTTTGGTCCGATCGGACCAAAACGGCAACGCTGATTGGAACTGAAAGTCTATACACAGAGTATAAGTAACTACTCTCCGAAAGTTTTTTTTTTTGTTTTGCAACAGACGTAGAGAAGAGGTTTTGTTATATTTGTAATGTGTGTGTGTATGTTTATGTTTGCAACAACCTCCATCGACATCAGTCCGTGGTATACCTACGAATATTCTTACTCAGATCTAGTGTTACCTAATTTCGCTTTTTTGTCCTTTATTGTATAATAAATGTATATGCGCACATTTTTCAACCAAAATTGAAACTATCCATAATTTTAATTAAATTTTCGAGAACTAATATCAGAAATAAGAGAAAGCTAGGATATAGTACAATAGTAAAGCAAATGTGAATGAAAAAAAGCATGCCCGGTTCCAAAGATTTTGTCGTTACTTTAACAGTTTGGGTATTAATTCCGAGCCAAAGAAGCGGAGAATACAAGTAAGGATACTTTAAAGACGTAATTCTCTTTTAAATTTGGGGGTAATGTACTTGCTTCTAGGAAGCAAATGTTAATTTTTAATTTTTTTAGATTTTTTTTCGTCAGTTGTTATCAAAATCCTTTAAAAACGAGTTAACGAGTTATTTTTTTTCCATATTAAGACTCTATTTCCAGTAGAAATTATGCTATGTTTCAAGTAAAAAGCGTCTTTAAAATAAAGTGTTGAAAATCATGTCTTATTTTTTAACGATTTTTTGCTTTGTAGGCAAGATGCAAAAAGGAAACAAATTTAAAGACAATTTTATTAATTTTAAAGAATTTTTCTTAATTAATAAAGTCATGTTGACCTTACCTCAAAAATTGTATCTTTCATGTTATGATACACATTTTTAAGTAAAATCACTTAATTATAAGGACATTACAACTTCATTCAAAAGTTTATTGCCTTTTGGACAAGAAAAAAAACTTTATTTTAGAGAAATGCGTCTTCCATGTTAAGCAAAATTTGCATTCTTATTCTAAGGACATGGAATCTTTGACTTCACGACAATATTTTTTTCAGTGTAGAAAACTAAAAAATTAAATATAAATAAGATCGTTTAATTGCATTTATTTGACGTTCATTACAAACATCTTTGTAGTAATACGGGATGAAATTGATCGAAAGTACTGTTGTTACTTTTACAAAACATACTAGATATATATTTTGACATTTGCCGTTTTTGAAAACAATTACTAAAAAACACGTTGTGTTTTCCCCAATGTACGCACGTACAAAAATACATATCGTACATTTTAAACGTTTACTCACACTACGCTAAGTACTAGCTAAATTTGAAGTTACCTACACAGTGTAATTTCAAAGTTACACATTTCATTCAAGTAATATTTTATTCGGAGCGGAGCGGTTTTTCATTTGGAAACCGCTCCGCTCCCGCTCCGCTCCGGATTTTAGAAATGCCGCTCCCGCTCCGGCAAAAAAAGGGCTTGCTCCGCTCCGCTCCGGATCCCTGCTTCAAAACATATAATTTTTACCCCGAAACATGTGAAAAACTGTCTGATAATATGTGAAAACCTGTCTGATAATGATATAATAAAGTCTTTTGATAAATAGTCCACCGTGGTGATGCCACCGTGGTGCAATGGTAAGCATGTCCGCCATGCATATAAAGGATCCTGGGTTCAATTGCAGTTTCGAGCGAACACCAAAAAGTTTTTAAGCAGTATGTCATTCCCTTTTAGTGGGTCATTCCCTTCAATTAAAAGACTAATTATTATGCTAGCTTTGCACAGTTAGGAAACTGCGGCAATTTAAAAATTTCAGTCGGCAGTTTAGACTTAAAAAAAATTCCTATTATTTATTCATACATTAATATATACTAATTTTAATATTATCATTTAATTTTATAATTAAATTTAAAACTTTAATTTTAAAAAATTATTTAGTTCAAATTTTTAAACTTTTATTAATCATAACTTTTTCTAAAGCTATAATTATTTTATTTAAATAGTTTTAAACCTTTATTTTACAGCTTATCCCGTAAAATATTAAAATTAAATATTTATTTAATTGATATAACTAATTAAATAATATAAAAATACTAAATTAAATTTAGTTCTTAAAGAATAAATGATCCTGATATAACAAACTGCCACTATACCTAACATATGATGCCAAAATAATCTAATAACAATTTTTGAAGTGAAACTTTCGATAGTCCTCTCGTTGTAGCAGCACAAAATAAATGAGTTAATTTTTTGTCAGCATCAAGGGAATAGTTCATTTTTACAAGTCGTGTATTGTTTTGTGAACACATACAACAAATATTTGTTGTCAGCTCTCTCAGTTAGTTTTAGTTTGTTTCATTTGTTGTTTTGTTTTTTCTTTTTGTTTTATTTTTTTTGCATAACGTTGGGAAAAAGGTGAGCCTGTGGTCAGCAGTAGGAATGGAAATGAAAAGTTTGACCCATCACTGCATTTTTCATCATAAGTGAACCGAACTGAAAAACAACCGTTAACTATTTTACAAAACAATTTCAGCAGCCCTTGCATGTCAAGTTGGCTAGTGATTGTTGGTGTTGGCTGGCTTGAAGAATTCACACCGACAACATTGGTCACACAAAGTGAGCTATGAATGTGGAGGACCATTGTTGAGCAATGTCCTTACACATAGGTGAAAAAAATTCAAACAAAAACGTTTAACTTTCAACATGGTTATACTTAATAAAAATCCAGCAACTTCCTTGTTCTCTGACATGTAACCCTTGCGGAACACTAGGATTTATTTAGAATGAAACTCTTTATTGAGAATTTTCATATAATGAATGCAGTTGTTGTGCAATTTATATACTTATTTATTTATTTACTTAGTTTGTAGTTGTTTTATTTATTTACTTTGAATATTACAAGTGTATTTATTTTTGGTACTATCATTTATTTTATAGTTGGGATACTGACCACCATACAGAAAAAAATTCATTAACTCACGAAATTAACTGATGCCATTGATGTCTATTAAACCATTAATTTATCCAAGTAAAACTGCAATGAAATTTTGTGATTAGTTTTGTTATTTATGATTAAAAAATTAATAGAAATACTAAAAAAACTGTGGACCCGCCAGAAATTTGTGTATAATTTTTTATCGTTGCTTAGTTCATTTAACTAACGTACGCAAAAAACTATTAGAGTAAAGGAAACTTTATCCAAATATAATAATTCCATGAACTGCAATAAAGTTAAATTGGCTTTAGTGAAATATAGAGTGCACTTTTTTTGAGTGTAAGTTTAAGTATTGTGCACTATTCAAAGCTTATGCTGCTTTGTTTTTAAAAATTCTGCCATTAACTTTTAAGAACAATCACAGAACTCTCGTTGTCGACAGTGCTAAAATGCACTCAAATTGCCACTCTGCGAGGTACTATTTTCACAACATAATTCGAAGCCTTTTCGAACAGTTACTTGTATATTAGGTTAGGTTAGGTTATGTGGCAGCCCGATGTATCAGGCTCACTTAGACTATTCAGTCCATTGTGATACTACAGTGGTGAACTTCTCTCTTATCACTGAGTGCTGCCCGATTCCATGTTAAGCTCAATGACAAGGGACCTCCTTTTTATAGCCGAGTCCGAACGGCGTTCCGCATTCCAGTGAAACCACTTAGAGAAGCTTTGAAACCCTCAGAAATGTCACCAGCATTACTGAGGTGGGATAATCCACCGCTGAAAAACTTTTTTGGTGTTCGTTCGTAGCAGGAATCGAACCCACGACCTTGTGTATGAAAGGCGGGCATGCTAACCATTGCACCACGGTGGCTCCCTACTTGTATATTACAAAAGAACATTGAAAGTCATATTCCGGGCAAAATGTATAAAAGTGCACAAATAAGAAAATGCCCATAGAATAAGGCCAAGGTTTTGACTCCTATTTTAATGCGATAATCTTAAAATAATACACAAAAAATTCCGTAATTAAACTAACGCTAAATTCAAATTATTTTTATTGGAAAAAAATTATTTGCTTGTAGTTAAATTTTATTATTTTTATCGAAATTTTCCACAGCTTAATGAAATCTTACTTATTTTAAGTATGTCTCAAAAATTTTATGAACTAAACGTGAGTATAAAGTTCAATGACAGTACATATAAGTTCAATATAAGCTAAAGCAAAAGAAGATTTTCGTACGATTCCCAAAAATAGTAAGAATGAATTACTGTATGGTTAAAATGGTCATGATTTGGCGCCAATGATTTTCTTCTTTACTTTTAGTTAATTTTTTCTTCTATGAGATGATGTAATTTCGTGGACTGCAGTTAAAAAGTACAACAGGGCATTAAAATTTCCTGGTTTTAACGACGCTTTGTGGAAATCTCAAAATGTGGAGTAAAATTTAGTTCAATTTTCATGTTCTGGGTCTTTGAGCAGTACTTTTGAAATTTGGGGCCGCTAATTCTTAGACACTCCATTATAACACATTGAAATATTAATCTTAGACCCCATATGGGATATATATCTTGGGTCGTGGTGTTATAGGGTTAGTATATGCTCTCTAACAACCATGCGAAAATTAGTTGTTAACGGCCCATAATTATATATAGCCCCCATACCGATCCTCAGATTTGACTTCTGGAGCCTATTGGAGGAGAACATTTCATCAACAAACAAATCCGATGTCAAATCATGCAAATATGAGCAACTCACCCACCCAAAAATGCCACTCGGCCACACAAAAATTCATTTTTGTGTGGGTGAGTGGCTCATATTTGAATAATAGTTCACTCAATTGCTTATAACTTTGTCATTTTTCGATTTTTGGTCGTTTTTAGTCTTATTACTTACGTCAAAGTATCATCTATACGAACATGAAGAGAAAAAAAATTTTTCTATGGTTTGTACTTTTCCGGCGGAAAAGGGTCACTGTAAAACATGATTTGTTTAAAAATTTGCCCTATTTGCATCGATATTTTTTGAACCACCTAACTTATCTCAGATCCAATTATACACGATTATTCATCATCAATACCTTTCATTAAGGTTCCAACAACGAGATAATCGGACATTTTTAACTCGAGATATAATTTGATTAGTGAAAAAAAGAGCGAAAACCTAAAAATAATGGGATATCTCAAAATCTGTTCCATAAAATTTTTTTTAACATTTTCTTCGAATTCAGCAGATCAAAATACATAAGAAAAGTCATCTCTCATCTAATGTACATACTCAGTGTAAATTAGTGATATTGCTCTAAAGGATCACTGCATAAAGGTGGAAATCATTTTAATATCCATTTTTCTAGATTTAAAATCAATAAACAAAAGTCCTTCAATGAATTGACCACGGTTGTCACAGTTGGTAGAACATACATTTTCACATTCTCTTAAAAAAATATTATCGTAAACCCAAAAATTTCATGTCCTTAAAAGACGATTGCGAATTGTGCTTAGTATAAAAGATGTATTTCTCCTTTTCCGAAAGTCGATAGACATTTTAATAAAGTCATTTTGTCCTTATAGTTAAGTGATTAAACTTTAAAATTGGAATCTTAATGTGAAAGTTTTACTAAGGTCACTTAGCCACTTACTTTTGAAAAAATCTTCAAAATAAATGAAATCGTAAATCGAAATTTGTTGATTTTTTACATCTTGCCTACAAAGCTAACAAGTCCTTAATAATAGGATATGTTTTCAACACTTTATTTGAAAGATCTTTTTACTTGAAACATAGTATAAATTTTACTTGTAGTCGAGTCTGAATTTGGAAATTTAAATAGTTGTTAATACGCTTTTAATGGACTTTAATGATACCACATGAAGAAAACAGCTGAAAATTAAAAAAAGCGAACCCTATATTTCACTAAAACAGATTTAATTCTATTTTAGTTCATGGAATTATTACGTTTTAATAAAGATTCCACGATTTTAATAATTTTTGATGTACATTAGTTAAATAAAGTAAAACAGAGAAACAAATTATACACAAATGAAGCATAAATATTAACCCTTTCGACCCTAAAGTTGCCTGTGGGCAACTTTTCGTGTTTTGAGACTGATTATTGAGCGTTGTTTTTGTTCATAAAACTGTAACAGTATCGAAAGCTACAAGTGTTTTCTTCAAGTTGAATGAAAAATTAGCTAATTTGGTTGTCAATTAGCAAAAAATGTTTCATTAATAAGCACGGGTCTCAAGAAAAAAATATTTGCGGATTTAAAAAGAAGTTTTTAGTCATGTGACTTTTTTTAAAATTACGACTAAAATGTGGAAAGTTTTTATTTATTTTATCTGTTGTAGTACATTATTTTATCTGTTGTAGTACATGTCAAATAAAATATTTCTGGAAGTAAAGTCTTACACCCTGTTTCTGTATGTCGATCGAGCTCTATTGGTCGACTGGAATGCATAGAAACAGCTGATTTCTGCTAATAAACTCAGCTGTTTGTTTCGATTTCAGTCGATCGATTGAGCTCGTTCGACATACAGAAACAGGCTGTTAGAATTGCAAAAAAAAAAAAAACAACAGATGAGAAATTTTTAAAATTGGGCAATTGTGGTAGTAAAATTACATATTTTTTGACATAAGACCTAGAGTCTTATTGATTTTGAAAAAATTTTGAACTTCGATTGGAATGTCCCAGTGACGAGAAATGCGGTGATGATGTGGAAAACATATCTGCAGTGCAGGGGGGAATTTGGAAGGAATCGTAAAAAGGGTGGACGCCATAGATATCGACCTTCTTGGCAACATACTAGTGGATAAGTACGAATATTGGCGCATTAGTATACTTTGGTTTTTTACGCCGCCAGTTAACTTGACATGGGTTCAAAAAAAAAAAAAACAAACAAGTATATACGCCGTAAGTTCGGCCAGGCCGAAGCTTATGTACCCTCCATCATGGATTGCGTAGAAACTTCTTCTAAACACTGCCATCCACAATCGAATTACTTAAGTTGCGGTAACGCTTGCCGATGGCAAGGTATATTAAAACCTCCTAACACCATCTTCTAAATTGTATGTGGTATATATTAAATCAAAAAAGATCGATCCAATACGTATATAATTCAGTTTGACAAAGTAGACATAAAATTTTGACAAAATTTTCTACAGAAATAAAATTTTAACAAAATTTTCTATAGAAATAAAATTTTCACAAAATTTTCTATAGAAATAAAAATTTTGACAAAATATTCTATAGAAAGAAAATTTTGACAAAAATTTCTACAGAAATAAAATTTTAACAAAATTTTCTATAGAAATAAACTTTTGACAAAATTTTCTATAGAAATAAAATCTTGGTAGATTATTTTTGGCTCGAGTGGCAACCATATTATGAACCGAATAAAATTTAAACAAAATTTTCTATAGAAATAAAATTTTGACAAAATTTTCTATAGAAATAAAATTTTGAAAATGATGAAAATTTTATTATGAACCGAGTAAAATTTTAACACAATTTTCTTTAGAAATAAAATTTTGACAAAATTTTCTATAGAAATAACATTTTGACCAAATTTTCTATAGAAATAAAATTTTGGTAGATTATTTTTGGCTCTAGTGGCAACCATGATTATGAACCGATATGGACCAATTTTTGTGTGATTGGACCAATTTTGGTATGGTTGTTAGCTACCATATACTAACACCACGTTCCTAATTTGAACCGGATCGGATGAATTTTGCTCCTCCAAGAGGCTCCGGAGGTCAAATCTGGAGAACGTTTTATATGGGGGCTATATATAATTATGGACCGATATGGACCAATTCTGGCACGGTTGTTAAAGATCATATACTAACACCATGTTCCAAATTACAACCGGCTTGGATAAAATTTGCTTCTCTTGGAGACTTCGCAAGCCAAATCTGGGGATCGGTTTATATGGGGGCTATATATGATTATGAACCGATGTGGACCAATATTTGCATGGTTGTTAGAGACCATATACCAACATCATGTACCAAATTTCAGCCGGATCGGATGAAATTTGCTTCTCTTTGAGGCTCCGCAAGCCAAATCTGGGGATCGGTTTATATGGGGGTTATATATAATTATGGACCGATGTGGACCAATTTGTGCATGGTTGTTAGAGACCAACACCATGTACCAAATTTCAGCCGGATCGGATGAAATTTTCTTCTCTTTGAGGCTTCGCAAGCCAAATCTGGGGATCGGTTTATATGGGGGCTATATATAATTATGGACCGATGTGGACCAATTTTTGCATGGTTGTTAGAGACCATATACCAACACCGTGTACCAAATTTCAGCCGGATCGGATGAAATATGCTTCTGTTAGAGGCTCCACAAGCCAAATCTGAGGGTCCCTTTATATGGGGGCTATACGTAAAAGTGGACCGATATGGCCCATGTGTGGTGCGTGAACGTCAGTAAAAAACAAAATGTGTGGTGCGTGAACGTGAGTAAAAAACAAATTGTGTTCGCTCCCGATAAAAATTCAGTTTCACGACCCAACTCACGCTCACGATCCATCTCACGCTCAAGATAAAATTCGCGATAAAATTCATGTTCATGATAAAATGCACACTCACGGTAAAACAGAGTCACAAAAAGTCACTATCACGAACAAATTCATGTTCAATCACCTTTACTTATTTAATCACGCTTAAGATTTCAATAGCCAGAGTCATGAGAAATTTTGTGAATAACGAGAATTTTATTGAGCCACGAAAATTGTCGTTTTCTGAAAATATTCGTGAATCACGAGATTTATCGTGATTTACGAAAATTGTCGTGAATCGTGCGAAAGCGTGAGGCATAAACATTGTTCATGTGTGGGCGAGTATGACTTTTCATTTCGTAAATTGGCGTGAGCGTGAATGCCTACGCACATGGCGTGCGTGAGTACAAATATTTCTTCGTAAATGTGTTTGAGCGTGAGTGAAATTCCACTCACGCGCGCATCTAAGTATATATTTACTGTAAAATAACAAAAAAATCAAATAAAACGTAATACGTCTATCATTACAAAACAAACTATTTTGTAGTCACAATTGCCCAAAGTTGTCCGCAGGCAACATTCTCTACCGCCTTAGCGAATGGGCGTGGCGACCCGAAATTTTGGCTAGACGCTTCTTAAATGACTTCAACACGATTAAAAGTAAAAAAAAATTTAGCGATACCTAAACAATTCGTGTCTCCCACAAAAAAAAAATTCTTAAAATTTGTAAATTTTCCAATAATGCGCCCATCTTGAACTTCGTATGGAACTAAAGACATTTTTGCAATTTTGAAATCCAATTTCTTCCTTCAAACTACAATTTTTTTAACAAGTGAAGAAAATTAATTATCTCTTAAAATTTATTTACTTATTTTTGTGATATCGGCGTGACATCTGCGTTTCTAATAGAGTTTTGTTAAAATTTTCTAAAGTGTGTCTATTTTTTCTACGATTAACTAACATTTTCTTTCGTGTTTTTCGGTGTAGAATTAAGTACGTAAAACCCAAATATAAAAAATAATTATGTCTTAATGTTATCTTTACATCAATTCTCCGATTCTTTGGCTTGGAATCAATACCAAAATCATTAGGGTAAAGACAAAATCTTTGAACACGGACATGCTTTAGTTATCAGTGTACAGCCTTTTAAACGCCTTACAAGGCCAAAAATTCGTACTACCCTGGTCGAAAATGTTTCGTTAATAGGATGAATTCCTCTGTTGTATTAACGAAGTTCTTCATTAAAAGTCAGCCAACGTAGCAACTCGTTATAACAACGTAATTTTACGTTATATTTACGAAGCCATTTATGAAATACATTTCATAGTATTAACGAATAATAACGCAGCCTTTTCGTTGTATTAACGAAAATTATTCGTTGTATGAATGAAACTTATTCATTGTATGGATGAGGCTTATACGTTGTATGAATGAAAATTATTCATTGTATGAACCCAGTTTTCATTGTCTAAATGAAATACGTACTTTGTATCAATGAAAACAACGTTATAAAACTCAAACCTATTGCACCTGTTATTGCATGTGAGTTTAGTTATTGGTAGTATATATTTTTTATTAAGATCTTAGATATACTGTACTGTAATATTTATAATACAGTAGGAAATAATATTTATTCATAAATTATGTCAGCCAGAATTGGGATATTTTCTATTTAATTTTGACAAATGTTGATCCTGTATTTGGACGATTTCTCATATATGTTTTGTCTCTCATTTAATAAAAAAAACGTCTCTTATTTCTAAGACCACAGCACGTCTTAATTCTTTGCGCGGCCACTATCTTCAAAAAAAGCTTCCTTTTTCTAAAAAAAAAATGTCAATCGTATCGTCGTGTCGATTTATTGCAGATACAATTGTTAATTGTAATTGTTACGCGTTCTTCATCTGAAAGTTTAATTCCCCGAGGTATTTTCACTACACTGAAAAAAAGCATGCCCGGTTTCAAAGATTTTGTCTCTACTTTAACGATTTTGGTATTGATTCCGAGCCAAAGAAGAGGAAAATACAAGTAAGGATACTTTTAAGACACAATTCACTTTTAAATTTGGGTTTTGTGTACTTGCTTCTAGGAAGCAAATTTGAACATTTCGTTTTTTCAGCATTTTTCCTTCATATGCTATCAAAATCCTTTAAAAACGAGTTAACGACAACTTTATTTTCCAAATTCAGTCTCGACTTTCAGTAGAAATTATGCTATGTTTCAAGTAAAAAAAGTCTTTAAAATATAGTGTTGAAAAACAAGTCCTATTTTTGAACCAATTTTTGCTTTGTAGTCAAGATGAAAAAAGGCAACAAATCTAAAGACAATTTCAATAATTTTAAAGATTTTTTCTGAATTATTAAAGTCAAGTTGACCTTAATCAAAAAAAATGTTCTTTCATGTTATGATACCCATTTTTAAGTCAAATCACTTAAATATAAGGACAATACGAATTCATTGAAAAGTTTATCCACTTTTGGACAAGGAAAAAACTTTATATTAGAGAAATGCGTCTTCTAATGCTAAGCTAAATATGCATGAAATCATGCATGAAATCTATGGCCTCACGACAATATTTTTTTCAGTGTAAATTTTGACAATTTACACTAAATTTCTTTCGAATATAAAAAAACAAGTCTATATAGTAACAAGTAAGTAAAGTCTAAAGTCGGGCGGGACCGACTATATTATACCCTTCACCTCTATGTAGACCAACATTTGTGTTACCATCTCAACTACTTCAAATTCGTTGGGAGCTATATAAATGTTTGTATTTCCAGATAGAAATACTTATAATGGAGAAAATTTTTTGTACTTCTACAAAATCTGTAGAATTAAAATTGAAATCGGCTAACGCCCTGGAATGAAACACAATGTTAATAAAAAACAAGTAAGTAAAGTCTAAAGTCGGGCGGGGCCGACTATATTATACCCTTCACCCCTATGCAGGACAAAATTTGTGTTACCATCTCAACTACTTCACATTTGCTGGAAGCTATATAAAGGAGAAAATTTTTTTACTTCTACAAAATCTCTAGAATTAAAATTCAAATCGGCTAACGCTATCCAGTTAATTGGAGGAAACTTCCATTGAAAATGGGTCTAAAATGTGTAACAGTCTACCATATTTCCCCAACTCTGGTGAACGTATACACAGTCTTACACAAGTTTACATACGGTTTAAGAAATTGTATTTTCTTTAATTATTAAAATATAATAAAATATGCATATATATGCTTTAGATTTTATAAATTAATTTGAAAAACAAAGTATTTGTCCATTTTCAAGAAGATGTTTTTAGTCTGGATTATAAACAACAACAAGAAACATGTTTAGTTATAAGATAAAAACCTCAAGGGTATGTAAACTTATGTGAGACTGTGTATATGGGAGCTATATATAATCTGAACCGATTTTGACTAAATTTGAGATGTACACTGAAAAAAATATTGTCGTGAGGTCAAAGATTTCATGTCTTTAAAATACGAATACAAATTTTGCTTAGCATAGAAGACGCATTTCTCTAAAATAAAGTTATTTTCCTTGTCCAAAAGTCGATAAACTTTTCAATGAAGTCACATTGTTCTTATAATTAAGTGATTTGACTTAAAAATGGGTATCTTAACATGAAAGAAAAAATTTATAGGCTAAGGTCAACTTGACTTTAATAATTCAGAAAAATTCTTTAAATTTAATGAAATTGTCTTTAAATTTGTTGTCTTTTTGCATCTTGACTACAAAGCAAAACATCGTTCAAATATAGGACATGTTTTTCAAAACTTTATTTTAAAGAAGTTTTTTACTTCAAACATAGCATAATTTCTACTGGAAGTCGAGTCCTAATTTGGAAAATAAAGTTGCCGTTAACTCGTTTTTAAAGGACTTTGATAGCATATGAAGAAAAAAAGCTGAGAAAGCGAAAAATTAAAATTTGCTTCCTAGAAGCAAGTACACAAAACCTAAATTTAAAAGAGAATTGTGTCTTAAAAGTATCCTTACTTGTATTCTCCGCTTCTTTGGCTCGGAATCAATACCAAATTTTTTAAAGTAAAGACAAAATCTTTGGAACCGAGTATGCTTTTTTTTTCAGTGTATAGTTGGAATAATAATTCTGCAATCTCTGTAAAATTTCACGAAAATGGGAGTATAACTTTGGCCTCCGTGGTCATGTGAGTGCAAATCGGACGGAAGATATATATATGGGAGCCATATCTAAATCTGAACCGATTTCAACCAAATTTGGCACAATTACCGATACTACTAAACGTACTCCTTGTGCGAAATTTGAAGCAAATCACGGTAAAACCCTGGATTTTGAGGCCATATAAGTTCAAATCGGACAAAAGATATATATGGGAGCTATATCTAAATCTGAATCGATTTTAACAAAATTTTGTCAAAATTCGTTTTTATTATTCAACAAAGTTCCCTTCCTTTAAAGCACCTGCAAGGTAATCATTTGGACCAAGTTTTAAAGAAACTTGGATTTTTGGAAGTAGAAAATGTTGCGTTTTGTAAATATCGTGACTCTAGAATAGTGTGAAATTCGTTCTTGGATATAGGTGAGTATTAAGTTCGAGTTTAGCCGCTAAAATCGATAAAGTGAAAACTAAATCAGTAAGCAAAAGGCATAAAATTATAAATATTTGTTGAAAATTTTATTATAACTTGATGGGGAAAAGCCCTATCCTAACTTCGTAGACACAACGAAAATGCGTGATTAATATAATGAAACATTTTTAGTAAAAATGAAAATGTTCGTTAATAGTACGAATTTTTAAAATAGTACGTATGTTTCCGGAACTCCTTGCTAAAACACACTCACTAAGAAATTATATTCGTGACTCACGCTCGCGTACGACTTTTTCATCAGGCCGTTGAAATCAGCGTGGATCATGACATATACACTGTTAGAAAAATATGTTTTTCATATGTTCCGATATGAACAAAATGTGTTTCGGGCACATTTTTTAACACAATATATTTAAGTGCAAAAATGTAATGTTCATAAACTAGCATTAAATGTTTGGGACACATATGTTAGTATGTTAGAATATATTATGTTTAGGACAAGAATGTTTCATAAAAATAATATGTGTAAATGTAAACATATATAAATTTACAAATTTCGAGTACACATATATATGTTGTGATATTTAATTCAGGGAGCGACAGAGAGAGAGAGAGAGAGTATATATCAACATAACACAGCGAGAGAATCAAAAGAGAGCAATTTTTGTGAAACTGCTTGTATGTTGTTTCGGAAAACTGTTTTAGGTGTTCATTTGTTTTGGCTATGCGCTTGGCATGTTAATAAGGCTTCGCAAAAAATTGGATATGCTTAAGTCTAAAAATTATTTAATTTGAACATTAAATTGCGTATTCGGAATAAAGAGAATAGACATTCGGAATCAGGAGAATAGACAATAAAAAAAGCATGTGTTTTTGCCTTGAGAGCAGCAATTTAAGTATGTGTGGACATGTGTTTTGTTTATCATTTTGGCATTATAGGGACAATTTTTTTTGTTGGTTCGTCAAAAGCAATCGGAATGTACGACGAGTAAGTCAAAATATTTAGCAAGAAAGGAAATTAAAAAAAAACACAGTGGAAAATATATAAAAATTACAAAGCGATCTTCAGAAAAAAAAGTTTAGTTCCTCTTTATTAACAAGCAGTCCCAGATGAGTTCACGTACACTTTTAAAAATAAAAGCGGGCATTAAGTTCGAGTTTTGCCGCTAAAATTAGTTTTCATTTTAGCGGCAAAACTCGATCCAAAGCAACAATTGAAAAAGTTTATTTGCTTTAAAATTAATTATTAAAAAAAGAAAACGTTAAAACATGACCATTTTAGAGCGATAATGCCAACTTAATTCCTGCCCTAAAGGTAAAAATGAAATTAAGTACAAAGTTATTCGTTAATAAATATGCATATTTACCCCCATTTTCATAAAGCACCGTTAGTGTTCCGTTAACTAACCAACTTTTAAACCGTATTATGCACGAAGCTGTCATTTTGCCTTTATATTACATAGGCCAGTTGGGAACTTAACCGACGAAATTTTTTCAGTTAAAGTTAACCGGAGAGAAGATATTTGCAATTTACTTTCTGTTAACTGGCAGTTAAAGCCTAACGGAGCTACATGAAAATGGCCGTTATTTGTATTTCAAAATACGAGAAATTTTAAATGCATTTAAAATGGTATTAAATGCTATTAAAAAATAGTTCACGCCTAAATAAATTTATGTTTATATTATAAAATTATGTATGTTTATACTCGACTTCATGTTCTTCTTTTGGTAGAGTTTTTGAATTTCTTCGAAAATTTCAAACTTTTATACCAAAAACATTTTTTTGTTACAACAATTTTGCGATTACAAAAATAATATTTTATCCAAAAGCTCAGTCCATTTCGTGTATAGCAAGCACTGTTATTTTCTGACTGTAAATCTTTAATAACACACATTTCGAAGTTTCATTGTAAAAATTTAATTTAATAATATATAAATATAAATACAAAAATTAAAAAAAAATGGTGTTCGGTGTTGTTGGTGTTGTTTTGTTTGCATCGGTTCGTGGGCGCTGCAAATTATGCTATATAAATGTAACTTAAATATAACGATAATTGTCTATTGGTGACTATAACAGCTACGTAGCCCACTGGTTGTGTGTTGGCTTACAAATTGCATGGTTCCCGGTTCGATTCTCCGTCCAGGCGAAAGGTAAAATTTAAAAAAATTGTAAATTTGAATAATTTCTTCAACATTATTTGTACTACAAAAGAAAATGTGCCAAGAACTACAAAATTTCGTGGAATTGAAAATTATGTGAGGGAATGAGCACAATCTTCTTTGGGAGAAAATGCTTCAAGCATATAATATTTTTGGGCTCATAATGCTTCCAAACATATAATATGTTCACATAAAACAAACATAATAATGTTTCGGCAATATCTAATAATATATATGCTTCGTGCAAAATATGTTTGGAACATATGTTAAAGAAGCGAGTTTTTAGGGTGTATGAATCTTATCGAATAAATTACTGGTGAATATGTAAGCTTCTCAAGATTACAAATCTTACCATGTGCCATCTCATTCTATTCTATGCCGATAATTCATCTTTTTCGAGTTTAAGCTGCACTTGAAATATTTTCGTAATCTTTTGGTTTGTATAATTATTTTTTTTTGTTTTGTTTTGTTTTTTTTTTTTTTTTTTGAAAGATTATGCAACCTAAATTTTAGGACACGCAATTTACACAATATTCTTTAATATAAAGAAATTTTAGTTAAAAGAAATCTCATAACCATATAGGACCCAAGTCATTCCAATTTGCGTCTCTTCGTCATATGTCTTTGAAATAAGAAAAATTTTCCTGAAAGTAAACATTTTTGAGTTAAAAAATAATCTTTACATTAAATGGAATATTTAAACCTGGAAACGTTTAAGTATTCCAAAAATAAGTTAAGAATTATTTTTTGGAGATTTCGCATCTTTGGTTTAAAGTTTTTGTCAAATTAATAAATTTGTCAAATAATAATTAACTATTATTCATTATATGAATAATTTTTATACTATATCGCAAAAAAGAATAAAAAATTGATAAATCAAAACCAAAATCCTTAACGGAAGAAGGTTAAAATCTTTGGGGCCGAGTAGAATTTTCTGTTTTGAGTGTAGGGAATTATAATACAAAATAATAAATATTCAACCACGCCCGTTGGGGTACATACACACGAACAAGTTCACTTACATGAAGTTACAAACTTTTTCCCACAAAACCATTAACATGGGTAGAGTTAGTCTTCACTTACATCAAATGCTAACAAGCACGAGTAACGATGAACGAAGTCAAACTTTGTGATTGCTGTTATATTAGATAACTCAGATAACTAGGTGTGCTATGGTGTATAATTCGAACACTTGACCACCAAAAGATTTTTATTAAAGTGTTATAATCTCATAACCGAGGAATAACATCCCTGTTATCTACAGTACGCAACAAAACTACAAACTGTTTGCCAATATATATCTCTTTACTGTTACTTATCTCTTTGAGTATAAATGGATTCCCTTAAATACTGCTTACTTTGCAGACAGCAAAAACCTTCTCATTGTCTAAATTAAAATCCGCTTACTCTCTTACTTTCACTTTCTCTCGGCAACATTGTCGGCCAGAGACGAGAGCACAAAATAAATTCCTATGCACTGAAATCATTGAAACAGTATAAAAGGCATTTGTATTCCCAGGATGAGATGCTCATTTAGTTATGCATCTCATACTTGTTAAAATTCTGGACTAGAATAAAAGAGAGTTGAATGGAACGAGAGAGAGAGAGAGAGAGAGAGAGTAATGTTACAGCATCCTCGTATGCCGACAGCATACTACAGGGTAAAATCCAATTTAACGAGGATGGCTTTGGTTTAGTAAGTAAGGACAGGGCAGAAATTACATGGCACGAGCCAGATAACAATGGACAAACCATACGCCATCACCATCGCCACCAACAACAAGAGCAAGAGCACAAACAGAATCAGAAACAACAGCATCAGAGCCAGAACTAACTCCTGCGGCATCACGACCAGTACCAGCAACCAGCAGTAGTAATGTAGCAAAAAGAACACGAAAACAACTATCCCAAAAATTCCAGCACATCACTGTGTAGTATGGCGAGACTGAGTCAAATGCCGTCAGTCCTTAAATTACTTCAGTACGAACTGAAGCTGTCAACGGGATCGTGTGTGCACGTGCTCCTGCTTCTGCTCGTAACGTGCTGCTGATACGCCAATAAGAACGTAATATACCCGTTACCGTACGTACGTACGTAAATTTTTTCGTTCGTTCGTTCGGTCGGTCGCCACACTGACACTTCGTACATTTGTTGTTTGATTGCTGTGGGAGCGCCTCTCCTTATCTTATCTGTGTCCCTGTTTATTTGTTTGTGAGTGTGTGTGTCGGTGTGGTTCCGTCTATCATTCCCTTTTCTGGTTCCGGTGCGTTTTACGTTTATGACGTCCAATATGACACGGATGTTGATGATGATAATGATGAGGACACGATGACAGCGGCCACGGATGGTATTGTGTATGTTGTGCTCCATACATATTTGTGATTCACATTATGTTTACACTTAGGTCAAGTCAAAGCTTAAACCTTTGAATGCCACCTCATAATCAACCAAAGGCCGAAAACAAAAGCGCAAGAAATTAGTAAACACAAAACGGAAAACGAAAACCGAGAGGGAGCCTAAGAAAATAACAGATTAAGTGAATGTGATGAATGTTTATGACACGGGTCTATGAGTTAGTTTCTTCTTTGTCCAGTTCAAAGTGAATGCTTTAATGATTGAAGTCTCACCACATTAAATTGTTTTCCCTATAGCATGTAATGGCTTTCACCTATTAACACATACACATATAATCATATCAACTTCTTATTTCATATGTATGGAATGTCATATTTTATTTTTTTTTTTAATTTTTGTTACACTTAATTAAAAGGGTTTACATAACTTTATTACTGATTGACCAGGTTGTAATCCCTGAAATATATATTGCAAGAATTTCCAAAGATTTGGGTGATTATGATATGCAATTTGTTATTTTTTGTTTTTAAACAATTTCTAATCATGAAATTATAAAACTATGACTGTAAGTTCGTAACTAAAATGTTAAAGTTTTGATAGAAATATTTATAAAATCTTACACAATAGACGGATAAAATAAGCAAATCTAGAGACGGTAAATATGGATGAAATGCCGTCTGTGTGATTGGTTGAGTTACATCAAAATGTTCAAGGAAGTTAATCAATTAAATTTAATATGAGTTAATATTTTGATCCAAATTGAGTGGTTTTTGAATATGTTATGCCTATCTCCTTCTGGTGATTCCCTTAACAATGGCAAATAAACGTTGTGGTTAGACTGCTTGCCTAACTCTGAATGTGAAAGCTGTTGTATCCGTAGACTAAAAAAAAATTTACTTTGATTAAGGATTGTGGCATTGATTCCGAGTCACAAATGAGGCCTACTTAAAGCAAGAATATTTTGAGGGAGCAGGCTATCTTTAAATCATGATTTAATAAAATTAAATTGACTTTACTGTGAAGTGATAATTATATTTTTCAATCTAGCATAGAACGTTTCTATTTGTATTAGAAATTACAATTTGCTACTGCGATTTACAAAAGACATTGCCACTTTTTTATGTACACAGAACAAAATAGCAACGAATTTTGTCATCAGCACAATTACAATTTCATTTAAAGTTGAGCTAACTAATGTCCTTTTTTTTGTACACATGTCATTTTTTATTATCTCCAAGTTTTCAAATCTTATTATTGTCATATGAACAACAAAGATTATTGATTATTGTGAAATAAAATGATGGGAAAATTTTACATGAAAAAATCGCTACCTTTTTCAGAACCTCCTTTGTTGTAAAAATTGCTTTTTATATTTTTTAATTCAACAAATTTTAATTAATATGCGTCTTCTGTTTTTTTCTTCAACTTAAATTTCCAATGTGAGGCTCGACTTAAGGTAGAAATTATGTCATGTATCAGTTTATAATGACTGAAGTTACTCAATTTATTACAAAATTCCAATGTCCTCGAGAAACAAATTTTTAAGCTGTTTTTCAGATTCCGAAGAAAAGCAATTTAAAACAAGTAAGTAAAGTAGAAAGTCGGGCGGGGCCGACTATATCGTACCCTAAACCACCCTTACTGAATTAGTAATCATAAACATTGTCTCAATCTGACTATAGCTCATACTCAATGTTGCCAGGGAAAATAGTCGGTTTACCCTACAAGGACAAAAAAAGTTCCCTACTTTTCCATACAAATTTCCCTACAATATTCTTCGTTAAATTTAAAAAATTTTACAAAACCAAAATGGTTCTAAGTACTTTATTATCTTAAAACATGAATATGCAACGTATATAACTTAGAATATAAATTTGTATTACCACCACGGTTGCCACAGTTGGTAGAATTCTACCCAAAATAGTAATCTTTTTTGTTAAATCTCTATAAAAATAAAATGTTGACAATAAATTCTATACAAATAGAATTTAGAGAAAAGTTCCATAGAAATAAAATTTTGAGAAAATTTTTTATAGAAATAATATGTTGAAAAAAATTTCTATAGAAATACAATTTTAACAAAATGTTCTGTAGAAATAAAATGTTGACAAAATTTTCTACAGGAATAAAGTTTTGACAAAATTTTCTATAGAAATATTTGTTTGGCAGATTTGTGGTAATTTGTGGTAATCTTTAAATTTTGTTAGATTTTTGTTGGCACGTGTGGTAACTGTTGTTACCACACATTGTTAAAGATCAAGCCTTGCCGGCTTCTAATTTCCTCTTCTGGAGCCACCAAAATGTAAAAATTATTACAAATTGTGTTGAGTGAAAATGTCCATACATTGTGGCCCTACGTCCCTACAAGACGCTAAATATTAGAAAACCACTACATATGGGGAATTTCCTCTACTTCTAGCAACACTGGCTATTTTGATATTACACCTACGGAGTTAGTATGCCACTAATATTGAGCCCATTATTAAAAAAGAGAAAAGTGTTCTATTAATGTGGGTAATAAATCCAAATTTGTGAAAATCGAGCATTATTCTTATGTAAGAGCTACTAGTACGTATAAATATGATCGGCCAGTACATCAAAATTTGAAATTTGAGTAACATTGGTTAATAAATAAGAGTACTATGGCCAAATTTGGGAAAATAGAGCGATGCACCCTCAAAAAAAAATCGCTTCTCTAACATATGTTCCAAACATATTTTGCAGGAAACACATATATTATTGGATACTGCAGAAACATTAATATGTTTGTTTTATCTGAGCGTATTATATGTTTGGAAGCATTTTGAGTCCAAAAATAGTATATGTTTGGAAGAATTCCCCAAAGAAGATTGTGCTCATTCCCTCACATAATTTTCACTACCACGAAATTTTTGAGTTCTTCGCATCTTTTCCTGTAATACAAATATGCTGTTTTTTCTTTCAAATGTCTATTCTCTTGGTTCCGAATGTATATTCTCTTTATTCTGAATACTCATTCTAATATTCAAATTAAATAGTAATTAGACTTAAGCATATAAAATTTATGGCCTTATCATGAAACAGTTTTCCGAACCAACATACAAGCGGTTTCACAGAAATTGCTCTCATTTCATTCTATCGCTGTGTTATGTTGATATCTTTTTATTCAACCATCCCGGTTTCCATCTCTATTTATTTCTCTATACTAACTCTCTCTCTCTCTCTCTCTGGCGCTCTTTGAATAAAGTATCACAACATATATATGTTTACTCGAAATTTGTAAATTTATATATGTTTACATTCACACATATTATTTTTATGAAACATTCATGCCCCAAACATAATATATTCTAACATATTAACATATGTGTCCCAAACATTTTGTGTTAGTTTAGGAACATTACATGTTTGCACTTAAATATATTGTGTTTAAAAATTGTGCCCGAAACACATTTTGTTTATATCGGAACATATTAAAAACATATTTTTCTAACAGTGTAAATATGTAAGCTATATCTAAATCTGAACCAATTTGCGTAACATTTTTCGGATTTGATTAATACCACAGACGGTTACCTTGTTCAAAATTTGAGTAAGATCAGTTAAGAAATGAGGACTCTATGGTAAAAAATAAGGTTATTAGGGGCAACTTTTTCAAAATCGGGCTATACATATATGGGAGCTATATCTACATCTGCACATACCGTTTGTACTATAGGGGACGGGCTCTAGCCAACTTTGAGTAAGATCGGTTAATAAATAAGGGTTCTACGGCCAAATTTGGGAAAATCGGGCTATACATATATATGGCAGCTATATCTAAATCTGAACCGATTTCGATGTTTTTGTGCACATATAGTAAGTGCTATAGAAGATTACACTTAGCCAACTTTGAGTAATATCGGTTGATAAATAAGGGTTTTATGGCCAAATTTAGAAAAATCGGGCGGTACGTATATATGGGAGCTACAGCTAACTCTGAACCGATTTCGATAATTTTTTGCACATATAGTTAGTGCTATAGAAGATTACATTTAGCCAACCTTGAATGAGATTGGTTGATAAATAAGGGTTTTATGGCCAAATTTAGAAGAATCGGGCGATACATATATATGAGAGCTATATCTAAATCTGAACCGATTTGGATGAAATTTTGCAGACTTGAAGGGTGGTGAAAAAGATTACCTTCTGCCAAATTTGGTGACCATCCGTTTGAAAAAAAGTGCAACGTTACCCCATTTGTCGAAATCGGGCGATACATATATATAGGAGCTATATCTAAATTTGATCCGATTTCTTCCAAATTCAATAGCATTCGTCCTTGTGCCCAAATAACTCCCTGTACCAAATTTCATCAAAATCGGTTAATAATTGCGACCGGAATCCTGTGAACAACAAATACATGGACAGACGGACGGACGGACACCAAGCGCTAGATCGACTCAGGAGGTGATTCTGAGTCGATCGGTATATATTTTATGGGGTCTAAAATCAATATTTCTGGTAGGCACGTTTTTTGGTTGATCAAACTTATTATACCCTAACCTAACACTATGTGGTTTAGGGTATAAACACTGTTGACGAACAATGAACTTGGACGCAGGAACTTTTGTATTGATCCCAAAGGGTGCACAAATGGTCCGATGACATATCTGTCATCATAGAAAAATCTGTAAATTGACCCCATTGAAATATTTAAAATTAAATGAGCGAAATAACTATTATGCTCATTTAAATACAATTTAGTGTAAGTAAATTATTAGCAAGAGCGAATAATAAAAATAAATTAAAAAACATATAAACTAGGAGAGGAAGAATTAATTTCGAACAGACTAAACGATATCTATAAACCAACCCCAATGAATTAGATTTTACCACTTTGTGGAATTTCTTCTTCTTATAACGAAAAAATTAAAATACTCTTATACTTCAATCCAATTTTAATTATAACGTTTCACTACACTCATTTATTTATTTTACTTATTTATTCATTATTAAGTTACAGTTAAAATTGATAACTTTAAAAATTTTTTAGCTATGGCAACTATGGTCTTGAGTTCTTCACTACCTTTAATAAAAGTAACCCGTAAATCCCGATATGATAAAACAATTAAATATTTTATGTGATATTGAAGAAAATGTATTAATGTTTTTACTTGTTAAAGAAAATTTCGTAGTTTGAAGGAAACAGCTAGAGTTTGAAATTCCGCAAACATCTGAAGCTCAAGGTGAACATATTTTTTGGAAAAATTTACCAATTTTAGAATATTTCGAACTAGTTGAGAAATTCGACTTTAGTAAAATTGTGTGCTTCATTTGTGTATAATTTTTACATCTTCCACCATATACTAACTTTGTCATTCCATTTGTGACACATCGAAATATTGGAATCATAAACATACATATATTGCGGACCATGATGAAATTCGGTGTCGATCTACCGTCTGTCCGTCTATTGAAAGGTATCGCCTTGTTTTCAGATATTTGTTATTAACATATATCGGACGACAATGAAAATGGGATATATTGGACAACTTTTAGGCATAGGCCCCCAATTAAACCGACCCGACCGATTTGACTTTTGAAGCTTCCAGGAAGATTAAATTTCATCCTACACACAAAAAAATAAAATATGAATTTGTACATTTTTATAAATTTATGGACTTTTTCAAAATAAAGTCCATAATATATTGTTTTCGTAAATACTTGTTGTGAAATTATGAATTTTTTAATAATAAATATGGACGGTTTCATAAAATTAATGAAACTTTACTTAATATATCAAAAAAATACTGGTTTTCTCTTAGCGTGAGAGAACCACAACATGGAGTTACTCTCATATGTAACAATACAAGCGTATAATATGAGACAAAAAAGGAAATATAACGTTTTGAAGGCAACACGTGTGTTTGAGTTTTTCAGTACAGTTTGAGTCACCGTCCCGATTCGAAGATTATTTATTGCTGTAAAACAGAAACAATATTAAGTGGAAGCGTTGGTGATCATAAGTAATATAAAATATGATAAAATTATGTTCATTACTGGCTGGACTTGCGATTTTTCGTAAATGGGTTGATACATTTTGACCAATTATGCAGGCATTAAGAATCAGGGGAAAAATCTAAAAGAAAAGTTACATGTAATGCATGACGTTTTTAGTATATATTATGTAAAAGTACATGTTTTTCAATGACGAAGAATATGTATACTTCATTTATAATATTAAAAACTCCAGTCGTATTATGTATACATTCTTGGTAAATGAAAACCTGTATTTTTTAATTTATGAATTGTTTTCATATAATTTAAGAATCCCGTGTTTGGAACATTTTTGTGAACACTATTCATAAAATAAATGTATTATTTTTTTGTGTATCTAGTTGAAATTTGGTGCGCGATGTTACTATATTCTATCTAACAATCATGCAAAAATTAATCAATAAGTATCTAAGTAACACTGCTTCTAATACCTATCTTCGGCTGGAGGTTTTGAGAATTTATGGTTGCTCTGGAAGTATATTTAGAGATTATTGCAGTGATATAGCCCATCTACGAAATGTACATGCTTGTTTATAGAAACGTAATTTTGTAAATTTCCCACACTATATTCTTATTAGTGTAATTCCATTACACTGGACCAACAAAAGCTCTTTGAATGATAAACAATCCATGTTGTTTGAATTATGTTACATATTCGATGGAGAGCTTACCATTACATTGTTGTTACCAATTGTTGAGATTATTCAATATTCAGCTCTCAAATCCTTACACCATTTAAAATATATGTAAAGAAAAACACACATATGTCAATTAAGGTTTAATAATTTAGAAACCTTTTGAGCCATTTATAAGAAAATAAACATCACTACGATATATGAAAAGACAATATAACCTTTTGCTAGGAAGTTTATATAAAACTCCATTAAGGTAAAATCCAACAGTGCAATTTAAATCATTTATCCTATCATATCGAATTTGTCCAGTATCTTACCAAAATTAAAAATTTTTCGTCAATTATTATGTTGACACATTTACTGAAATGCATGTGCATAGAGCATTGTGTCTTGTGTCTTGTGGCTTATTTTGCTTGGGTGCTCTTTTTCTAGACTTGGGAAAAAAACTCACACACACACAAAATAATTTGCGAACTTTTTGCAATATTGATATGAAAGTTGTGGGTAAAGATAATCTAAAGTGTTTAAATTTTTTATTTATGTAAGAATTTTGTGCACATATTGAGATTTTGCGGTTTGCCAATGGGTACTGAGGGCATAGTTCACAGTCCACAAGATTCAAGAGATAACATAATTGTTTTCTTCGAACCTGATGCTGTTGAGATAACACTGTGGTTTTCTAAAGAATCGAACTATGTCAGAAAATCAATATTTTACAAAATAAATAAATATGCATGTTCCAGATGCAGAAAATAATGTTTTTGCACATGGTCATTATATATTTAATTTTGCTAAGCTTAGTTGCGGTACCGTTCAAATAACTTTTCCAACCTCTGTTTTTGACGAAGCTCTCCAAATTCCTTAATGCAACAATATATGGAGGTAATTTCTAAAATGAATACTTGGTGTCAAATTTTTGGAGATTTTGCGGTGACGCATAACATATATGTGTGGGAGATTTGCAAATGTGGAGTCGGAGTCGTATAAATTAAGCTTGACTCCGACTTCGTCCAACTCATTCATTTAAAAATTATGGAACCGAGTTCTTCAATCAAATAAGGAAAACAAAGCCATGGAACATCGCATTTCCTACTTTCCATATCGCAACTAAGTTTTGAGATGATACAAAGTACATTGGTGAGGGTGAAATTATACGGCTTCGCTAGCGGTATTTAATTCAAATTTTCAACTTTGAAAAAAAAAAAAACTGATTTTTTTCTAACAATCGATAACAAATACCTTCATTAGATTATTATAGATTTTTTGAAGGCACAGCTTAATCTGATAAACAGCTGTGAGCTGTCAAAGTTTACATATGTTTCTGAAAGTGTGGTGTAATTTTTCCCCTTTTTGTATATTGTTTTTATATTCATGTAAAATTTGCAATTTTATGTATTATGCAAAAAACAAGTGCTTATGACCTGTCTATATATGCCTGTTATAAAACGTAATCGTATATGAGGGTATTAGCAACTCGCCCACTATAACGTACACCTGCCTTTCGTGGAGTAGATCTTAAAAAATTCACATTTGTTCAGTCTAGCTCTAACTGTTCTTGGATGTGTAAGCCATTGTGTGTCGAAAATGTCCAAAATTACCTGCAAGTACCTACCAGCCTTCAATTTATTGTACTTTTTAGGTAAAAAGTCAGTGTCAAAACGCACTCTTTATTTAATATAGTACGCAGAAAGTATTTCAACCAAGAAGTTTCTCGCAGTGGAAAATGTATGCTTTTGGTGCCGTTTTGAGCAAAACTAATTATACTCACAAGGAGCATTGCGAAATTGAAAGGAGACTGCGAAATTTTTCTAATAGGATTATGTGAAAGTTGAAGGCCTAATGCAAAGAGAAAGAGAGCTGTAAGAATTCAAAACGCCGATATATAACCATGCTACGAAAAATTACGCTTCGCCAAACAAATTATTATGCTGAAGTACCGCTGCAATGTGTTGTGGACCATACAATAAATAGGATCATGGAAGCACATCTTGAAAGTTTTGAAATCCCTACTAATAACAATGTCCTCTGGATATGTCATATAGACGGAGGAATTTGGACCTTATGCAATGGAAACCGCAGAAAAGTCTAACTCTAGTTTTACGTGCCCTTGTCTGTTCACAGACTTTTAATTCATGGAGTAGACAAAATCACTAATTTTTCGCTTCCAATTGGTATGATGTCCGCTTAAGCGCTGAAGCGAGAAATAAAAACATCCGTGAACATCCGTGAAAAAAAATACACGGACAAATTCAAGGAAAAATACATTGGAAGATATAATCAATGCTCTTTTTGTTTCTTCTGATCCATTAATATCTTCATTGTCCAATAGCTCATCAATTTTCTATACCAAAGATACCACAAGTGGTGAACTTCTCTGTTATCATCGAGTGCTGCTCGTTTCTAGAACCCCATATAGTATATATTCTCTAGGTCGTGGTGAAATTCTGAGTCGATCTAGCGACGTTCCTCCTTCCATCCGTCTGTTGAAATCGCAATAACTTCCGAACGAAACAAGCTATCGACTTGTAATGTAGTGTATGTACACAGAAAAAAATATTGTCGTGAGGCCAAAGATTTATATGCTTAAAATATGAATGCGAATTTTGCTTAGCATAGAAGAATCATTTCTTTAATAGAAAGTTTTGTTCCCAGGTCTTGAGAAATTACCACGCAAAGGCAAATAAAAACGTTGCAATATATCAATCATTTATGGATCTATAAGAACAATAAGTGCTATTAACAACAAAACAAAAACTTTGCGTAAATATCTACTAAAGTTTGGGAGATAAAAACAAATTAATTTGTTTACACTAATTTTTTTTTAATGTAATGTATCTTCAAAGTCCTTCAATAACTAACATATAGCTTAGGTTTTGGCAAAGTTATCAAGCTTTGTTTCTGAGAATAAAAAATATAGATCTTCCTGTGCGACAGCCTTTAGTTGAACTTTCTACGCAATCCATGGTACATAAGATTCGACCTGGCTGAACTTATGGTGCGCTACCACTTTCAATAATGAAGCTAGCATTCTGTAATTTAGGCAATCATATCAAGTTTGAATATGGATAATTCCGAACAATTTTGTAATATAGCATCGACATAAACCTACCTTCCAATTCGGCTTTAGACTATGTATATGTTAGTCTGGGCTTGCCAAAAGGTCTACCGTTTTTCCCAGCCTTAATTATCTGACAATTTACTAGAAACTTTGAATTAAGGAATAGGCTCCTGACAGTTCAGATTTTGATGTGGCTCTATATAAACCGATCTGCCTATTTCATTTCTTGAGCGTATAGAAAACCAACGTAGGATGTGGTATCACAATGGACTGAATAGTCTGTCACTTTAACCCATATTCTCATAGCGTCGTCATATGATGACAGAAACATTGGCATGTTCAATGCACCAGTGTACCGTTATCGCTGCACAGAAAAAAATAAAAAAACAACAAGGGTATTCTTTGTTAATTGCGACACCCATTTTCCGGAAACCTGAACCCGATATGACAATTTTTTTTTCATATATATATACTAAAGGTAGCCTATACATGCTGTGAATCAAACATTATTATAATCGAACTCGGGAGAATACGGGTTAACCTAACGTTGGATCGTACATTTATTTTAGGACCATAAAGTGATTCTACGATATCCGGAATATTTTAGTTGCACGTGAGTGGGAATTTCCATACTATTTACCGGAATTTTTTTAATGAAAAATTAACATTCGTTATAGAACCCAACCAAAACTTTTTAGATTGGTTATCACATATAGCCTTAAATTTTAACCCTTTGGCAATGACTTTGAAACGAACATATACATCCCTTTTCGTATTTCCGTTGTAAAATCTATATTTATCAACCAACCAATTGACGCAGAACACATTTTTGTTTTGTTGTGAATTATATAAAGAATTAAAAAAAAAAATCTGACCACACGGACGAAAAAGACTGTTTTTCATATGTTTGGATGTAAAAATTATATGTTTGGAACTCAAATTTTTTAACACAATATTTCTAAGTGCAAGCATATAATGTTCATAAACTAGCATAATATGTTTGGGACATATATGTTAATATGTTAGAACATATTATGTTTGGGACATAAAAATTTGTAAATATAATATGCTTATATGCAAACATATATTATTTGAAAATAGCCTATACATATATGTGTTTAGAAAGAGAGACCTAGAGAGTATGCTGCAAGTAAAATAATGGAAGTAACCAATATTTTTTTTTTAACATTTTGAAGACACTTTGCTTAGTAAATAGGTGTATTTTGAATGTGAATTCGCAAGAAAAACTTACTTTTATCGAGCGGTTAATTCTTCATCGTTAAAATGTTAAATTTAACTTTTGCAAACGTTAAAGAGCAAACAATTCAGTTTGCAAAACAAAGCAACAAATGTATTGGTTACGTGGCAATACTAATGAAAATCTGTCGTCTGGTTACGAAAACAAACCGGTGATGGTAAGTCATTAGACTCAAGAAAACGGTATTATGGTGGGTATGACACAAATGCTATTGATAGGCAGATTTTCACCCCAATTATACCGATAGAAAAAATTATTTCCCGTAACGAATTTTAGACAATCGAAAAAATTTATTTGCTTGTAGTTAAATTTTATTAATTTTATCGAAATTTTCCACAGCTTAATGAAATCTTACTTTTTTAATTATGTCTCAAAAATTTATGAACTAAACGTGAGTATAAAGTTCAATGACCGTACACATAAGTTTAATATGAACTAAAGCAAAAGAAGATTTTCGTGCGATTCCCAAAAATACTAAGAATGAACTACTGTATGGTTAAAATGGTCATGATTTGGCGCCAATGATTTTCTTCTTTACTTTTAGCCAATTTTTTCTTCTTTGATATGATGTAATTTCGTGAACTGCAGTTAAAAAGTACAACAGGACTGGTTGTAACAACGCTTTGTGGAAATCTCAAAATTTGGAGTAACATTTAGTTCAATTTTCGTGCGTGATAGTTCATTCTTCCTACAAAACAGTTCACATTTTTTTCGGTGTACATATACGCCATAATCGCCCATCAACGTGGGGCATCCTTCAATCGATATTCGCAAAAAATCGTTAGACGATGTTATTATTAGGTCTTTGCCAATTTGATGTAAGGTGTGATATATATGGCGGCTGTCTACAATTGCAGACACAGTGAGACTAACGTGCCCATTGCGATACCACATGTGGTGGTCTTCTTTGTTACATGTTTACTTCAATGGCAGTAGCGTGTCACGCCACTTACATATTTCATTGGAATTTGACATGTTTGGGATACTCATGGAAAAAATTTCTTTTCTGCCAGTACAATTTATAATAATAAAGTAGGGCTAGTTATTAACTTTCCAGTAGACTTTTGATATGTAATTGAACCAACCGTCATAGAATTCAAAAATATTACAAAATTAAGCCTATTTTGTATCTCTTTGTCCGTATAAATTCATTACTAATCACGTCACAGGTATACATTTTAAATACAAACAAAATTAACAATAGTCGACAAATTTGGAAGAATACTCTAAAAACTACCATTTCCCCAACACATCGAGACATTTTAATGTATGCTAATGCCCCATTTGTGGATCATAAGCAGACATTTGTTTCCTATTCACCCTAAAGCCTTTTTAAAGTGATTGTAACAAATGAGAAATTTCTGTTAATTCTGATGTGATGGAGGAAATAGAATTTTTGAGGGGGAAATTTCATAAAAGGAATTTCCGCAACTACACATGGATTTAACGAAAAGAATTCACCTTTGCAATCACAATCAGACGAGCACAAGCAAACACTTATTACGTTGACACATGTGAACATTCAAACATTAAGGTGGGGTGCCGCTCTGAACGTAAGCACAATATCCATAATTTACAACATAACCAGATGAGGTTATGTTTTAATTACACAAGAAAACAACTTGAATTGAACTTTTTTTGTGTTGATTTGAAATTTATAGCACATTTTTAGTAATTTGAGGACTAATTACTAAAAAACTGTGATTTTTGTCCCATATTGATTTTTCAGGAATTTTTAAAGAACAAAAAAATTTTTTTGTTAAAAATTTAATTTTTTTTCAAAACTTGAACGATATCTCTAAAACTACTTGGAAAATTTAAAAACAATGTAAGGACGGTTTAAAGATAATATTATTAAGGATTTTCTGATATATTTCAAATTTAATATGTTGAACCGTTTTCAAGTTATTCCAATAAAAGGGCCTTAATTTTTAACACAACGGTATATCTCGAAAAATCGAGCTAATAGAAAAGAACCAAGTGCAGATTTGGATTCAGCGGCCCAAATTACCTTAAAAACGATATTCAGTTCTTAAACAACAGAACCACTGTTCCCCTGTATTATCGATAGTTTGTTTAGTTAATTTTCTAGTTAGCGGTTTATGTCCAAATGATTTGATATTTGATAATTGGTATGACTGACTTGATTAGTTGGGCCATTAAAAAGGAAATGTCATATACACGACAAATCTAGTTCAACAACCTCTTGTATTTAGGCGAGTGGGCATTTCCAACCTGAACTCCAAGGACGAAAAAGACTGTTTTTCATTTTAAATTTTTAGCATATTATTTTTAAGTGCAATAAATGTTCATAAACTAGTGAAACATGTTTGGGACATATTTGTTAATATGTTAGAACATATCGATGTCCTCATTCCAGAGTACGCTAAGTCGACTTAGTATTTTTTGATGGAGTTCGTTGTTTTTTATTCGGTTTGCTGTGAATTGCATCCTGTCAAAAGTTCGAAATTATTGGACACTTCTATCAAAAGTTATGGTTAATATTTTACGTAGCCTGTGACAGATGTTTTAAAACTTTCCAATTCAAAAAGGACAAAAAGCTTTGGTCGGTCTAAAGTGGTCCAAGTCATTTTTAGCCATGTTCTATTATAACTATTTTGAATTCGTACATACCAAAAAAAAAAATACAATAAACATGATTTTAAGACCGAAAAAAGTGAATTCATATCTTATACGATTTTTGAGATATTCCAAAAAAAATAACTTCGAACTATTTTCCTGTAAAGATCACTTTTTAGACTTAGCGTACTTTTGAATGGAGACATCGATATTATGTTTGGGGCATCACATTTTCTTAAATATAATATCTCTGTATGCAAACGTATAATAATTTGGAATTATCGTATAAACATATAAATATGTTTGGAAACGTCAGATAGTGCAAGAGAGAATAGAAAAAAAATAAAGATGGCGATGGATATAGATAACGAAAGACATCAACATAAGACAGTGAGGAAATTATATGAGAATGGTGCTCTACGTGAGAGACATATTCTTTATGTGGATAAACGATCTCATTAAAAATATATGTTTAGGTTGAAACATAAAATATGTTTGTACAGTACAAACAATTTTTAATTTGCACAGCTGAATCTGTTTGGGAGTGTATGTTATAGTGGCAATTTCTTTTGAGTGTGTGTCATTATTCATGCATTTTGATTTGTGAATAAATAATTTGATTAGTTAATTGTTAATATGTTAATTTTTTACCTATTAACTACTTCTACAGTCCTTTCTTGATAGTCATTGAAGTGCATTTGTACACTGTTAGAAAAATATATTTTAAACACAATATATTTAAGTGCAAAAATGTAATGTTCCTAAACTAGGATTAAATGTTTTGGGACACATATGTTAATATGTTTGAGATGTTTGGGACATGAATGTTTCATAAGAATTATATGTGTGAATGTGTGTAAACATATATCAATTTACAAATTTCGAGTAAAAATATATATGTATGTTGTGATATTTCATTCAAAGAGCGACAGAGAGAGAGAGAGAGAGAGAGAGAATATAGAGAAAGAAATAGAGATGGAAACCGGGGGGATAGATGAAAGATATGAACATAACACAGTGAGAGAATCAAACGAGAGCCATTTCTGTGAAACTGCTTGTACGTTGTTTCGGAAAACTGTTTTATGAGTTCATTTACCCAGAAAAAAGGGGCTCTAATGCCAACTGAACTTTATTTTAGTTCATGAAGATTAGTTGATTTTAGTAAAATTTTGCACAATATGAGTAAATGTTCCTTATTTGAATAATTTTTTGCTAACTTTAATGACGTGAACTAAAAATAAGAAAAAAAGTTTTATACAAATATAGTGCACAATTTTACTACAAAATGAAATAGTTCATATTTTCCTAAAATGGCAGAAGTTTGCTTAAATTGAGTTCATAAGTCTCAAAATGAGTAAATTTTACTAAAATTGTACCTGTCTTGAACTTCGTACAGCGCTAAAGACATTTAACAATTTTTAAATCCAATTTTTTCTTTCAACGTATGAAATTTTCTTAAACAACAGAAAAAAATTAATTATTTTTAAAAAGATTTCTTCAGTTTGACAAAAAGTATTAACTTATTTGCAATTAGAAAACTATTATAGTTAAAATTTTCTACAATAAACCTACATTTTCTTCCACTGTGGGTTCAGTTTTTTTGGGTGTTTGTTTAGGCTATGCGCTTCACCAACAATTTGATATGCTTAAGTCTAAATACACTAGTTTACAAAATAAACTTTTTTTCATGTACACTTGATGAGAGTTTTCTTATCAAGTGTACATAAGAAAACTCTTTTTAATCTTCGTTTCGAATTTTCTTATCTGCTTAATTCGAAAATAAAGATTAAAAATTATTTTATGGATCAGTTTTTGAAATAACCCGTTATTTTTAGATTTTTCGGTTTTTTATTTTTCATTAAACAAATTGTAAAGCTCGAGAGTACAATGACTGTGCCACCGGAAAACTATAAACCATCTTTAATTTTCGTAAAGATGATACTTTAACGTATGAAATAAGACCAACTAGAAGAAAATCGACTGAAAAATGACAAAGTTATAACCAATTGAGTGAATAAATCCGATGTCAAATCACTAAAATATGAGCTGCTCACCCACACAAAAATGCATTTTTGTTTACTTCATTTTCGAATTTAGCAAATCAAAATACAAAATACAAAAGTCACCTCTCATCAAATGTGCATTTCCAGTGTAAACTAGTGATATTATTTAATTTGAATATTAAAAAAAAGAGTGTTCGGAGTAAAGAGAATAGACATTTGGAAAACAGAGCTTGTGTTTACCCACCTGACCACAACGTTCGTTATCGTATTCGATATAGAAATATTCTCGGTTTTTTCTCGAAGAAAACTATCGAAAACGATACCGAGAATGGTTCGAAAAAATTTCGAAAAACGTTCATCTGTCGTGCTGTTACTGCCAGCAAACTCTTCGTTTTCGAAAGCTTGCTAGTGATTCGTTAAAGAATCTTTCGCGATATCTATAATTGATCGTTAACGAATCTATTTCGAATTCGTTTTCGTATTCGATATCACTCCGCTTTCGAAGGTTTTTTATACTGGTTTATTCCCATTTTGTTCCCATTATAAGTTGTGTAGTAAAAGAAAATTTTCAAGTTTGTTTTTATTTTATTACAACACAATACAGATAATTATAATACAAAATAATATAGATATTAGTGTTGCGAACAAAGTACTTAAAATATTTAAATTTAGGAATATATATAAAGTGATTTAAGGCACTGCATTGATTTCTTTGCGCGGGATTTCTTATTAAGCCGGTCGTGGCTATCCAGCGTTACCGTTGTGCCACTTTAGTGGCAAATTTGCCACTTTTCTTGGGCGGTGCCACTTTTGCGCCACTTTTTGTTTGTGCCACTAAATGTGATACTTTTTTTGATTTTGTGCCACTTTTCCAATAATTCGTGCCACTTTTTCAAAAGTTTAAATATTATGGGTAGTTATCACCATAGATGTGTTATTAAGAAAATTTAATATTGTGCACCAACACCCTTCGCTCATTAATTCTTATTACGTGAACAGTTACGATTCAACTTATTTGGTAAACCGTACATTGAATATGCCAAATTTATTGTGGCATGAAATATCAGGATAAATATGAAAATGTTTAAGGTTTGTATTGCGACCGCAGGAAATAATTGATGATGGATCCCATAAGGACCCAGTTAGAAAAAATTGCAATCGCCCTTTGAGACAGATTGTTCCAATTCGACTATATTCCTCAAAATGAATGTTGGAACAGTGGACAGTATTGAAGCATTACCTCATTAGAGAAAAGTTGGAAGAAAAGTGTCCTAAGAAATTAGAGACTTTCAAATACCAAAGATTTATTTTAAATTTTTAGTTTATATTATCAAAATATGAATACCGTTAACAAAACATTCCAAAACGAATCCTCCTAAACGTGAGTACTATGTTCGGTTTTCGAGTTGAAAATCACTTTATTTTCGCGATTACTTTTCCTGAAATAATCAAAATTATAAATGATTGAGTTATTGAGTTAATTTATCTGCTTTATATTGAACTGTTATATAGTAAAGTAACCGCGAAAATTTCAACTCGAAAATCGAACATAGTGCTTACCTTAAATTGTTTATTAATTATATTTAACAAAAATATTCTATTACAAATATACATAAATTTTGTAAGAAACTTTGTAAAAACGTGATTTAGCAGATATCGACTATAAAAATTCTTTGTATATTAAAAACATTAAAACTATATAGATAGGTCACAAAACGACATCACAATCCGAAAGTTGTGGACAAATTTTACCATGAATTGACATAAATGGCAAAAAACTGAAGAAAAGGGGGTTCCGCATTACTTAAAAACCAATGATGATATAAATTATTTTGATATCGTAAATAAATTTAAAGATATAATTGAAAGGCCTGATTATTTTATAGACGCTTAAAAATAATTTTAAATAGGATTTGTTCACCAATTTGTATGAATTCGCAAAATATATTTTAACTTGACCTCATAGCAGTATTTATTTCTTAAGTTTTTTTTGTATAAGTTAATAAAAAGAATGTGCCACTTTTTGTGCCACTTTTCAAAAATAATTGTGCCCCTTTTTTCGTCGTTTGCCACTTTTTGTGCCACTTTTTGAAAATTCTCAACGGTAACGCTGTGGCTATCCCATTGAAAAGGACTATAATCAATGAGTAACATTTTCCTGGATACATCTGAAAATTAAACATGAAAGAAAATTGGTAGTTTTTTTAAAAAATATATAAATAAATTACTTACCTCTTTTAGATTCGCTAAGACGCTTCACCCGAACTTAACAATTTCTTAAACTGAAATGACTTTTTAATCTCTGTCTTTGTCAAAAACAAACATGGCACACCAACAAATAAACCTAAATATATTCGTTATTACTTCGAAACAACGAACGTTCAAATTTTTTCTATTATCGAACTTTTCTCGAATAATGTACGCATTAATTTATTTCGAAAAATGTTCGCTTTAGCGAACCTTCGCCATTTCTCGGCACTTTGGTCGGGTGGGTAGTGTTGAGAGAAGCATTTAATATTTGTGTGGGTATGTGTTTTGTTTATCATTTTCGCATTATGGGCATAATTTTGTTTTTCTTGGTTCGTCAAAACAAATCGGAATGTACGATAAGTAAGTCAAAATATTCAGACAAAGGAAATTAAAAACAAGTATATAAGCAGTAAATTCGGCCGGGCCGAATTTTAAATACCCACCACCATGAATCAAGTATAATAGTTTACTATGAAAACTCTCCGTCGTAGTGGGTTACTTGATAATATATAGAATTGTAGGGGGTTTCATGACAAATCTTCTCCCAAACGAGCCAGCTCCCGAAGACAAACTTTAAAGATTCTACCTATGAAGGCCAGATAAGATTCTGGATTTATGAGAACCAATTTTGTTTGAGTTTTTGGAGAAAATATAAACATATCGTGTATATGTTGAAATTACGCCTTGACTTAAAATCTTAAATCTGTAGATTTTCCGCATTTATTTAAATACGATGAGTAAAATCTGGAACTTTTACTTTCAGTTTGAAGCAATTTTCATGATCAGTGCGCCTGCTATACCCTGAAAGAAGTGTTTTCTTTTTTGAGAAACGTAATTTTAGACAAGCAAAGTTTTCTTTTGACACAAATTTTAGAGACAATCGTTGAATAAACGAAAACACTTTATAAGAAAAAGAAATTTCGTTTGTCTAAAATTTTATTATAGATTACTAATTTCCAGCAAATCGGATAAAAACTACGGATTCTAGAAGCCCAAGAAATAAAGCCAGGAGATCGGTGTATATATAACAAAACATGAACCGATAGGAACCATTTGCTACTCATATATTTGTGATCTTAAAATACCTCCAGATTTTCAATTTCAAACGAATCGGCCAGAAAATATAGTCTCTAGACGCCCAAGAAGTAAAAATCGAGAGATCAGTCTATATGGGGGTTATACCAAAAAATGGACCGATATACCTCAATTTCGGCACTCTTATTTGTGGTCTAAAAATCCCTCTAGATTTCGAATTTCAGGCAAATCATGTAATAAATACAGTTTATTGTAGCTCAAGAATTTCAGGCAAAGCGGATGTTAAATATAGTTTCTAGAAGCCCAAGAAGCAAAATGGGAGATCGGTCTATATGGGGGCTATACCAAAAAATGGACCGATGGGCACCATTTTTGGTACACTTTTTTATGGTCCCAAAAGATCTCTACATTTTCAATTTCAGGAAAATCGGATAGAAAATATAGTTTCTAGAAGCCCAAGAAGCTAAATTGGGAAATCAGTCTCTATGGGGGCTATATCAAAACATGGACCGATGAGCACCATTTTCGGCACACCTTTTTATGGTCCTCAAATACCTCTAGATTTCCAATTTCAGGCAAATCGGATGGTAAATATAGTTTCTAGAAGCCCTAAAAGCAAAATCGGGATATCGGTCTATATGGGGGCTATACAAAAACATGGACAGATGAGAACCATTTTCGGCACACCTTTTTATGGTCCTCAAATACCTCTATATTTTCAATTTCAGGCAAATTGGATAAAAACTACGGTTTTTATAGGCCCAAGACTCCAAATCGGGAGGTTGGTTTATATGGGGGCTATATCAAAACATGGACCTATGCGGACCATTTTCGACACACCTCTTTATGGTCCCAAAATACCTTTCGATTTTCAATTTCATACAAATCGGATAGAAAATACTGTTTCTAGAGGCGTAAGAAGCAAAATCGGGAGATCGGTCGATATGGGGGCTATACCAAAACATGTACCGATATGGACCATTTTCGACACACCTCTTTATAGTCCCACAATACCTCTAGATTTCCAATTTCAGGCAAATCGGATGGTAAATATAGTTTCTAGACGCCCAAGAAGCAAATTCGGGAGATCGGTCTATATGAGGGCTATATCAAAACATGGACCGGTACGAACGATTTTCGATACACCTCCTTATGGTCCTAAAATACCTCTGGATTTTCAATTTCAGACAAATCGGATAGAAAATACTGCTTCTAGACGCCTACGAAGCAAAATCGGGAGATCGGTCTATATGGGGGCTATACTAAAACATGGACCGATACGGACCATTTTCGACACACCTCTTTATGGTCCCAAAATACCTTTAGATTTCCAATTTCAGGCAAATCTGGTAAAAACTACGGTTTTTATAGGCCCAAGACCCCAAATCGGGAGGTCGGTTTATATGGGGACTATATCAAAACTTGGACCGATATAGCCCATCTTCGAACTTGACCTGCCTGCAAACAAAAAACTAATCTGTGCCAAATTTTGGGACGATAGTGCCATTATTGAAGGCTGTAGCGTGATTACAACAGACAGACAGACAGACAGACAGACAGACAGACAGACAGACAGACGGACAGACGGACATGCTTATATCGTCTTAGAATTTCTCCCTGATCAAGAATATATATACTTTATATAGTCGGAAATCGATATTTCGATGTGTTACAAACGGAATGACAAACTTATTATACCCCCGTCACCATTTTATGGTGGTGGGTATAAAAAAACAGTAGAAAATATATAAAAATTATAAAGGGATGTTCATAAAAAATAACAAAAGATCACTCTACTCTTTTTAGAGTTGGGACAGTAAAATGAAAAAGGGGGAAACAATTAAAAATTAAACAGTAAGAAGTATAAAAACAAAGATTAGTTCCTCTTTATTTATAAGTAATCCAAGAGGAGTTGACGGTCAAAAAAAAAAGCGGACATTAATTTCAAGTTTTTTTTTTATTTTCATTTTAGCGGCAAAACCCGAATCTGTAAAAGCAGAAAAAAAATTTAAATTTTTTGACAAAAAATAACTTGGTGGGGAATGATCCAAAGCAAAAATTGAAAAATTTATTTTCTTTAAAATAAACTATTAAAGAAAAGCAAAAGTCTATTTTAGCGCGATAACGCCAACTTAATACCGGCTTTAACAGCAAAAATGAAATTAAGACAAAATTATTCGTTTATAAAAATTTATAAATATATATTTGTATTTCTAAATACGATAAATTCTGAATGAAATAAAAATGGTGTAAAATGCTAGTAAAAAATATTTAAATTCTAAATAAATTTATGTGTGTGTTGTAAAAGTATTGTTTAGGATTTAAATATAATGTCCTTTTGAATGGTTATCGTTAAATAATTTAAGGATTCGATGGAAAATATTTATGTTTATACTCGACTTCAAGTTCTTCTTTTTTTAGTGTTTTTAAATTTAACAAACAAATCGAATGAAGATAGAGGAAGCACGCTCAAAAACAAATCCAGCCAACTGCACTCAAATCGATGATATGACGGTGGCAAAGGAAAAGAAATATGCTTGCAAATTTGTTTAGGCAGTAGCCGACTATCAAAACCTTTTTTCGGGAGGTTCAAGTGTAGTTCACTTTGGGTTGAGTGAATTACCCGAATTTATTCTGATAATTGGTTGGTAGATTTGCTGCTAGTAGAGGATGCTGATGAGGAATGTGGTAATTCCGAAACAGCTGTACATTCAACCATCTTGCAGTCTATAGGGATTTGTCCACAAGCATACTTTTCCTCTATTGGTTAAGCTACACTTGTAGTTTAGTCAATGCATGGTTTTAAGCTGAAATCAAAAACAACAATAATTTCTTCGAAAATGTTAAACTTTAATACCAAAAATATTTTTTTGTTACAACGTTTTTATTTTTGCAATAAAAAAAGTAATGTTTGATGCAAAAACTCAACCCATTTCGTTTATATCCAGCAATGTTATTTTTTGACTGTAAATCTTTAATAACCCACATTTCAAAGTTTCATTGTAAAAATTTATTATAGTAATATGTAATGTCGAACATCTTTTCGGAATTTTTGGAATATATGTAATAATACATATATATCGGAGCAGGTATTGAACCCACGACCCTTTGCATGCATCGTGGATATGCTAACCATTGCTCCACGTGTCCAATAAACGTAAGTTTCTGTTAAATAATGTTTTGTTTGCATCGGCTCGGGGCGCCACAAACTATGCTATATAAATATAACTGTTTGACTGTTTGCGTTGATGACTTAACAGCTACTTAGCCCAGTGGATAGTATGTTGGCTTACAAACTGTATGGTTCGCGTTTCGATTTCTTGTCCAGGCAAAAGGTAAAATTTAAAAAATTTATAAACTTTAATAATTTCTTCATCATTATTTGTATTACAGAAAAAGGTGCTAAGACATAAAAAAATCGTTGGAAATGAGAAAGATGTGAGGGAAGATGCAATTAGGCAGGTGTAATTTAGTTTTGAGCACAATTTTTTTCTTTGGGAGAAAATTCTTCCGAGCAGATACTATTTTTTGGCCCAAAATGTTTCCAAATGCTTCAAATAATCTTTCGGCATTATTCAAGTATATATGTACTTCCTTCAAAATATGTTTGGAACATGTGTGAAAGGACCGATTTTTGTTTGGGGGTGTATGAAGTCTATGTTAGGTGAAAAACTATATTGTTTTCTCCGACATTATGTATCAGATTTTGACAACAATTTTATATTTGGCAAGAAAATAAAAGTTTTGGAGGAAAAAGTTTTGTTTTCTCTCCATCCAAAAGTAACATTTTGTCTAAGAGGTGATGATGTCCCTTCTCTACGTGCGGGCTATAAAAACCAAAGGTGTGATCTTAATTTTTCATCTCCCTACTAATAAAATTATTATGCCATTTAAAACGCGATCTTTGAAGTAAGTTTATATAGATAAACGATAAAAAAATATACCCAGTTTTTTAATTTCCCAAAGACCCGTACTTTAACTGTTTCGTTTGAAGCATAGTACTGTGAGTTCATGCCTTTCTTTTAGAAACTGTATTTTCAACTTGGATGTTTACGCCAAAACAAGTAATATGGTTGTGAGCAAATGTTTTGCACATTGGTCATTTATACGATATCAAACATGTGGGAATTGGATCAACAATAGGGTTTTCCTTTTCCCGGACTTTTTGCATTCCCGGGAAAGCGGGATTTTTTTTCGAATTTCCCGGGATCCCGGTCAAAGGGAAACCTGCTTTGATGTGGAATACATTTAGACATTTGAATAAATTAGAAATCGCCTAAAGCTACGGTTATATGGCGCTCTCTGGACAACTAGCAATATAAAGGGTGATTCTTTTGAGGTTAGGATTTTCATGCATTAGTATTTGACAGATCACGTGGGATTTCAGACATGGTGTCAAAGAGAAAGATGCTCAGTATGCTTTGACATTTCATCATGAATAGACTTACGATCTGCCACAACGTCGAATTTTCAGTGAATGGGCCCTAGAAAAGTTGGCAGAAAATCCGCTTTTTTATCGACAAATTTTGTTCAGCGATGAGGCTCATTTCTGGTTGAATGGCTACGTAAATAAGCAAAATTGCCGCATTTGGAGTGAAGAGCAACCAGAAGCCGTTCAAGAACTGCCCATGCATCCCGAAAAATGCACTGTTTGGTGTGGTTTGTACGCTGGTGGAATCATTGGACCGTATTTTTTCAAAGATGCTGTTGGACGCAACGTTACGGTGAATGGCGATCGCTATCGTTCGATGCTAACAAACTTTTTGTTGCCAAAAATGGAAGAACTGAACTTGGTTGACATGTGGTTTCAACAAGATGGCGCTACATGCCACACAGCTCGCGATTCTATGGCCATTTTGAGGGAAAACTTCGGAGAACAATTCATCTCAAGAAATAGACCGGTAAGTTGGCCACCAAGATCATGCGATTTGACGCCTTTAGACTATTTTTTGTGGGGCTACGTCAAGTCTAAAGTCTACAGAAATAAGCCAGCAACTATTCCAGCTTTGGAAGACAACATTTCCGAAGAAATTCGGGCTATTCCGGCCGAAATGCTCGAAAAAGTTGCCCAAAATTGGTCAACATTTAAATGAAATTATCTTCAAAAAGTAAATGTCATGGACCAATCTAACGTTTCAAATAAAGAACCGATGAGATTTTGCAAATTTTATGCGTTTTTTTAAAAAAAAAAGTTATCAAGCTCTTAACAAATCACCCTTTATATTATGTTGTTCTCTCACATCAGTCATAAATCATACTAAAATAGGAAATATTTTGTAATACAAAACATTTTGACAATTTCGATTTCACCATCGTTAAAAGGGGTCAATAAATGCACATGTTCAGTCAAAAGGGAAACACTACGATGTAATACGACATTCATATTACACTTCCAAAATCCACTTTAAGTAGATTTCAGTTGTCGTATGCCCTATAAATAAATTAAACCCCAAATTTTAATAGATTTCAATCCTAATGTGTACACAGAAAAAAATTACCGAAGTTAAACTAACGCTAAATTAGACTTATTTTTATTGCAAAAAAATTATTTTTTTGTAGTTAAATTTTATTATTTTTTGCAAAATTTTCCACAGCCCAATGAAAATTTCGTTTTTTAAGTATTTCTCAAACATTTTAAGAACTAAACGTGCGTATTAAGTTCAATGACCGTACACATAAGTTCAATATGAACTAAAGCAAATGCAAATTTTCGTACGATTCCCAAAAATAGTAAGAATGAACTACTATATGTCTAAAATGATAGTTTATTCGTCGTATAAAACAGTTTACTTTTTTTTTCGGTGTATAAGGTATAAATTTGAAATTAAAGTAACTAGCTTAAAAAAGGTTGGAATCTTCTTATTTCATCCTTGCAATAATTATGAAATTTTGAAATTATGCAAGTGCCAACGTGGGTTACATAAGATAAAATTCCCCGTTGTTTTTAAAGGTTTACTCAGTCTACCAGTCTATCGGAATGTCGGTTTACAGAAATATGACAATTATAAATTAGGAAGTGCAAACTTATTTTTAACAATTGGGAGCCCGTTTGATTCTGGATTAGAACCCACGACTATGTATGCTCCACAAGGCAACTACTTCGTCTTGGTACCATAGTTATTCACATTACACTTCCAAAATCCACTTTAACTAGATTTAAAATGTCATTTGCCATATAAAACCCTCTATTATACATAAAATATTGGAAAGAAAATTTCCCGGGAAAGCGGGAGCGACAAAATAGCAATTTCCCGGGAATTCCCAGGATCCCGTTTCCGGAAAATAGAACCCTAATCAACAAATAACTTGAGTGAGACAGTATTGCCCGATATTAAATTGATCATACATACATCAAACGAAGTTGCAAGTTTTAATTCAATGTTTATTTTACCCAAAAGTAATAGTTTACTAGTAAGAGTTAATATAAGACTTAAATTAATACCAAGAAATAATAAAAATTTTACTTATTTCGGTAAACAAATCCAAGCTTTAATTGCATATGCTAATTCAGCAAATTTTATTTATTAATGTTTTGTTTTTTATTTCTTCTCTTTTTAAATAAAATTCTACCCAACTTAACAAACTCACGCACGAATGAGGTCTCCTCTCTTTTGGAGGAATAATTTTGATGATGTCGAATTTTTTTCCTATCATCTCAACTCGTTCGTTCATTCACTTTTTGTTTTTAGTCCTGCTCAGCATGGGTCGATTTTTGTTTGCTGTCTTTCCTTGTTCATCGGAGTGTTGTTGATTCTGCTTCTGCTGATGATGCTGCTGTCGAGGCATTAGGCGAGTATGTGACTAACAAAGGTGCCATTACTTTTTGGCATTCACGTTCGTTCTCCGATTATTGACAATACCTTATGCGGGCACTGGAGTGGAGGATGGATGGAATGCAGAATGTATTTCACATTGCTGCGATGGTGAACAAAATTTAACCACTTATAATTTCATAAAAGTGTAGTAAGTCTCAGTTGCATTAGGTATCCAATGTCGACAAAGTTCCGAATCTTGACAAAATGGGAAAGGTAAAAATTTTCAAAGGTAAAATTTTTTAGCATTTCCCAATTGTCGTACACTTGTTTACACTGAAAATGTACATTTGATGAGACTTTTCTTATGTATTTTGATCTGCTGAATTCGAAAAAAAAATGTTAAAAAATTTTTTATGGGACCGTTTTTGAGATATCCCGTTATTTAGTTTTTCGTTCTTTTTTTACTAAACAAATTATATCTCGAGTTAGAAATGTCCGGTTATGACGAATAATCGTATATAATTGGATCTGTGATAGGTTCAATAATTTCGATGCAAAAAGGGCAAATTTTCAAAAAAAAAAAAAAAAAATCATGTGAAACATGTAAAAGTACTAACCATTGAAACCATTGAGTCCAGTTTCTCTTCATGGTCGTATAGATGATATTCTAACGTAAGTGATAAGACGAGCTAGAAGAAAAAGGACCGAAAAATGACAAAGTTATAAGCAAATGAGTGAACAAATCCGATGTCAAATCATGCAAATATGAGCCACTCATCCACACAAAAATGCATTTTTGTTTGGCCGAGTGGAATTTTTGTGTGGGTGAGTTTCTCATAATTGCAACGGTTTGTACTTTTCCGGCGGAAAAGGGCCAATGTACAACATGTTTTTTGTTTTTTTTTTTTTGAAAATTTGCCTTTTTGCATCGATATTTTTTAAACCTCTTAACTTATTACAGATTCAATTATACACGATTGATCGTCATCTTAATACCTTTCATTTAAGTATCAACAATCGGACATTTCTAACTCGAGATATAATTTGTTTAGTGAAAAAAGAGCGAAAAACTAAAATTAACGGGATATCTCAAAAACTATAAAACATTTTTTAATTTTTTTTTTTCGAATTCAGCAGATCAAAATACATAAGAAAAGTTACATCTTATCAAATGTACATGAAAAACATTGTATTTTATAAACTAGTGTTATAGTAACCATTAGAGGTGTGAACGTGAGTAATATTTTGCTCACGCACACTCACGACGGAGAATTCTTATTCACGCACACTCACGCACGATATTTTTTGGCAGGACTCACGCACGCTCACAAAAATAAAATGTGTATGAAAATCTTTTAAATGTCGTGACTCACGAATAATTTTATGAGTAATTTACCAATAGAACCTGAGTGAAAACATGAGTAAATACGATTAAAATCGAGAGCGTTATAAAACTCTTAACACCTAGGATGTCACTAAAATTATAAATGAATTCAACTCGTAAGCATTTTATGTTCGTAAGCGGGATTATTTTCGTGAGCGTGTTTTTCCGAATTTCGTTACTCACGCACACTCACGAAGATATTATTTTCGTGACTCACGCTCACGCACGACATTTGGTTGGTTAATCACGCTCACGCACACTCACACCGTTGCCGTCAGCGTGACTCACGACTTACACGTGAATCACGCAAATTTTCGTGAGTCACGACAATTTCTTGTCACGTGCACACCTCTAATAATCATATAGTGCGGCCTATGTGCCGTATGTTTATTTTTGATTGTAGATCATACGCAACAATGAACGCAGTCCAAAACATTGAGGTGTAAAATTAAAAGAATTTGTCTGAAGTTTGTCAGTCATAATTTTCTCGAACAGTTAAAAACAATGTTTTATTATCACATTACCTTTGCAAGTATATCAAATTTTGAATAGCTATGCACATATTTTTTGCAATGAAAAGATCTTAATTTTGATGAAAAGTTGTAACAATGCAATTTTCAAATCTTTAAGAACACAATAGAAAATCGTCAAAAATTAATGAATTCTTAAAAAATAAATCATTTTTTTATTTATTGATTTTTATTTTGTGAACTTTGGGAGTCCTTTCTAGTTAGCCGACATGTTATCACATACTTCGAGTTCCACATCATTACGAATATAAGAAAATAAGTTAAGTCAACCTTACCTCAGAATATGCGAGGTAACGCATAATAACGCAATATAAGGTGAACGCAATATAAGGTGAATTTCAATTTCCTTCTCCAGTAAAGATAATATCAAACAAGAAAGGACGAGAAAATCCACGGTTACCCTTTACTCGTGCAAAAGGCAATAGGGAAAATGTGGAGACTAAAACCGAAAATTGTGAACATTCCTAAGAATTGAAACTTCTTCGCACATACCATCGTCTTGGATATCATCGAATTCGCCGCCCAGCTGACGCGACTAAAGTATTTTCAGTTTGCAACTTTTGTTACTTTTTCTACATTTACGACGCGTATGTGACGTTTACGACGTTTACAACTTTGCGACAGTCGCAAACCTAAAAAAGTTTGATACAGACCATCTCTGAGGTGGAGTAAGCAGTTCATAAAGATATAAAGTCTTATTAGATACAAGTATATACGTCCAAAAGTTAGGACGGGACTACTTTTAGTGTGTATAAGGAATACTGCAAATTTGATTAAGATCGGGTCTATAGTAAATAGTAGATAGCTAGGGACTTTGTTATGAACATTTGAAACCATAAATCTATATGGTCTGGTCGGAGCGGTCCATCTCATTTTGTGATATTTGGACCTAAGTTCTCCGATTTGATTGAAATTTTCGGGAAAGGTGGCGTTTAGACAAAGATCCTCTACTTTACTGATTTTGGACACAGCTCTCCAATTTGCTTGAAATTTTCAGAGATAGTTGAAGTTGGAGTCTAGACAAAGATCTATATTTGGTCGGAGAGATGACCTCCTCTGTTTTCTTCAGGGATGTTTAGGGTTGTCTCTGGACAAAAACCCCAATTTGTTTTTTGATATTTGATAGGGGAGTGGATATCCTTTTTTTAAACTATAGGACAAAGTCTAAATTTCTCCGATTTACTTGAGATTCACAGGGAACGTGGAAGAAATGAATATAGACTTCGATATCTGGTCAAGAAGTTACACCTCCTCGCAGAACAATTTTTTTTAATTTAAAAGTTTTAAAATGTTCTTGATACTGTGAAGAAACTGGGAAATGAAAATCTCCTGGATTTTCTTGAAATTTCAAAGAAAAGTTGTCTACTCCATTTTTTTTTCGATATTTAATGGGGGAACGACTAACTTAAAACAATAGATATAAATCTAAACTACACTCAAAAAAGTGAACCCTATATTTCACTAAAACCGATTTAATTCTATTGTAGTTCATGGAACTATTACGTTTTAAAAAAGTTTCCATGACGACAATAATTTATTGCGTACGTTAGTTTAATTAGCTAAATCAGAGGAAAAAATTATACACAAATGAAGTTAATCTTTATTAACTAAATTCGGGTCCTCCACAAAATAGTTCAGAATTTCTTTAAATTTGTAAATTTTACCAATTATGAGCCTATAATAAACTTCTTACGGTACTAAATACATTTTTGAAATTTTTATCTCCAATTTGTTTTTTTTTCTTCAAACTTCGAATTATGTCCAATAAATTTTTGGCCTTAAGTCAGTTGGTTGTGTGCAAGTCGGGAAATTCTTAATAAGATTACTGCACTTTCTCATAACGCAAACTTACAAAAAGCTCACGTAAACGAAACTAGATTTTATAGACATTTAGTTCTCAACGTCGGTGTCATGCATTGCAACGAAAATTTTACTCTCGATCAAATTACTTATATAATGAAAGCCAGGGGAGACCTAGTTTGGTTGAATGGAAACAAACATGCTACATCACAAGAACAGCGATGCTTGTTATGTAACTTGGGAGAAATCGAAACAATTATTCATATCATTGGCAGATGCCCAGTGCTTAATGAGATACTTTAATTGATATATATTATCTCACAATGACATAATTCACTGTCTTAATGGTGGTGAAGATTTTCGCTGGTTAGCTCTGTATACGCATTTAAAAGAAGCTTTAAATTACAAAATATTTTGATAAATGAATACAATTACTAATACTATTTGTAAAACTCATTTTTTTCGAACATTATTTACTTGGTTTTGTGAAATCGGCGTGACATAAAAACTGGTAATGATACACTGAAAAAGCAGTGAACCCACCAGCAAAGAAAATTTTAGTTAATTTTGAACAAGTATATACACTGAAAAAACAGTGAACTCACCCGGAAGAAACATTTCGGTTAATTTTAGAAAATTTTGAATATTTTTAGAAAATTTTAAATAAACAGTATAACAAACGCTGGCATCACGCCGATGTAAAAAAATAAGTATATATTTTTCGACAAATTCAAGCAAATTTATTAGACATAATTAAGTTTTTTCATTAGCTAAAAAAAATTTTGTAGTTTGAAGGAAAAAATTGGAGTTAAAAATTGCAAGAATGTCTTTAGTGACATACGAAGTTCATGATGAACACGATTGTAGTAAAATTTACAAATTTAAAGAAATATTGAACTATTTAGTGGAAGACACGAATTTAGTTAATCTTTATCCTTCATTTGTGTATATTTTTTTCCTCGGTTTTAGTTAATTTAACTAACGTACACAAAACATTATTAGAGTAGAGGAAACTGCCTCCAAACATAATAATTCCATGAACTAAAATAAAGTTAAATTGGCCTTTGTGAAATAGAGAGTTCATTTTTTTAAGTGTACGGCCGTAAGTTCGGCCAGGCCGAAGTTATGTACCCTCCACCATGGATTGTGTAGAAACTTCTTCTAAACACTGCCATCCACAGTCGAATTACTTAAATTGCTGTAACGCTTGCCGATGGCAAGGTATCTTAAAACCTCCTAAAACCGTCTTCTAAATTGTATGTAAGTCCTTACGTGGTATATATTAAATCAAAAAAGATCGATTAAATTCGTATATAATTCAGTTTGACAAAATTTTCTATAGAAATAAAATTTTGACAAAATTTTCTATAGAAATAAAATTTTATAAATATTTTCAATAGAAATAAAATTTGTACAAAATTTTCTATAGAAATAAAATTTTGACAAAATTTTCTATAGAAATAAAGTTTTGACAACATTTTCTATAAAAATGAAATTTTAACAAAATTTTCTATAGAAATAAAATTTTAACAAAATTTTCCATAGAAATAAAATTCTAACAAAATTTTCTATAGAAATAAAATTTTTGCAGAATTTTTTTGGCTCGAGTGGCAACCATGATTATGGACAGATATGGACCAATTTTTGTGTGATTGGAGATCGGCTATATATATAACTATAGACCGATATCGACCAATTCTGGTATGGTTGTTAGCGGCCATAGACTAACACCACGTTTCAAATTTGAACCGGATCGGATGAATTTTGCTCCTCCAAGAGGCTCCGGAGGTAAAATCTGGAGAACGGTTTATATGGGGGCTATATAACTTATAGTTTATATGGGGGCTATAACTTATATATAACTTATATATATATATCAGTGAATGATATGGTTGACTTAGTTAACCCAGGGCCAGGATCGGCTATTTTTAAATAAAAGTTTTAACTCATTGTAAGTTGTAGCATGAAAATAGTTCAGAATAATAACACAAGGGAGAAATGGTTCTGTTAATTAAGAACTAAATATTATTTTTAAGGTTATTTGGGACGCTGAATCAAAATCTGCACTGTGTTTCTTTTGTATCAGCTCGCCTTTTGGACGCTACATATATTGGAATAACTTGAAAAGAGTTCATCATATTAAATTTAAAAAATCCTACTCTCCCAAACAATATTCTCTTTAAGCCGTGCTTACATTCCAAGTAGTTTTAGAGATATCGTTCAAGTTTTGAAAAAAAAAATAAAATTTCTAACAAAAAAAATTGTTGTGCTTTAAAAATTGTAAAAATCACCAAGTGCAGATTTGGATTCATCAACCTCAAATTAGTAAAAATTTGCTATAAATTTCAAATCAATGCAAAAAAATTTAAATTTTGTTCCCTTGTGTAATTACTATTTCAGCAGGATTGTGAGGGAGAGAGGCAGTACCAACTGCTGACAAAACAAACGAATCAACGCTGATTTTTGTAGACGATGTCCCGATTTAGAGCAGCTTCTACATAGCGCTGATATAATTGCTCATTTTAATAGAAATATTGCTCAGAAGTGATATATAATATTAAGTATAGCATTGTTGGCATGAAGGAAAACAGCACTGCATTTTACGCATCTATACTACTTGAATTGGTTGCAATGACGTAAACGAATGATCATAAACTAGTTTGATTACTCGTTTACGTTATTGCCACCGATTTATGCAGTGTGGATGCACTGCGTACTTTATTGTATACCAAAAAGCGCAACTAAACTCTTACTGCTGAAGTATTTTCTGCTGGGCAGACTTGTGAGAGCGGTATCTACCATGTTCTTTTCAATAAATTAATAATACCAATTCCTTAATCTTTATGTCCAATAAGCTCGTATTAGAATTGTAATGATATGTAAAGTATATAATTGATTTGGACGAAAACCCCAGCCTACGATGATATCAGGCAATATTTATCTGTCATTACTAGAAACAGAAGCACGTTCCTTAGAATTTGATCAAGAATCAGAAATCAAGTTTTCCATGAGTTATCAATACAATAACAAATTTATCGGAAGGTATAACAGGGGGTACCTTTTCGCATGAATACTACCTTTAACAATCTATTTCCTGAACCCTCAGATCCCCATATTAAGGACACACTTTATTGACAACAGAAATTGAAACACAATAGAAAATCATTTTTCACCAAAAAAAAAAAAATTGTATGACAGACCACTGTGTTTCGCAGTCATTTATATCGATGCGTGTGTGTTGGGAGATCCTCGTCTATATTCCTAAATATTTTTGAAAGCACATTTCCACTTACATTAGGATGTGTGTATATGTAGGAAGGTGAGTGTATATAGGAAGGTGAGTGTATTGGAATCTGATTTTGACACTTGACTCTTTTTGACTCTTGCTTGCACCTACGACACCAAACAGCACAGAATTCAGGAAAAAAATCAAACACCAAAGTGTTTCTCCGCTTACACAAGCAACAGACATACACACTCACATCACGCACACATATGCCCATGTAAATGAGTCTCGGGTTCATTGGAGTGGTGTCATTTTGTCGAGTGATTTAAAAGTTGCGGGGGGTATATGTGCGTATGAATTTGTTTTTGTTGGCTTAGGTCAACACAAGTATGCAAAGATGACAAAGTCAAAAGGTTCTCTGTTTGTTACTCCTCGCTCGATGTGCCTGAGAATGGATCTGGGATAGAATGCTGACTTGATTTAAATTGACTTGATTTCCCACTCAACGAGCATGCAAGGATCCAAGTAGGAGTACGTGTGTGTGTATTGACCTCATCCCTCCTAGAGCTCAGCATGCTGTTATTGCGTTAACTAAGCTCTTCTCATCGAACCCTTTCTGTCCATCACACATACAAGCATACGCAATCATCTGCAGAACATATCATTGAGAAAAAATCACATTCACGCTAGCCCCAAAACAGGAGTGGATGGGGGCACTAAGGTGGCACCAAGAGCACGGACATAATAAACGAGGAGTTGGTATGAGTACATTTTAAATTAATTATCATGACAATGACGAAGGTAAAATACTTTTCATTCTTCTTCATCATCTTCATTCTTCCACAGCCATTATTCTTAATTTTTTGTGTACTCTTTGCTTGTAATGCCGCTGCTACTGCTGTTGCTGGTGCTGCAATGGCAGCAGGATCACGGCCATGTTTAACATGGTGTTTTTGTCAAAATAAAGAAAAATGTTCCACTAGAGTGCTGAGATTCGGTGTAATTTCATGGGTACATTTGTTTGTGTGTGTGTGTGTGGAAATGTCAACATGTGTGTGCGAATGTGTACAAGGGCGATTGAATGTGTATGTATGTGTGTGTGCGTAAGTGTGATTTGGTAAAAAATTTGCTTTAACAATTACATTGGCCTTGTCATGCCTCGCGCCTAATGTACCACCTCACACCTCCTCCACAAAGAAAGGGTACGAGTAATTTCTTTCTCGCCATTGCCATACCCTCCAAGCAATCTTCTTACTGAGGTGCTATTGCTGTTGTTGGTGGCACCGATTACAATTAGGCCCTTTTCATTCATGTACGACAAGAGCAAGAGCCAAAGTACGGTTGACAAATTACACGAGATTGTTGAAATTAATTGTTGCTTAATTAATAATCTGTTAGTGACTTGTAGTTTGATGCCACAACACAGTCTTCAGTTTTCCCTTTTGTTTTAAATTTTCCAATATTTATAATCATCTATGTGTCCATGTAAATTATAACATAAACCGCATGATAAGGGACAAATACGTAAATCGTATCACCGATTAGATTCGAAGCGAAAAAATCTCGAAATCTCTTTATTCGATTTTTGATTAAATTAAATATTAATTTTTAGGTTAACATTAAATATTGTTTTTAGGTTGACATTTTGGTTAAGTTAGGTTAGTTTATATCAGGGATCCGGAGCGGAGCGTGGAGCGGAGCGGAGCAAGCCCTTTTTTTGCCGGAGCGGGAGCGGCATTTCTAAAATCCGGAGCGGAGCGGGAGCGGAGCGGTTTCCAAATGAAAAAGCGCTCCGCTCCGAATAAAATATTACTTGAATGAAATGTGTAACTTTGAAATTACACTGTGTAGGTAATTTCAAATTTAGCTAGTACTTAGCGTAGTGTGAGTAAACGTTTAAAATGTACGATATGTATTTTTGTACGTACGTACATTGGGGAAAACACAACGTGTTTTTTAGTAATTGTTTTCAAAAACGACAAATGTCAAAATATATATCTAGTATGTGTTGTAAAAGTAACAACAGTACTTTCGATCAATTTCATCCCGTATTACTACAAAGATGTTTGTAATGAACGTCAAATAAATGCAATTAAACGATCTTATTTATATTTAATTTTTTAGTTTTCTACACTGAAAAAATATTGTCGTGAAGTCAAAGATTCCATGTCCTTAGAGTAAGAATGCAAATTTTGCTTAATATGGAAGACGCATTTCTCTAAAATAAAGTTTTTTTTCTTTTCCAAAAGGCAATAAACTTTTGAATGAAGTTGTAATGTCCTTATAATTAAGTGATTTTACTTAAAAATGTGTATCATAACATGAAAGATAAAATTTTTGAGGTAAGGTCAACGTGACTTTAATAATTAAGAAAAATTCTTTAAAATTAATAAAATTGTCTTTAAATTTGTTTCCTTTTTGCATCTTGCCTACAAAGCAAAAAATCGTTAAAAAATAAGACATGTTTTTCAACACTTTATTTTAAAGACGCTTTTTACTTGAAACATAGCATAATTTCTACTGGAAGTCGAGTCTTAATATGGAAAAAAAATAACTCGTTAACTCGTTTTTAAAGGATTTTGATAACAACTGACGAAAGAAAATCTAAAAAAAAGAAAAATTAACATTTGCTTCCTAGAAGCAAGTACATAACCCCCAAATTTTGAAAGAGAATTACGTCTTTAAAGTATCCTTACTTGTATTCTCCGCTTCTTTGGCTCGGAATTAATACCCAAACTGTTAAAGTAAAGACAAAATCTTTGGAACCGGGCATGCTTTTTTTCATTCACATTTGCTTTACTATTGTACTATATCCTAGCATTCTCTTATTTCTGATATTAGTTCTCGAAAATTTAATTAAAATTATGGATAGTTTCAATTTTGGTTGAAAAATGTGCGCATATACATTTATTATACAATAAAGGGGAAAAAAGCGAAATTAGGTAACACTAGATCTGAATAAGAATATTCGTAGGTATACCACGGACTGATGTCGATGGAGGTTGTTGCAAACATAAACATACACACACACATTACAAATATAACAAAACCTCTTCTCTACGTCTGTTGCAAAACAAAAAAAAACTTTCGGAGAGTAGTTACTTCTACTCTGTGTATAGACTTTCAATTCCAATCAGCGTTGCCGTTTTGGTCCGATCGGACTAAAATTGGTCCAAAAGATTTCTAATTTTTAAATTTGGTCCGATTGTCGGACCAAACAGAATTTGGTCCATTTTGGTCCATTTTCATAAATTTGGTTTCTATCACATATTAAATAGTAGATAGTGCACCGCAAAGAATATTGTCGGGAGGCCAAATATTTCACATTCTTAAAATACGAATATGAATTTTGCTTAGAATAGAAGACGTATTTCTCTGAAAAAAAGTTTTTCCTTGTCTAAAAGTCTCTAAATTTTTCAATGAAGTCTGTTTGTCCTTATAGCTAAGTGATTCGACATAAAAATGTGTATCCTAACATGAATGCAAATTTCGTTTTAATGAAGTCAAAATGGATTTAATATTTCTGAAAAAATCTTCACAATTAATAAAATATTTCAACACATTGTTTTAAAGTCATTATAACTAACCCACATAGTGGTTAGGGTATAATAAGTTTGATCTGCCAAAAAATGTGCCTACAAGAAATATTGATTTTAGACCCCATAAAATATATACCGATCGACTCAGAATCACCTCCTGAGTCGATCTAGCGCTTGGCGTCCGTCCGTCCATCCGTCCGTCTGTCCATGTATTTGTTGTTCACAGGACTTCGGTCGCAATTATTAACCGATTTTGATGAAATTTGGTACAGGGAGTTTTTTTTTGGGCACAAGGACGAACGTTATTGAATTTGGAAGAAATCGGATCAAATTTAGATATAGCTCCCATATATATGTATCGCCCGATTTCGACAAATGGGTTCACGTCGCACCTTTTTTACTAACCGATCGTCGTCAAATTTACCACAAAATAATCTTCTGTATCACCCTTTAAGTCTGAAAATTTCATCGAAATCGGTTCAGATTTAGATATAGGTCCCATATATATGTATCGCCCGATTTTGTCAAATTAGGTCATAAAACCCTTATTTATCAACCGATCTTACTCAAAGTTGGCGAAATGTAATCTTCTATAGCACTAACAATATGCGCAAAAAAATCATCGAAATCGGTTCAGATTTAGCTATAGCTCCCATATATGTACCGCCCGATTTTTCTAAATAAAATAAAACTCAATTGAACAAATAATACAATGTTTGTACTATAATTTTCTCGAAGAGGAGCGGAGCGGAGCGATTTTTTTTTCTCGGAGCGGAGCGGTTTTTTTTTTCTCCGGAGCGGGAGCGGAGCGGAGCGAAAAAAATGGACCGCTCCGGATCCCTGGTTTATATATAGTGGCAACCCGATATTTCAGGCTCACTTAGACTATTCAGTCCATTGTGATACCACAGTGTTAACTTCGGAGTTCCACATTGCAGTGAAATAATTATAATTATAAATAAAGTGAAATGAAACCATTTAGAGCAGCTTTGAAACACTCAGAAATGTCGCCAGCATAACAGCGAGGTTATAATACACCGCCGAAAAACTTTTTGCACGACGGTAGCTACCATCTAGTTCCATTACAAATGTTTCCACATCTCTACTAAACATTGTCGAGAAATTAAATAGATTCAATTTTATGATACCAGTCAAATAGTTGTAGCAACCAAATGTATCCACTTCGCAAAAATTTGCTTGATGCAACATACCTTAAATAAATTACTTAAGTATAGTTTAGCATTTATTACCTACACATGGTATTCACTAGAGCATTGCATCGGTCATATATTTTTGTGTTCGAGAACATCTCGAAGCCCAACAAGTAAGGTAGAGATTTGTAGTCGTTCCCGTTTGGACCGATGTTTGTAAGTTCGAATACAACCATAACTCGTTCTCGTTTGTGTTGTATGAAACGGTCAATCAAACAACTTCAGTCTTCGGGATCAAACACAACGAGTCAAATTGTTTTCGAAAACAAAGTGAAGGAATCGAGGATTTCGAATCTTTTTTTTGCCCTCACGTAGTAACAATAACAACAACTTTTATATGTATTGTACGTTTGTTTAGTTGTAAGTTGATGGAAAGGCGCTTGTGTATGAAGTAAAAAAAAAAATAACATAAAGTGGACAAAACCTTCTGCATTTCTATGTAAAAAGCTATTGACAGCAAAACAAAATATTGCTCAAGTTTTTAGGAGAAACATTTGGGATGATATTTTTGGGCATTATAGTAAGTAATCGTTACAAATGCAATTCACTTTTTCGTATAAAAAATAAGGGGCATTCGTATTTAAAGGAAATAAAATATTTTTCCTTTTTCTATAGAAATAAAATTTTGACAAAATTTTCCATAGAAATAAAATGTCGACAAAATTTTCTATTGAAATAAAATTTTCACAAAATTTTCTAGATAAATAAAATTTTGACAAAATTTTCTATAGAAATAAAATTTTTGATAAAATTTTCTATAAAAATAAAATTTTGACAAAATTTTCTATAGAAATAAAATTTTGACAAAATTTTCTATAGAAATACAATTTTGATAGAATTTTCTATAGAAATAGAATTTTGATAATTTTTTTTTATAGATGTTAACAACAACATTATTAACAACATTTTTTATAGAAATAAAATTTTCTATAGAAATAAAATTTTGATAAAATTTTCTATAGAAATAAAATTTTGATACAAATTTTTATAGAAATAAAATTTTCACAAAGTTTTCTATAGAAATAAAATTTTGATAAAATTTTCTATAGAAATACAATGTTGATAAAATTTTCTATACAAATAAAATTTTGATAAAATATGGCAAGTTTCAAGTCGATAGCTTGTTTCGTTCGGAAGTTAGCGTGATTTCAACAGACGGTCGGACGGACATGCGTAGATCGACTCAGAATTTCACCGCGACCCAGAATATATATACTTTATGGGGTCTTAGAACAATATTTCGATGTATTACAAACGGAATGACAAACTTAATATACCCCCTTCCTATGGTGGATGGTATAAAAAACAGACAAAAAATACAAAAATAAATTTACTTTTGCTACTTACATATAAAAACATAACAAATTTAAACATTTACCTTGTTAGAATTACTCATTTTATCGTCCATAAGCTTTACTATTAATTACACACTTATATCTAAAGAAACACAATCTGTATGACTTCTTTTCTCATTAAGTATGATTCCATTTTTTGTCATAACATACTCGAGAACTTTGCAAATTCCCGAAACTCCCGCTAAATGTTCGAGTATTCTCGATTATCCCGTTTCACCAAATGCAATCGAATGTTTGCTTGCGACCGAGAATAGAAACAAATGCACAACTTCAATGATGTGACGTCACAACAACATTCACTCGATACTGAATTATTGGGTGTGATTCAAACCATGTCTCATTCATACATTTACATTCATTCGAACCGATTCGATCAAGCCAGTGTTCTCATTTTATTCATTCGATCAATGAAGATTATTCAGTCTTCTCGAACCGTTTCATGAGTGCAGTTGTGTGCGCTATAAATGAATGTTCTCATGCAATGCTCTAGTATTCACAGCAAAATTTCATTTAAAAAGGTTTTCAAATGTCATTCTTATACCATTCACCACTACTGTAATACAGAGTATATGTTTGTGCAGTTGTATGTGTAATGCCAAAAGGAATCAGTCTCAGATGGTCCATTATATCGATAAGCTTACGCTAAAAAAATATTGTCGTACAGTCAAAGATTTCATGGCCTTAAAATACGAATGCGAATTTCGCAAAGCCTAGAATACGCAATTTTCTGATACAAAGTTTTTCTCCTTGCCGGTCTATATGGGGGCTATATCAAAGCATGGGCCGACATATACTGAATTTCACATATCTCTTTATTTTAGAAGTGCAATCGGGAAATTGGTCTATATGGGGCTATATTAAAACACGGACCTGCCTGCAGTAAAATTTCTGCAAGATAACTTCATTATTGATAGCTGTAGATAGACAGCCACACAGACGAATATCGTTGTGTCGTCTTCTCAAGAATATATATCTTGTACATTGTCTTTGTCAAAACCATAGGAATAGTGTTGTCAACGCACTAGGCTTGCCAGATGTCCGAGATTCCCCTGGATTGTCCCGGAATTTCGTTTCCAGCAAGTGTCCCGAATCTTTCACAAAATTTTACAAAAATCCCGTAATTTCAATTACTTGCAAGCGAAATACTAATTTTATGTTGGCCAGCTGTTAAACATTCTTTAAAAAATATTCTAAATATTCAGGCTATATAAAATATATCCTTTATATATTTATCGTTTATGAGCGCGAAGCTACGGACTTTCTAAAAACGGCAGTTGCATATTTGGAAAAATATTTAAACTTCAAGAATTAGCTGGACACTTCCCGAAGATAAATTTAAAGATTTCACCTATGAGGACTATATCAGATTCTGGATTTATAAAAACCATTTTTGTTTGAGTTTTAGAGGAATCATTAACATCTCTTGTAAGTGTGCAAGAAAAGTATAAAATAACGCCTTGATTTGAAATCTTAAATCTGTAGAAGTAAAATCTGGAAATTTTACATTGAGTTTCAAGCAATTTTCATGAGCAGTGCGCCTTCTACACCCTCAAGAAGTGAAGTAGGTCTATATGGAGGCATTACCAAATTGGTTTCTAGAAACCCAAGGAGTTAAATCGACAGATCGTTCTTATGGGGGCTATACTAAAATATGGACCGATACTCACCGTTTTCGGCACACCTCTTTATGACCCGAAAATACATCTAGATTTCCAATTTCAGGTAAATTGAATAAAAACTGCGGTTTCTATAAGCCCAAAAAGTAAAATCGGGAGATCGGTCTATATGGGGCCTATACCAAAATATGGACCGATACTCACCATTTTCGGCACACCTCTTTATGGTCCTAAAATACCTCTAGATTTCCAATTTCAGACAAATTGGATAAAAACTACGGTTTCTATAAGCCCAAGACCCCAAATCGGGAGGTCGTTTTATATGGGGACCATACCAAAACCTGGACCTATATAAACCATCTTCGAACTTGACCTGCCTGCAGACAAAAGACGAGTTTGTGCAAAATGTCAGCACGATTGCTTTATTATTGAAGACTGTAGCGTGATTACAACAGACAAACAGACATACAGACGGACATCGTTATATCGTCTTAGAATTTATCCCTGATCAAGAATATATACTTTATATAGTCGGAAATCGATATTTCGATGTGTTACAAACGGAATGACAAACTTCTTATACCCCCGTCACCATTCTATGGTGGTGGGTATAAAAACAAACATAAATATCATATTAAATATATTCTCTGTGGAAACTATCCAGTCAATTGGAGGAAAATCCCATTGAAAATGGGTCTAAAATATGAAACAGTCTACCATATTTCCCCAACTCTGGTGTACGTATATATGGGAGCTATATATAATCTGAACAGATTTTGACTAAATATGAAATGCATAGTTAAAATAATAATTCTACAATCTCTGCAAAATTTCTCGTAAATGGGAGTATAACTTTGGCCCCCGTGGTCATATGAGTCTAAATTGGGCGAAAGATATATATGGGAGGAATATCTAAATCTGAACCGATTTTAACCAAATTTGGCACAATTACCGATACTATTAAACGTACTCCTTGTGCAAAATTTGAAGCAAGTCAGGGCAAAACTCTGGATTTTGAGGCCATATAAGTCCAAATCGGACGAAATATATATATGGGAGCTATATCTAAATCTGAACCGATTTTAACCAAATTTGGTACACTTACCGATACTATTAAACGTACTCCTTGTACAAAATTTGAAGCAAGTCAGAGCAAAACTCTGGCTTTTGAGGCCATATAAGTGCAAATCGGACGAAAGATATATATGGGAGCTATATCTAGGTTAGATGGCTCTCTTAGACTATTCAGTCCATTGTGATACCACATTGGGGAACTTCTCTCTTATCACTGAGTGCTGCCCGATTCCATGTTAAGCTCAATGACAGGGGACCTCCTTTTTATAGCCGAGTCCGAACGGCATTCCACATTGCAGTTAAACCACTTAGAGAAGCTTTGAAACCCTCAGAAATGTCACCAGCATTACTGAGGTGGGATAATCCACCGCTGAAAAACTTTTTTGGTGTTCGGTCGAAGCAAGGATCGAACCAACGACTTTGTGTATGCAAGGCGGGCATGCTAACCATTGCACCACGGTGGCTCCTATATCTAAATCTGAACCGATTTCAATCAAATTTACCAAGCATTGGTAGAATGTCAATTCTATTCTCTGTGCAAAATTTCACGAAAATCGGCATTAAACTTTGGCCTCTGTTGTCATATGAGTCTAAATCGGACGAAAGATATATATGGGAGCTATATCTAAACCTGAACTGATTTTGCTGATAGTTTGCAAGTTTTTTGAGACTAATGAAATATTTGGATGTACGGAATTTGAAGAACATCGGTTGATAAACACGCCAATTATGTTATGACCAGATCGGCGATAACTATATATGACAACTATATCTAAATCTGAACCATTTTTTTCCAAATTCAACAGCGATTGTCTTTGTGCCAAAAAACGATCCTATGCCAAATTTGCGCACAAAAATACATGAACAGACAGACGGACATCACTAAATCGACTCAGAATTTAATTCTAAGACGATCGGTATACTATAAGATGGGTCTCAGACTTTTCCTTCTTGGCGTTATATACAAATGCACAAACTTATTATACCCTGTACCACAGCAGTGATGAAGGGTATAAAAAGTGATTACGCAAATTAGTTTCCATTGCGTTATTCATTCGATCAATGTACGGTATGACTGTAAATGAAAAGCAACTTCCAATTACGGAATGTTATTGGAAGTTTCCTAGAATGTTAGACTAGCATATTGGCTGAATCGATGCATTTTAATGACCACCACCATAAAAATTTATTTCAAATATTTCGAAAAATCGATTTTATTTTTTTTTTTAATATTATTTTAAGACCATATGCCTATATACATATGTCGAATATTGACAGAAAATTCTTTCAAAAATTTATTTCTATAGAAAATTTAATCAGAATTTTATTTCTATAGAAAATTTTGTCAAAATTTTATTTCTATAAAAAAATTTTGTCAAAATGTTATTTCTATAGAAAATTTTGTCAAAATTTTATTTCTATAGAAATTTTTTTCATACTGATGCTCACTGATACTCACTGCTAAGACGAAAATTTGTAAAAATGACTCAAATTTGAAGGATTTGAGATTTTATGTAGAGCTAAATACAAAGTTGTGCAGAGTATATTATAGTCGGCCCCGTCCGACTTCAGACTTTCCTTATTTGGTTTTTATCCATAACATTAGATTTAAATTTTAAGTGCATAGATTTTGTATAAATAATTTTGGTCCACAATGCGTTGAAGGTTATAATACAATGAGCGCCGTTCGGCTTTGCACTTTCACAGATAAAAATAAGTTTGAGAACCAATAACTTTTGTTGGAAAACCAATAACAAAATTTGTTAATTTTCCTGCAACAAACTAATTTGTACTTTTAATAACCATTATTACAAAAACGTTGTTAGCAATCGTTACCATCAGAAGGCAACAAATAATTTGTGTTCTCAATAACATAATTTGTAAGTAATTTGTTGAGCACACAAAATATTTGTTGTTGAACGTTACGTTTAATCCTCAACAAATATTTTTGAATTTGAACGAAAAAATTTGTATACGGTGTCTTGGAGTCTATCCTGACCTGTAACAAATTTATTGGTGTATTGACAAAAAATTAAATTGAAATTGACAAAATTATTGCACCAATATTGCAAAATTGCCGGAACAATTTTGGAGGTATTTTGTTAAGTACACACAAAGAAGGAATATGACCAAAATGCTATTTTTGGACGGGGAACATGTAACATTTTTGTGTCAAAAATCCTATACTCAGTTTTGTAAATGTATGACGATTTTAAATTTGAGTAGTCCACGGTCTAGCAAGCATTTTGACAACTTTTTGCCCAGTGATATATTCTAGTTAATTAGAATTTTAATAACTCTAATCCCGATATTAATATGGTTTTATTAATTATCTCATACAACAAACACATTTAAGAAACTAACAAATTGAAACATATGAATTTTGCACAGACATTTATAAATGCTTTTCTGTATTCTCTGATGAATGAGCTCTTTGCTTGCTATCATACACGTGCATGTGCTCATACTCATTTTGTTCTAACGGTATTCTTCGCATACTTCTTTTAGCTTTCGTACATGTTCTCAGCGATGTGCGCGTAACCAGTCTTGTATTTTTGTTTTTGTTTTTATATCGGTAGCAGCCAACTATTTTCTCAACAAAACAATTTGTTAAAAATTCAGAATATTTCTATTATTTCCTCTATCAAGCATCTACAAACACATTTCAACAACAAATGCCTCATATTCAATAGACAAATTTGTTGAGCATCAGCAGATTTTACATACAAATAAAGTTGTTAATATTTATTTGCAGTTATTTTTTTGTGCGTTCGTTACTTGTCTATAAATAGATATACTGAAGACTGTTGGTATCTGCTCATTATTTTATTTATTAAACACATTGCCGTAAATTTTGAAATTGGCATCAAATGTGAAATTAAGATCTTTTTTGCACACATAAATAAATACGATAGTTTATATCGATCCATTTACGGTACCCCCCACAATAGAACTACAAATTAGTGGTATTAAAATGAGATTTAGTTATAGTACAATCCACATAACCAAAACGAAACGAAACCCAGGATAACGGCACTTGCCTTTGGTTTTGTATAGTGTTTGTTCGTGAGTGCAAACCAAAAACAATGGAAGATGAAGATGGGAAAATGGCAGCAGAGGGTATCAAACCATTGACAGCGTTCGATACAAACTTCTTGTTTATGAGTTTTTGTTCCACAAATTAAACTAAGAATAAAAAGAAATTTATATCAGGGAATGACGTAGAACAATCGGTCAAAAGTTTCTCATTATTATTTACACAAAATTTAACATCATTTGTGAGTTTTTAACAAAAAATATTGCAAATTAAAAATGAACGAACGTGTATGTATCGAACACCGTAAATGCAACTTTTGGCATGACGTCGCCCATTTTCCAATCTTCCTTTTCTATTCTTTTTGGTGCAAACTCTACCAATACCGAAAAGTATTGCGGTGCTTCGTAAAACATAGAAAACAAAACAGTAAACATTCAATGCAAACGTTTGCTTATTTATTAAATCATTACAATAAGAAAAAAAACTCAAATGTTATTCTGTTTTTGCATTATTTGTTCAATTTACTATTGGAAAAATATAACAACCGTTTAACTTGCTAAATAAGAATATGTTTGGTTATGTCCCATTGTTGTGATCGTTTCGCATAGCAAACGTTTGCAAATGTTTTAATCTCATTTCGTTACAGAACGAAATAACTTGGCGCCGCAAATCCGAAGAGTGTTAAAACCAAAAACAATAGAAAAGGAAGATTGGAAAATGGGCGACGTCATACCAATAGTTGCATTTACGGTGTTCGATACATACACGTTCGTTCATTTTTAATTTGCAATATTTTTTGTTAAAAACTCACAAATGATGTTAAATTTTGTGTAAATAATAATGAGAAACTTTTGACCGATTGTTCTACGTCATTCCCTGATATAAATTTCTTTTTATTCTTAGTTTAATTTGTGGAACAAAAAATCATAAACGACACGTTTGCATCGAACGCCGTCAATGGTTTGATACCCTCTGCTGCCATTTTCCCATCTTTATCTTCCATTGTTTTTGGTTAAAACCAGGGCTGTGGAGCCGGAGTCTGAGTCTGAAGATTTTGCTGGAGTCGGAGTCGTAAAAATTTTGCTCGACTCCGACTCCGACTAAACCAAATTTTTTAAAACACTTCACATTTTTGTAACTAAGCAAGTTTTTACGCAAATTAGTTTCCATTGCGTTATTCATTCGATCAATGTACAGCATGATTGTAAATGAAAATCAACTTCCAATTATGGCTATCTTTTGATGTTTCCTAGAATGTTAGACTAGCAGATGGGCTGGATCGATCCATTTTAATACCCGAAATTATTATTTTTTTTAAATTTTATTTTAAGGCCATATACATATGTGGAATATTGACAGAAATTTTTTTCAAAGTTGCTTTTTATAGAAAATTTTGTCAAAATGTTATTTCTATAAAAAGTTTTATCAAAATTTTATTTCTATAGCAAATTTTGTCAAAATTTTATTTCTATAAAAAATTTATTCAAAATTTTTTTACTATAGAAATATTTTTCTCTATAGAAAATTTAGTCAAAATTTTATTTCTATAGAAAATTTAGTCAAAATTTTGTTTCTATAGAATATTTTGCAAAATTTTATTTCTATAGAAAATTTTGCAAAAGTTTGTGTGTTACACAATTTTTTTTAAATTTTATTTCTATTGATATTTTATTTCTATAAAAATTTAAGTCAAAATTTTATTTCTATAGAAAATTTTGCAAAAATTTTATAATAATAGATTGTTTATTAGAAAATTTGGTCAAAATTTTATTTCTATAGAAAATTTTTTTTATAGTAATAAAAAATTTTGTAAAAATTTTTAATTTCTATAGAAAATTTAGTCGAAATTTTGTTTCTGTAGAATATTTTGCAGAATTTTATTTACTACACAAAAATTTTTCTAAAATTGTATTTTTATTGATAATTTTTTCAAAATTTTATTTCTATAAGAAACAATTGTCAAATTTTATTTCTATAGCAAATTTTCTCAAATTTTTTTTTTCTTACTGATGCTCACTGCTATAAAAAATGTATTCGAAATTTTATTACTATAGAAATATATTTTTCTATATAAAATTTAGTCAAAAATTTATTTCGATAGAAAATTTAGTCAAAATTTTGTTTCTATAGATTATGTTATTTTGCAAAATTTTATTCGCTACACATTTTTTTTTAATTGTATTTCTACTGGTAACTTTTTCAAACTTTTATTTCTATAAAAATTTTTGCCAAATTTTATTTCTATAAAAATTTTATTCAAAATTTTATTTCTTATATTTGGTCAAAATTTGATTTCTATAAAAAAATTTGCCAAAATTTTATTTCTATAGAAAATTTAGTCAAAATTTTGTTTCTGTAGAAAATTTTGCAAAATTTTATTTACTAGACAAAAATTTTTCCAAAATTGTATGCTCACTGATGCTCACTGCTAAGTCGAAAACTTGTAGAAATGACTCGAATTTTCAAATTTTTCAATGAATGAATCATAAGTGCATTTTTGCGAAATTGTCTAAACAATTATAAATATTGCCCGAGATTTTGTAGAAGTCTGATTTGAGATTTTATCAAAATGTAGATCTAAATACAAAGTTGTGCAGAGTATATTATAATCGGCCCGCCCGACTTTAGACTTTCCTTGCATTTTTATTTTTTGTTAAAATTGTGTTACGTCCCATAACGTTAGATTTAAATTTAAAGTACATAGATTTTGTAGAAGTATATACAATTTTGTCTAAATCGATTCAGATTCAAATTCATGCATATGGGAATATAAAGCTTTATATAGCTCGCAACAAATTTAAAGAATTTGAGATAGTATCAATAATTTTGGTCCACAAATACATATACTGTTGGTATCTTCTCATATTATGATGGGTATTTATAGCATTATTTTATTTATTAAACATTGCCCTAAATTTTAAATATAGAGTTTAATTGGCATCTAATGTGAAATTAAGACCTTTTTTTGCACACATAAATAAATACGATACTTTATATCGATCCACTTACGGTACCCCCACAATAGAACTACAAATTATACCACTATACCACTAAAAATGAGATTTAGTTATATTACCCGGAGTCGACTCCGGAGTCGGAGTCGGAGTCGAGCTGATGAAAAATGCTGGAGCCGGAGTCGGAGTCGAGCAAAATTGGCTCGACTCCACAGCCCTGGTTAAAACAATCGTTTTGTTTGTTCTCTTGTGCTTTGAAATGCTTTTTGTTTTGTTTTCATCTGCGTACAAAACGATTCACGAAAATTTAAAGGTTTGTGACTTTGAATGATATGTAAGTACTCTGGTTAAAGGTGGGTATTAAGTTCGAGTTTAGCCGCTAAAATCGCCATTTTTCACGAATTTCCGCTATTTTTTTCGAGAAGGGGGACCTTCCGTTTACCAGACTTTTTTTTTAAGTAGAGAGAAAATATTAAACTTCTCTGATATACTTGAAATTTCCTGAGGACGTGCGGGAGGTTATGAAGTTAATATGGGGTACCTGTTTTTCCAGGTGAACCTCCCCCTTCCCAGCCTTTAGAAAGTTGGACCAAAGTTCTCTAATTTGCTTTAAATTTTCAAGGAAGGTTAAAGTAGGGTCTAGACAAAGATCTATCGCTTTATTTTTTTGTCAATTTTATCTTGGTCAAGACCCCAATAAATTTGTTACAGATCATGAATAGACGTTCAACAAATCATATAAGAATTTTTTCATATAAATTCCAAAATATTTGTTGAGGGTCGAACGTAACGTTAAAAAATGTTTTTTAATGTTTGGTGCTCAACAAATTACTTACAAATTAGGTTCTTGAGAACACACTTTTTTGTCATTTGCTGGTTGAACTTATTTGTAATAATGATCGATGTGTTTGATATGATCGTGATTATAGTAATTTGAATAACGAATTTGCTGGATCAATTAATTTCACATTTGAAGAAAAATTCGATTTTGAGTTTTTATATGAAATACGTGGTGGTAGGTAAATACAATTATTTAAAAAATAATTTACTTTTGTAAACATCAAGCCAATACATTTTTCTAATAAATTATTAAATATTTTGCAATGCTGAAATAGACAATAATGAATGCATTCAATTGCTCTGTTGAAATAATTCACATTTTGTTGATAGATACTCTTCCGGGCGAAATACGAACAAAAGCACTAGCAAGAGCAAGGGCAATCATGAATTACTATTATGATTTGTAATCAATTGATAACAACCATAGCTCTATGCCAGGTTCTCGAGGGATTTCCTTTTGAAAATAAATTTCAAATCTCATTTAATCCACATATTCTACCTATTTAAGGGCGACTCTCTCCCTCCCTTCCTATGCCTTCCTATCTCACGCTCTCTTTTTGTCTATCCTAGCTGCAACACAATATCCTAACAATGTCCATTATCTAAAATAACCAAGCAAATCATAATAACGTATCTTTGCCAACAATCCTCGCACAATGGACTCTTGCCCGGTCGATCTAGAATGACTGGGGGATAGACGAAGGTACGAGGCTAAAACCAGTGTGGGGATAATAAATAGATTTCAGTCATAAAGTAAATTCTGTTTTTGTTACTCTTCCAGGCAGTATAGCTGCACATTGTTCATTTGTATTGTGGCCATACCTCGAAATTCTGCCTCACTTGCGGTCATTCGTCATGTAACGAACCTTTTTTGAACCATCCTTCGTTAGCATATTACTGGCATAACCGGCTTGCATAAATACTGGCTGGCTGACTTGAGGGTATTCCAAAGAATATATTTCATATCAAATAAACCATGGTTGTACGAAGGGAAGTTACATATACCCTCCATAAAATATCCACAGTTTCGTTAGTAGGAGCAAAACTATGTGGTAAGAGAATAGAAATTTTAATCTGTTAGAAAATTGGCCAGAATTATTGAATTTTGGCCCCACTTTTATATATATTTTAGACTCACTTAGACTATTCAGTCCATGGTGGTATCACAGGTGGTGAACTTCTACATTATCACTAGATTTCATGTTTTGCTCGATGACAAGGAATCTCCTTTTTGTAGCCGAAACTGAATGGTGTTTCACAGTAAAACAACCTAGAGAATCTAAAAAACTCAGAAATGTCTACAGCATTATTGAGAGTAAACTGTGGGTCACATATTCAAGAAATAAATGATGAACTAAGTGCAAAGAAAACATTTCAATTGGAAATAAATACTGGCTTTAACTGTGGAATCTCAGATAATAGACAATATAGGGAAGTAAAGAGTGCTTTTTATACCCTCTAGCATAGGATGGGGGTATATTAACTTTGTCATTCCGTTTGAAACACATCGAAATATTGTTCTAAGACCCCATAGTAGATATATATTCTGGGTCGTGGTGAAATTCTGAGTCGATCTAAGCATGTTCGTCCATCCGTCTGTTGAAATCACGCCAACTTCCGAACGAAACAAGCTATCGACTTGAAACTTGGCACAAGTAGTTGTTATTGATGTAGGTCGGATGGTATTGCAAATGGGCCATATCGGTCCACTTTTACGTATAGCCCCCATATAAACGGACCCCCAAATTGCTCTAAGAGAAGCAAATTTCATCCGATCCGATTGAAATTTGGTACGAGGTGTAAGTATATAGTTTCTAACAACCATGCAAGAATTGGTCCATATCGGTCAATAATTATATATAGCCCCCATATAAACCGATCCCCAGATTCAAAGATGATGCGAGACGTAGCGTAACATAACTTTGAATAGTGAGCGCTACCGTGAGATGATATGCAAATTTATGCCCAATAGCATAACTTTCATGACGCGTAATTTCATCACGACGGTGACACATGTCACACCGCACGATTGGTAATGGATTTTATCGGCGTTTTGACGATTTTTGACTCAAAAAATAGCAATTGCCGATTTTCCTCGAAAATGACGATATTAGCTCAAGTTCAAACATTTTTACTGGAAGTCGTTTGTTTACACCCTCAAAAAAAATCGCTTCTTTAACATATATTCCGAATGTCTATTCTCTTTGTTCAAATTAAATAATAGTTATACTTAAACATATCAAATTTTTGTCTTTATCATAAAACAGTTTTCCGAAACAACATACAAGCGGTTTCACAGAAATTATTCTCTTTTGATTCTTTCGCTGTGTTATGTTGATGTCTTTCGTCAACTCTCCCATATTTAGTCGAAATTTGTAAATTTATATATGTTTGCATTCACACATATGATTTTTATGAAAGATTCATGCCCCAAACATAATAATATATTCTAACATATTAACATAGATGCCCCAAACATTTAGTGTTAGTTTAGGAACATTACATGTTTGCTCTTAAATATATTGTGTTTTAAAATTGTGCCCGAAACACATTTTGTTTATATCGGAACATATGAAAAACATATTTTTCTAACAGTGTACATATGCCAATTGTCAGATAAAGAGAGTGCAAGTAAATAATTAAGGACATTATTTCGACAAACCGGGCAATACATATGTATGGGAGCTATATCTAAATGTGAACTGATTTCGATGATCTTTTGAAGGTTAGTTTGCGCTTTAGAAGATCACATTGTACCAACATTGAGAATGATCGGTAAATAAATAAGGGTTTTATGACTAAATTTGGGAAAATCGGGCGAACTAGGGAAGGAATAATTCGATTGAGTAGGTGATACTGAAGAGATCAGTATATATTTCATTGGGTCAAAAACTCAATACTTCCGGTGGGCACATTTTTGGAAGATGAATGTTATTATACCCTAAGCACCACGTGGTGTAGAACATAAAAACTGGATGCATTGATTGTTTTAATGTTAGAAGCTGAAATTATGAATATGCAAATAGTTACTATATGACGTTCGCGTACTTTTATATGACTTACTCAGAATGCGTAATACAAAAATGTACTAATTACAATAGAATTGCAGTACAGTACAAAAAACTCATAGAGACATAACTATCTGATAAACTATAAAAAAAAGATATGACTAAGGGTAGATATTTTTTATTTTTAAATAAAAATGTTACTGAATAAGTACTTATATTTTAGAAAAATTAATTTTGATGTTATTTTCTCAATTACATAGCATAAAAATGTTTTTTGTTTTGCCTTTTTATTGAAATGCATAGTTGTGCATATTAATTTTCTGTTTTTTTTTTTATGAAAAAATACTTTGGATTTGTTTTTAACCAAAACATAAGTTTATTTTAATAACATATTATTTAAATTCCCGATTTGTTGAAGATTTTTGCAGATTATGACGATTTTTTCGGAAAAAAGTGAAGCTTTTTCTTGAAATTTTATCAGTCGTGGTCAACAGTCGTTTAAATCACGTTTGCTTGCGATAAAACCGATTCCCTGATTTGATTTCTTAAGCTTCTTGAAGCATCTATCTCGTTTAAATTTGTTAGAATATGTCTTGTTAAAAACTTTCAAAAATTGGTCCAAAATTGCATATCCGATAAACCGATCCCCAGATTTGACTTTTGAAGCCTGGTTGAGGAGTAAATTTCTTCTGATCTGGTTGCAATTTGGAAAGTGATGTTTATAACATATACATCCATAGAAAATGTATTACCATACTGGCTCAAATCGATACCGTACGTTATTGATAGTTAGCTAACCCCGTATGGTACAAAAGTACCATTCGGTATTATGAAAGTACCAATATGGTATTGAAAATAATACCTAAGCGGTACTATTATTTATAGCATAAAGGTATTGCTGCATAAACAGTGCGGTATTACCAAATAATACCTAAATGTTATTGGTTTAATAATATTTAGTTTAGTAAAACTCACGTAAAATGTCTTTGTTACGAACTTCATTTAATACATAACATACGTACAAAAACCTAATCATTTCTCCATGCAAAGTTTCATTTCTCCCAATTCAGCTCCATGTCGCAATTCAGGCACTGCATCCCTCAAGTCTTTTCTCCATGCAAAGTTTTTCTCCCAATTCAGCTCCATGTCGTAATTCAGGCACTGCATCCCTCAAGTCGTCTGTTGTTGTATTTAAAAGGTTTTCGTATGTCAGTTGCGCATCTAAATAAAGGATGATCGAATTAGAAAACATAAATAATGCTAAAAAATATATACTTACCTATACTTCGCTATGTTCACAGAATTCATTTAATTTTCGCCATCTTATCCCAAAATATTGTTATTTACAAGCCGCATGAAAAAAAATACTAAAATACCAAGGCGACCAATTACAATTGGTCGCAACGTCAACATATCATGTGTTACGGCGTTGTGATAGTTAATACCACAATAATACCGGATGTAAATGATTTGATAAAAAGTGGTACCAAAATTAAAAGTTAACGTGAATCAATTTATTAATACCAAACGGTAATGGCCACATACCGCCTTTTTTCTACTAGTGTATGTCCTCTCAAAACGATGCAAACATTTATTCATATCGGTTCATAATTGTATATAGCCATCATATAATCAAAATTCCAGATTATCGTTGAGGAATAAATTTCATCCTATCCGGTTGACATTTGATATGGCATGTCAGTATATGGCCTGTAAATACCATGTCTAAATGGGTCCATATCGGTTTGTAATTATATAGACTCCTTTATATAATCCGTTCAAGAACTAAAGTATTTTATATAGACATTTAATCTGCATTTTTTCATATAATAAGAGGACAATGTTAAGAAGGTTTAAGATACCTTGGCAACTGTTACAAAAACGCAAGTACACCTAGACCTCGCTTTGCGTCGTATCGTTTTGCGTTGTTTCGAAGTTGCGTCGCTGCTGAATTAGTACTAGTTTTCACTTTGCGTCGTTAGATTTTCGAAGTTGCTTTGTTATCGTTTTTTTTTCTGTCTCCAATCTTTGCATGGTTTGCCATAGAAACTCATAATTCACTTTGCGTCGTGGTTTTTTGGAACGTATCTGCGACGCAAAGCGATGTCTAGGTCTAATTCGATTGTGGATGAAAGTTTTTAGTAGAACTTTGTACGCAATCCATGATGGAGGGTACACAAGATTTAGCCTGACCGAACTTTCGGCCGTATATACTTTTCTAGGTTTGTACCAGTCTTAAAGTTGTAAACGTAGTATACGTCCCTAACAACCATAAAAAACAGATTCTATGATGACCCCAATAAATTACACAAAGACACAATTTCTATTTTAATTTCTTGTCATCACTTTTGTATTACATTTTCGTTTTTAATACAGAATTATATCAAACACATAAATATTATTGATATTAGATATTTTGGACGCAATAGGTGGCGGAGATATCTACACTGTTAGAAAAATATGTTTTTCATATGTTCCGATATAAACAAAATATGTTTCGGGCACAATTTTTAAACAAGCATGTAATGTTCCTAAACTAACATTAAATGTTTGGGACACATATGTTAATATGTTAGAATATATTATGTTTGGGGCATGAATGTTTCATAAAAATAATATGTGTGAATGTAAAAATATATATATAAATTTACAAATTTTGAGTAAACATACATATATGTTGTGATATTTTATTCAGGGAGCGACAGAGACAGGGCGAGTAGCGAGTCGAGTATAGAGAAAGAACCCGGGAGGGTTGACGAAAGATATCAACACAACACAGCGAGAGAATCAAAAGAGAGTAATTTCTGTGAAACCGCTTGTATGTTGTTTCGGAAAACCGTTTAATGATAAAAAAATTGATATGCTTAAGTCTAAATATTATTTAATTTGAATATTAGATTGAGTATTCGGAGTAAGGAGAGTAGACATTCGGAACCAAGAGAATAGACATTGGAAAAAAACAGTATGTGTTTCCGCCTTGTGAGCAGCATTTTATTCTATGTGTGGACATGTGTTTTGTTTATCATTTTGGAATTATGGGCACAATTTTTTTCTTGGTTCGTTAAAAGAAATCGGAACGTACGAGAATAAGTCAAATATTCAGGCAAAGCAAATTAAAAAACGGTGGAAAATCAACAAAACTTACAAGGGGATCTTCATAAAAATAACGAAAGGGCACTATACTTTTTTTAGCGTTGGGACAGTAAAATGAATAAAGGAGGAAATAGTGTAAAAATAAAACTGTAAAATGTATAAAAACATATTTTAGTTCCTCTTTATTAATAACCCAGCAAGAAACTTGATGAATTTTCAGCAGCCTTGTAAAGGAAAAAAAGTCAAGCAGCACTTACCCTTGCAAGGAAATCATCGATGAATTTATAAAGAAATGTCCCACTTAAATGCGCTTCTACTACGTATGAATTTCAACGCTTTCAGAAGCACAAAATAAGGATGTGAAGGACATGAAATCGTAACTTGCCACATATTTAGTTCGGAAAAAGACGTGATAAAATACACAAACAACTCTTCTTTACAGGAGTGCAACCTTGTAAGCGAGAGACGAAGCACCCGCTTACCCTAGTGCAACTCGGCTGCGCTAATTTTAGCACCACGATTATTTACATATTTTAAGTACATTGTTCGTCTTATATGTGTAGAATGAACCCGCTTACCCTAGTGCAACTCGGCTGCGCTAATTTCAGCACCACCATTATTTACATATTTTAAGTACGTTGTTCGTCTTATATGTGTAGAATGAAACGCTTTATTCGGAACTAAAAATGTTGCGAGGAAAAGTAGAGCCTACAGTATGCACGGACATAAAAGACTGTTTTTCATATGTTTGGGTATAAACATTATATGTTTGGAACTCAAATTTTTTAACACAATATTTTTACGTGCAAGCATATAATGTTCATAAACTAGCATAACATGTTTGGGACATATATGTTAATATGTTAGGACATATTATGTTTGGGACAGAAAATGTTTGTAAATATAATATGCTTGGTTGCAAACATATATTAATTTAGAAATAGTCTATAAACATATATGTGTTTAGAAGGAGAGGCCTAGAGATTATACTGCAAATAAAATATTGGAAGTAACCAATTGCCGACTTAAGGTGAGGTGAAACATAATATGTTTTACCAATACAAACAATATTTTGTTTGGACCAATCCTGAAAAGATATATGTTTGAAGCAAAATGTGTTTGGGGCATATGTTACAGAAGCGATTTTTTTTGAGGGTGTGGGAAAATTCTTCCAAGCATATTAAATTTTTGGGCTCGAAATTATTCCAAACATATATATGTTCACATAAAACGAACATATTAATGTTTCGGCAGTATCCAATAATATATGTGCTTTCTGCAAAATATGTTTGGAACATATATTAGAGAAGCGATTTTTTGAGGGTGTAGGGCTTCAATTTTGCAAGGACAATGCTGCCTCTTTATACTAAATGTTCTTTGTGCTATTGAAACCTTTCATGTTTATGCACAACCAAGTTGAGAGGCTTGTTTACGTACATTTTTTATGGGAAGCCCAAAATATGCAACAGAATATGCGCCACGGCCAGCGGAGTGTAGCCAAATTGAAATCTATTTCAATTCCTTGGCGAAATATGGGATAGTATTACCATTGACTACCAAATTTTTTAACTCAGTGGTAGGCATTTTTGTTGCCTGGAAATTTTTCAGACAACTCAACAAATAATAATTATTCTCCAAAATTAAATATTAACAAGCACATAGGGCCTTAAGTTCAGCCGAGCCAAATCTAAAATACTCACTACTATGAAACAAATATAGTAGTTTTCTTTGAAAATTCTTCGTCGTATCGGGTTACTTGGAAATATATGAAATATATATATCTGATGACAGATACTCAGACAAGCACATCGCTTTAAAAGAAATTTTAAAGTCTCTCTCAAAGTTAATCTTAAAATCTCTACATTTGGTGATCAGATTCTAGATTTAAAAGAAACATTTTTGTTTGAGTTTTAGAAAAATCTTAAACTTCAACAATAAAGTAACACCTTTCATATAATTTAGGAAGTTCTATATATTTTTACTCGAATGAGCACAAGAAATAAAATCGGGAATTTTTACTATTTGCAATTTGGATGATGAGTGCGTCTTCTCGAGTGTTCAGATGCTCAAGAAGACAAATCGGGAAGTTGGTCTATTTGGGGTTTATACCAAAACAAGAACCGAGATACACCATACTCGGCATATGAAAAGTTGGACCGATGCACTATGGGTGGAAATTGAAAATTTGTGGCAAAAATTATTGAAATCAATACGGGGTCTCCAAACATGGTATATCGATATTTCTTATCAAAATCAAATGTTACCAACAAAAAGTGAGTCAAATCCTCTTATTCCAAGTGCATTACTATAGTGGGATCGAAATTGTAATTCCACTTGGAATACTATAGAATATACTCATATATGGAGTTTAATTTATACTTCCCTATTTCCCTTATTAAGAAAGTGCATTATCCCCAGAACTTGATGTAAATAGTTTAAACAAGTTGTCATTTTATTAAATTAATTTTATTAATTAAGAATAGTCAAATATTTACCATCAAAATGACTTTCTTCGGTATCTAATTTTGATTCCGCCAGTCTGTGTTTGTCGTTCGCGGGATTCCGATCGCACTTATTAACCCATCTTGATTAAATTTGGTACAACGTGTTTTCTTGGTAGAAGAACAAACAGCGGTGAATTTGGAAAAAAATCGAATCAAAGTTAAATATAGCCTCCAAATACAGTAAGTGAGAAAATAGTTCACGCAATATAGAGAAAACATTAATGTAAAAAAATATCCATCAAAGATAGAGACTTGGCAACTCTAATACTTTGTCTATGGTCAAGGGACTAGTTAGTGATAATATGACATCTTTCGTTTCGAAATTTACTCTTCTTTTAGTTTTATATTCATGTAACGGTAAATCCACCTATGTGAACAATATTGACCCTATGTTAATATTCTCTAACAATTTCAATGAACTTAAATTGTTGTATGTGAATTTGATTAAGAAAGTAAGTAAAATAATTATTAGACGATACCGTCTTACAGATTTTTCATCAATATTTTGGATTTCTTATATATTTAGTTTGTTTTTGCGATGGGAAAAGCCAAGGTACTCATTTGACACAGAATGTCATAAAAAATTTGAAAGAAGGAGCCCCATATCGAGAGATCGCTAAAAAGTATAACATATCAATTGGATTTATAAAAAAATAAAATATCAGAATAATTTGAAATTATTGGTAATCTCAGCAGGTCGCCCAAAAAAACTATCGCCGGCTGATAGACGCGAAGTTAAGTGGTTGATAGTTACCGGTGCAGTAAATACAGCTGTTGAGGTCAAGCAAATATTAAATGAGGAACATAACTTAAACGTAAGTAAACGTGAGTCAAAACTGTTCATAGTAGCTTCAAAGCCAGTGAAATGCCAAAAAAGCCGCTATTGACTGACAAAAACTGAAAAAAAAACTTCACAATAGACGATTGGATGCGGGTAACTTGGTCAGACAATCGAATTGGCTCTGATGACGGCAGTGGACATAGGTGGAACATTAAAATTTGGAGGTGGTTCATAACGGCTTGTGGCTGTTTTCGTGGAAACCAACTTGCAGTACTTCGCCGAAAAAGAGTAAAATGTGTGCTGCGGACTATATCACCATTCTTGAAGACTCCTATCTTCCAAGTCTGGACATATTTGGCTTAGAACCAGGACAAAACGACACCTTTATGCAGGAGAACGATCCTAAGCATACTGCAAAAAAGGCTAAAAACTGGTTCGAAGAAAATGGTATCAAGTTTTTAGATTGGCCTCCCCAATCGCCCCATTTAAACCCAATCGATCATCTTTGGTCTATTTTTAAAAGAAAGATTTTTGCTAAAAATCATCCGCCTAAGACCCTTGATGAACTTTGGGACCGTTCAATTGAATACTGATTCAGAATTGCTAAATAAACTCGTAAAAAGTCCGCTAAAAAGATTAAAAGCAGTTAAGAAAGAAATTGGAGGTCACACAAAATACTGATAGAAATCAAATACGACTTTTCCGCTAGGGGTCATAATTGTTCACAATTAAACTCTTGTATTAATATCTGCTAAAACTGTATATTCGAAGAATTATTTTAAGTTTCTGTATTTTTGTATTCAGTAATAGGAATGTATTTAAAATAATTAAAGTGTTGACATTAAAGTGAATAAAATAAAAAGTTTTGTTACATCCCAGCAAAAAAATTAGGAGGTTCTTCTTAAGGAATAACTTTAAAAGCACTTCCAAAAATGTCCTCCCAAAGATGTTCTTTATTTTAACTGCACAGGTAGTTCATTTGAGTCAATTTTTTAGAACTCGCTTTTTTCATATTTTTATTGGGAAATTTAAAATTTCGTTGCTTCAAATGGGTTAAAAACAGATTAAAAATTAATAAAATAGTGCAAATTATTTAAATTTTGCCGAAAAAAATGCTAAATCCCTTCTAGAAAAATTTGCGAATTTTTGAAAATATTTGATGTCAAACGTTCCAGACAAGCGTTGTAATGCATTAAAAATCATAAAAAATTTAAAAATTATTTATTCGTCAAAATATCTCAAAATTTCTTTATTCACTCCTTTATTATTCTTTATTATCCAAATCACTGGAGTCGCATCAAAAAGTGATGCAAATTCAGTACCACGGCTGTTGAAATGGTGGATATCCGTCCTATGATAAACCCATGTTAAAATCATCGCTTCTGCGCCAATTTTGCACCACTTCCGGATCCAAAAAGAACATTTTCACTACTTTTTTGGCGACGTTTTTTTTTTGCTGGGATTTTTTTAAAAACTTGTATTTCATGAACAATTTTGTCCCTTACTGTATATGTATCGGCCGATTTCGACAAATGAGATAATATTACGCTTATTTACTAACCGATTGTCTTCAAATTTAATACAAAATATTTTTTATAGTACATTTAAAGTGTGCATCATCAAATTCGGTTCAGATTTCGATATAGTTTCCATATATATGTATCGCCCGACTTTCTAAAGTTTGACGATAAAACCCTTATTTATTAACCGATCTTATTAAAATTTGGTAGAATATAATCCTCTACAGTACTAACTATACCAAAATCGGTTCAGATTTAGATAAAACTCCCATATGTTTGAATCGCCCAATTTTCCCAATTTTGGCCATAGGACTCTTATTTTGGTTCTCTTGTGGCTTTCCCATTTCTTTTTAATAAAATTCTTTGTGTTTTAATTAATTTGTTTAATTCTTCGTCGGTTTTATATGATACTTTACTTTGCCAGAAAGTAAGGAATCATTTGTTTTTTTGCTTTTAAGCCAAAATGAGTATTCTCATTTTCGCTATTTTTATCTTCACTATTTCTAGAAAAGTCAAATTTATTTTGGAATGGGCAAATTTGGACAGACATACTTTACAGCACGTAAAAGTATACTTCCTCACGAATAATAACAAACAAAGGGTTTCATTAACAATCGTTAACAAATCTAGTTCTATTGCTCGCAAATTAACGTATGTACTAAAATCTTCACAAATAAACAGCACTGTTGAAACGACAAATACAAGTTCAAAACCAAATTTTTTTAATGTTTACAACATTTTGAACTACTTGTTTCTCCTCTTAGAATCCACATTTAAAAGTTTTCTTTATTCATTTTTATTGCGGACAAAAATTAAGCACGAAATGTTTCAATTTTGGCTCTCCCTTTTTACCCGAAAATTGCATAGATTTTGCTAAAGATTGACAGCTTTCTGCCAAGTTGACAAGTTTTAAATTTACTTTCGATTTGCACTTTCCAAGATGTTCTAAAGTAATTTCAATTGGAATATCTAATAATATTTCATGTTGAAAATTTGACTTTGCCGCTGTTTAGCGATTTCCGCCCATAGTGCGATGTCTAGAAGCACAACAAATCGGTTTTGGGCATCTATTCTAGTATAATATATGATACTCCCTGAATGAGTTAAAAAGCCATAACGAAGAGTGAAGGCTGAGTTCATAACTTTTTACAATCGGAGCGGATGTGTACACCATTGTGTTTTATATCAGAACTAGCGTTAACTTTGTCAACCATATCCTTCGATCTGAAAACAAATTCGTAAAGATTTGAACTCTTTTAAAGAGTAGGGTCAGGCGAAGTCTGGCACAAAAACTGAAGTACTGATTAATCACTCCATGGCTTCCACACACGTGTCCCGTACATTTCAAAAAATCTGACTACTTGCTTTTTCGTTTATATACAGAAATAGGGCGGTTATGCAGATCTAAAATGGACCGACTTAACAAACGTCGGGTAGGGGGTGTCCCTTTCAAAAAATCTTTTGTTTTTTAATTGTTCTGTATTCAAATCGTTCGACAATCTTCTACATTTCCTATGAATTTCAAGCGTGGTTTTTCAAGGGAAGGTATACTTCTCCTCAATATACCGTCCAATAAATCGGAAAAAGTAAAAGTACTTAAAATTTACCATATTAACAATTGTTAAAGTGTTGGGCATGGGGAACATGCCTTTCCCGAACATATACCGGAAAATGGAGCACCAACGTAGAGGGTGCCTGTCAACTTCATTTAAATATAAGTTTTTTACTTGAAAAAGTCTGGCAGAAGCCTGACTGTACCGAGTCCCCATTTATCGACAATCCTCTACTTTCTAATTTCTAAAAATCGGGCAAAAGGGAAGCCCCCTCTTTCGCTCCTCCCCGACCAGATATCGTAATTTCACGTACCCTATATTCACATTTCACAAACTACCCAACTTCACTATTCCGCATCTCTAGCCAGACATCATGTATCCTGTATAAATGTAATCATCTTCTCCCAATTCCAAGTAAATCGGAGAAGGTTAGATTTTGCTCTATTTTTTGCAAAGGGACGCCACTTCCTCTGCAAGTTCTAAAAAAAATCTGTAAAGTTTCCTTCAAGTGTCATATTGTAGGGGCCTTCCCCGTCCAAATACCCAAAAATTAAGTACACCATATTGATTTCATAACCTTCCCCTACGGCTGTTATAAATTTCAAGTAAATTGGAAAAGTTTGTTTCGCGGTATGGACTTGAGGAGAATGGAGGTCTCCCTGTGCCCTTTTATTTTTCTCTGACCAAATATTAAAAAATAATATACCTCATATAAATTTCATAATCTCCCCCAAGTTCTCGGTAAAATTTCAGTAAGTCGACAAATTTTACTTTTTCACACTCAAAAAAATTTGAACTCTCTATTTCACTAAAGTCGATTTAACTTTGTTTTAATTCAAGGAGTTATTATGTTTGGAGAAAGTTTCCTTTACTCTAATATGTTTTTGTGTACGTTAGTTAAATTAACTAAAAACGGGAAAAATTATAAACATCAGGAGATCGAACTATATAGTGGCTAAGCTAAACCTTGGACTGACACCCACCATTTTCGACGAAATCGGATAACAACTACGGTTTCTAGAAGCCCAAAAAGTGCAATTGGGAGATCGGTCTATATGGGGGTTATACCAAAACATGGACCTTCACACATCTCTAGATTTCTAATTTCAGGCAAATCGGATAAAAAACTACGGTTTCTATAAGCCCTCGAAATAAAATCGGGAGATCGGTCCAAATGGGGGCTATACCAAAACATGGACCTATACAAACTATTTTCGACACATCTATTTGTGATCCTAAAATACCTCTAGATTTCCAATTTCAGGCAAATCGGATAAAAACTACGGGGGATCGTTTTATATGGGAGCTATATTAAAACCTGGGGCGATATAGCCCATCTTAGAACTTGGCCTACGTGCAGACAAAAGGCGAATCTGTGCCAAATTTCAGGACAATAGCGCCATTATTGATGACTGTAGCGTGATTACGACAGACAGACCCTGATACATATGTTACACTCAAAACATAAAGGTTACTTGGATCCAAAAGTTTTGACCTTCCCTTAAGGATTTTGGTATTGATGATTGAAAATAAAGAAATTTTTTTTAGCGACCTATCTGGCTTTAAATCTAGGACCAATAAAATTTAAATTAGGATACAGATCTCATTTATCAACGTTACATTCTCTTTTCGCGGTTTATTAATAAAGGTACTCACGTACAAACAAATGCCAGTTTAAAAATCCAAACTATAACGGATACTTCAAAGTAAAAAATGTTTTCTTAATTCCAAAAAATATATAAACCAAGGACGCTAAATCCTCAAAATAAGTCTTAGCCTACATTTGAAGCGTTTTTATCTTAAATCTAAAGGTTAAATATTTCAGTTAATTTAAGGGCAATTTCTTTAAATCAAAAATGTGTTTCTTTACTTTAAGGAAAATTAGCCTTAGTTCAATGATATGCGACTTCAACGGAGTGACGAAAATTTACAAAATTTGTGTCCTAAATTTAATAAAAAAAAATATTTGAAGCAAAGATTATAAACTTTATTTTTATTCAAATTTCATTATTTTAAAGAAATTTGTCCTTAATATTTTGTAAATTTCGCATCTTAAAATTTATGTTGCGTAATCTTTAATATCACGAAAATATTTTTTTCGTTCAATAAACCACAAATGCAATTTCGAGAAATTGGTGTTAACTTTAAATATTTCCCATATTTTTTACTGACAGTGTGTTTCGGTTAACGCTCTGCGTATGATTTAAATTTTAAGTTTAGAGAAGTCTAAAAATTTTGTCCAAATCCGGTTAGATTTAAATACATGAATATAACAATATAAACCTCTTTAAAGCTTCAAATAAATTTGATGGATTTGAGATCGCATCCAAAACTTTAGTCTACACAGAGGTAAAGGGTATAATATAGTGGGTACCGTCCGACTTTAGACTTTCCTTGATTGTTAATTTCTGACCCTAAGCACAGAAAAAGCACTGCTGTTTTGCTATCTACTACCATTAGGAGAATATCTTAGGCGGATAAACTTCTAGCTCAAAATGTCTCCCACCAGGGAAAACATCTACTCTACGTCCCTGCCTGTGAACAACAACATCAATAGCAACAAAAGTACAGTTCATATTTCGTTGGATACTTTCATTTGGTTTGTAAATCTATTTCGTTTTTACAGGCAGTTTATGTGAGAGATCATCGAAAAGTGAACTCCTGTGCCTTGACTATTTGTCTGTCTCTCTGTCTGTCCGTCTGCCCGTTTGTTGAGTTCATATTTTGCCTTTAGCGGCAGGCCTCTGTAAATTTGGCGAGCATAGAGTTGGATTTTACATAAGAATCCGTTTTATTTTGTGTTTGGTCCTTTATTTGTTGCTGTTTTATTTGGCTGGTGTACGATTTTATGATGCGGTATGGTTTCTGCATGCTCCCCACTTGTTATTTATTTTAGCATTGGTCGGTTGGTTGTTCGAACCCTTTGTTAATTTTGCCTTGCAAACATTTCTTGAATACCATGTCAAACCACACAATACTCGGATACAAGTGATGCGGATGTTTCCAATTTTGATTCATATTTGGTAGATGATTGTGTTCACTTTGTTCTTGGTATTTGCACATATTTTGTATATCTGAAGAAAAATATGGCAAGATATAAGCCAACCAATATAAAGGATGCAATGGTAAAGATCCATATGCCATGACGACAGTGAAGATGTTGAAAGAAGCCTTTGGTTATTGTTTAAAATGGGGTTTTCAATTCTTTTTCACGCAGTGTTCGCTATAATTGGTAAACGTGTATTTGAAACTACACGTGGTTCTTAGAATTGTTTTTAATGGAAATTCTGATTCTTGTATTAAAAAAAAAATATTTGGGTCATAGATACATGTGCTACTCGACCGTTGTTTATAATTTTCGCCCGAATAAAAGTCATACATTGCAATTATTGAATAAAGTTTGGTCACAGGTGTCAGAGACCATTATTCCAATGTGTAACAGAATGACAGATTTACTATAATGGAAATTAAGTAAAGGAAATAAAGTGCGGTAAAAATGCGTTTTTTTTGGAAAAAGAAAAAAATTTTTTCTAATAAACATTGACGTGTAAACAATTTAAAAAAGAATAAATTTAATTTTTTTTCATTTTTCTTGCATAACTATACATGTATAATATCTTTCTCATCTCAACATGATTTATACACCACACTCTCTTCTGTAATACGAACAGTATAGAAACAAATATTGTAAGCCGCAAATAGTCAAGCAAGTCCAGATTATAATTAGGGTCTTTTTCCCGGACTTTTTCCATTCCCAGGAAAGCAGGAATTTCCCCGGTCAATGGGAATCATGCTTTGATGTGGCATACACTTAGACATTTGAATAAATTAGCCTAAACCTACTGTATGCTGATTAGAGGTGTGCACGTGACTCGAAATTGTCGTGACCCACGAAAATTTTCGTGACTCACGCGTGAGTCACGCTGAGGGAAACGGCGTGAGTGAGCGTGATTAACCAACCAAATGTCGTGCGTGAGCGTGATTCACGAAAATAATATCTTCGTGAGCGTGCGTGAGTAACGAATTTCGGAAAAACACGCTCACGAAAATAATCCCGCTTACGAACATAAAATGCTTAGGAGTTGAATTCATTAATAATTTTTGGTGATATCCTAAGTGTTAAGAGTTTTATAACGCTCTCGATTTTAATCATACTCATGTTTTCAGTCAGGTTCTGTAGGTAAATTACTCATAAAATTATTCGTAAGTCACGATGTTTTTCGTGAGTCACAACATTTTTCGTGAGTCACGACATTTAAAAGATTTTCGTGCGTGAGTGTGCGTGAGTACAAATTTAAGCGTGCGTGAGTCCTACCAAAAAATATCGTGCGTGAGTGTGCGTTAATAAGATTTTTCCGTCATGAGTGTGCATGAGCGTGAGCAAAATATTTCTCACGTGCACAACTCTAATGCTGATCTCTTACATCAGCCATAAATCATATTAAAATACGACATAATTTGTAATAATAAATTTTTACAGTGGTTAAGACAGCCTCTTCCGGTAAAGTTTTTGGAAAGACACTATTAATAAGTGGGATTTTTTGTCGCTATATATGCACATGTTCGTTGGATATTCCCAAATGGGAAACACTATCATCTAATACCTCATTCAGATTACATTTCCAAAATGCACTGTAACTAAATTTCAACTGGCATTTGCCTTATAAATAAGGGACTTCAAATTCACTTTTAAAAGATTTCTAATATGTATAAGGTATCAATTTGAAATTACACAGAAAAAATATTTACGTGATATTAAAGATTACGCAACCTAAATTTTAGGATGAGAAATTTACAAAATATTAAGGACAAATTTCTTTAAAATAATGATTTTATAATTAAAATAAAGTTTATAATCTTTGCTTCAAAATTTTTTTCCATTAAATTTAGGACACATTTTGGAAATTTGCTTTCCTCCGTTAAAGTCATATATCTTTGACCTAAGCAAATTTTCCTTAAAGTAAATAAACACGTTTTTGATTTAAAGAATTTGTCCTTAATTTAACTGAAATATTGAAACTTTAGATTTAAGATAAAAACTCTTCCAATATAGGCTAAGATTTATTTTGAGGATTTAGCGTCTTTGGTTTAAATATTTTTTGGAATTAAGAAAACATTTTTTACTTTGAAGTATCCGTTATAATTTGGATTTTTAAACTGGCATTTGTTTGTACGTGAGTACCTTTATTAATGAACCGCGAAAAGAGAATGAAAATTTGATAAATGAGATCTGTATCCTAATTCTAATTTTATTAGTCCTAGATTTAAAGCCAGATATGTCGATAAAAAATTTCTTTATTTTAAAGAAGCCGCATCTTTGGCTCGGAATCAATACCAAAATCCTTAAGGGAAGGTCAAAATCTTTGGATCCAAGTAAACTTTTTTTTGAGTGTAAAGTAACTATCTTAATAAAGGTTGAAATTTTCATATTTCATAAAAATATCCCTGCAATAATTATGAAATTATGAAATTGCATACGTGGGTTGAATCAGTCTACCAGTCTATCGGAATGTGAATTTACAGAAATATCACAATCATAAATTAAGGTGGGTATTAAGTTCGAGTTTAGCCTCTAATTTTCACTAAAGTGAAAACTAAATGAGTAAAACATGTCATAAAATCATACATATGTGTGCATTTTTCATTATAACTTGATAAGGAATAGCCCAAAGCTAATTTGCACACAGTTGGCATTCAATAAAATGGATTATAAAAGAAAAGTAATCGTGAAAAAAATACGATTTTAGCGGCTAAACTCGAACTTAATACCCACCTTTAGGAAGAGCAACCTTAATTTTAACAATTAAGAGCCCGTTAGGTTCTAGATCCCTCGACTATGTATGTCGCACAAGGCAACTACTACTACTTGGTACAATATTCATTCACATTAGATTTCAACTGTCATTTGTCATATAAAACGCTCTATTATATATAAAATATTGTGAATAAAAATTGCAGGGAATTCGCTTTTCATTAAATTTAGGACACAAATTTTGTAAATTTGCGTCCCTCCGTTAAAGTCGCATGTCTTTGAACTAAGGAAAATTTTCCTTAAATAAAGAAACACATTTTTGATCTAAAGAAATTGTCCTTAAATTAATTTAAATATTGAATCTTTAGATTTAAGATAAAAAAGATTCAATTATAGGCTAAGACTTTCTGTGAGGATTTAGCATCTTTGGTTTAACGTTTTTGGAATTAAGACAACATTTTTACTTTGAGGTATCTGCTATAGTTTATATTTTTAAACTGGTATTTGTTTGTACGTGAATAGCTTTATTAATATACCGCGAAAAGAAAATTAAAATTTGATAAATGAGATCTGAATCCTAATTTTAATTTTATTGATCCTAGATTTAGGGCCAGATACGTCGCTAAAAAATTTCTTTATTTTAAAGATGCCGCATTTTTGGCTCAAAATAATACCAAAATCCTTAAGCGAAGGTCAAAATCTTGTGATCCAAGTAATCTTTTTTTTTTGAGTGCAGCATGCTACTGTATAATGATAAAATTTACTCCTCCAGGAGGTCAACATTACGTACCAAATATCAAAAATATGGTCCGCCGTAAAGGCCAATGGTCGCTTCCCGCTGCCGAATATTAACGGGAAGAGTGGTGAAAACAGTATTGAAGCTCTGGGCAGACAAACATTTCCGCCGCAGATCATGGACATTCCAACATACTGCAGAATGGCCACAAAAATAACCAGATCTCAATCCGTTGGACATTTGCGCTTGGGTCATTTGGCCCGCCATAAAAAATATTAAATTCGAATTATATCAATTCATTTTATGCTTTGACACCTGAATTAATAGATTTATTGTTATTTTGTATGCATTAAAAATATGATAAACGTTATTTAACATATACTAATTTTCATTTGGAATTCTTAGTTGATCAAGCAAAAACTGTCTTGGCTGGATACTTTGCATTCCAATGATTCCAATGAAAACGTATGGAGTGTTATTAAAAATGGGTTATTAATTTCATGGCCTCAATTCAGAAAAATTGTTTCTAAAGTCGTCTACAATCGCATTTGGTTGTGGTAACACTTGCCGATGTCAAGGCATCTTAGAACTTCTTAGCATTATCTTCTAAGTTGTAAATTAGGCCACATGGGATCTATGTTAGACAAAAAAAAAAAATAAACACCCATACAAGACAATTCAGTTCTTTGTCAGTTTATATAGAGGCAGGTATAAATAATTACACTAGTTTACACTGAAAATGTACATTTTATGAGAGGTGACTTTTCTATGTATTTTGATCCGAAATTGAAATTGAAAACAAAATGTAAAATTTTTTTAATGGAACAGTTTTTGAGATATCCCGCATTTTTAGTTTTTCGCTCTAAACAAATTATATATCGAGATAGAAATATCAGATTACATTGTTGTTGGCACTTAAAAGAAAGGTATTGAGATGACGAATAATCGTGTATAATTGGATATGTGATGGTTCACAAAATATCGATGCAAAAAGGGGAAATTAAAAAAAAAAAGTTTTGCAATGACGCTTTTCCGCCGGAAAAGTACAAACCATTGAAATAAATTTTGTTTCTCTTCAACTAGAAGAAACACGATCGAAAAGTGACAAAATTATAAGTGAACAAATCCGATGTCTAATCACGCAACATCAAAAAAACAAATCGTTTCTCTAACATATGTTCCAAATTTATTGTGCAGGAATCACATATATTATTGGATATTGCCGAAACATTATTATGTTCGTTTTATGTAAACATATTATATGTTTGGAAGCATTTTGAGTCCAAAATTGCATATTCCCCACACCTTTCTCATTTCTACGAGGTGTTTTAATTCTTAGCACCTTTTTTCTGTAATACAAACGATGTTGAAGAAATTATTCAATTTTATAAATTTGTTAAATTTTACCTCTCGCCTGGAAGGAGAATCGGTTCGACCATACAGTTTGTAAGCCAACACACTATATACTGGTCTACGTAGCTGTTATTGTCATGAATAGACAATTATCGTTATAAGTTATATTTATATAGCATAGTTTGCGGCGCCCACGAGCCGATGCAAACATAACATTATTTAACAGACACATACATTTGTTGGCCACGTGAAGCTATGGTTAGCAAGTCAGCCTTGCACGCCAAGGGTCGTGGTTTCAATCCCTGCTCCGACAGAAAACCAAATTATTTTTATACCTACAACTATAGAAAGGGGGGGGGGGGATATATTAACTTACTCATACTTACTGCCGAACGAAACAAACTATCGACTTGTAGCTTGGCCACATCAGTCCTTAATTATATATAGCCCCCATATAAACCGATCCCCAGAATTGACCTCCGGAACATCTTAGAGGAGCAAAATTTATCCGATCCGCTTGAAATTTGGTACGTGGTGTTAGTATGTGGCCGCTAATAAACATGCCAAATTTGGTCCATATCGGTCTATAGTTATATATAGCCGATGCCCAATCACACAAAAATTGGTTCATATCGGTTCATATCGGTTCATAATCGTGGTTGCCACTCGAGCCAAAAATAATCTACCAAAATTTTATTTCTATAGAAAATTTTGTTAAAATTTAATTTCTATAGAATATGTTGTCAAAATGTTATTTCTACAGTAAATTTTGTCAAAATTTTATTTCTATAATTTTGTAAAAATTTTATTTCTATAAAAAAATTTTGTCAACATTTTATTTCTATAGAAAATTTTGTCAAAATTTTATTTCTATAGAAATTTTTGTCAAACGGAATTATATACGTATTTAATCGGTCTTTTTTAATTTAAAATATACCACGTATGGACTTACTTACAATTGAGAAGACGTTGTTAGGAGGTCTGAAGATACCTTGCCATCGGCAAGCGTTACCGAAACCCAAGTAATTCGATTGTGGATGACAGTATTTATAAGAAGTTTCTACGCAATTCATGGTGGAGGGTACATAAGTTTCGGCCTAGCCGAACTTACGGCCGTATATAGTTATTTTACATTTATTTTTACATATATTTCAAAAATATACCCGAAATGGACGGAACTTTTGGATAAAATATTATTTTTTTAAAGCAAAAATAAAAATTTTGTCCCAAAAAATGTTTATTTAAAAGATTGAATTTTTTCGAGAAATTCAAAACTCTAACAAAAGAAGAACGTGAAGTAAATGCATTTAAAATTGATCGTTTTTAGAAATACTAAAAAATATGAATATTTATTAACGAATAATTTTGCACATAATTTAATTTTTACCTTTAAGGCCGGTATTAAGTTGCCATTATCGCTCTAAAATGGCCATGTTCTCACGTTTACTTTTCATTAATAATTAATTTTAAAGAAGATAAACTTTTTCAATTGTTGCTTTGAATCATTCCCCACCAAGTTATAATACAATTTACCAAAAATAGTTATAATGTTATTCTGCTTTTAGAGATTCGAGTTTTGCTGCTAAAATGAAAAATAATATTAGCGGCAAAAGTCGAACTTAATGACCGATTTTATTTTTGAAAGTTTCCGTCAACTATTCTTGGACTACATATTAATAAAGAGGAACTAAACTTTGTTTTTATATATTTTACTGTTTAATTTTTCACTATTTCCCCGTTTTTTTTTTATTTTACTGTCCCAACTATAAAAAAATTATAAAGCCCTTTCGTTATTCATTGAGGATCCTTTCGTAACTTTTATATATTTTCCAATTTTTTTTTTTTTAATTTTCTTTGTCTGAATATTTTGACTTACTCGTCGTACGTTCCGTGCCCATAGTGCCAAAATTATGAACAAAACACATGCCACACATACATAAAATGCTGCTCTCAAGGCAAAAACACATATTCTCTTCTTTACTCCGAATACTCATTTTAATAATCAAATTAAATAATATTTAGTCTTAAGCATATCAAAATTTTTGGCGAAGCCTTATTAACATGCCAAGCGCATAGTCAAAACAAATGAACTCATAAAACAATTTTCCGAAACAACATTGCTTTCTTTTGATTCTCTCGCTGTGTTATGTTGATATCTTTCGCCAACCCTCCCGGTTTCCATTTCTATTTCTTTTTCTATACTCTCTCTCTCTCTTTGTCGCACTCTCAATAAAATATCACAACATATATATGTTTACTCGAAATTTGTAAATTTATATATGTTTACATTCACACATTTTATTATACCCACCACCATAGAATGGTGACGGGGTATAATAAGTTTGTCATTCCGCTTGTAACACATCGAAATATCAATTTCCGACTACATAAAGTATATATATTCTTGATCAGGGAGAAATTCTAAGACGATATAACGACGTCCGTCTGTCTGTCTGTCTGTTGTAATCACGCTACAGTCTTCAATAATAAAGCAATCGTGCTGAAAATTTGCACAAACTCGTCTTTTGTATGTAGGCAGGTCAAGTTCGAAGATGGGCTATATCGGTGAAGGTTTTGATATAGTCCTCATATAAACCGACCTCCCGTTTTGGGATCTTGGGCTTATAGAAATCGTAGTTTTTATCCAATTTGCCTGAAATTTGAAATGTAGAGGTATTTTTTGACCATAAAGTGGTGTGCCAAAATGGTGAGTGTCGGTCCATGTTTTGGTATAGCCCCCATATAGACCGATCTCCCTATTTTATTTCTTGGGCTTATAGAAACCGCAGTTTTTATTCAATTTACCTGAAATTGGAAATCTAGAGGTATTGTAGGACCAAAAATACGTGGGCCAAAAATTGTGAGTATCGGTTCATATTTTGGTATAGCCCCCATATAGACCGATCTCTCGATTTTATTTCTTGGGCTTATAGAAACCGCAGATTTTATCCAATATGCCTGAAATGGGAAATCTAGAGGTATTGTAGGACCATAAAGAGGTGTGCCAAAAATGGTGAATATCGGCGCATGTTTCGGTATAGTCCCCATATAGACCGATCTCCTGATTTTATTTCTTGGACTTATAGAATCCGTAGTTTTTATCCAATTTGCCTGAAATTGGGAACGTAAAGGTATATTAGAAACAAAACGAGGTGTGCCAAAAATGGTGAGTACCGGTCCATGTTTTGGTATAGCCCCCATATAGACCGATCTCCCGATTTTATTTTTGGGCTTATAGAATCCGTAGTTTTTATCGAATTTGCCTGAAATTGGAAATCTAAAGGTATTTTAGAACCACAAAGAGGTGTGCCAAAAATGATGAGTACCGGTCCATGTTTTGGTATAGCCCCCATACAGACCGATCTCCCGATTTTAATTCTTGGGCTTATAGAAACCGTAGTTTTTACCCAATTTGCCTGAAATTGGAAATTAAGAGATATTTTATGACCATAAAGAGGTGTGCCATAAATGGTGAGTATCGGTCCATGTTTTGGTATAGCCCCCATATAGACCGATCTCCCGATTTTATTTTTGGGCTTATAGAAACCGTAGTTTTTATCCAATTTGTCTGAAATTGGAAATGTAGAGGTATTTTAGGACCATAAAGAGGTGTGCCAAAAATGGTGAGTACTGGTCCATGTTTTGGTATAGCCCCCATATAGACCGATCTCCCGATTTTACTTCTTGGGCTTACACGCAGAGAAGGAATATGATCATCTCAACCATGTTTCGAGAGCAAAATGTTATTTTTGGACGGTGACCATGGAACATTTTTGTCGCAAAAATGTTGTTTTCTCGGCAAACATATACATCGTTGCCAAAGTCAGACATATGCTTTTTGAGAAAATAACATGGTTGTCGCAAACATGTTACATGTTCTCCGTCCAAAAATAACATTTTGCTCTCGAAACATGGTTGAGGTGATCATATTCCTTCTCTGGGTGTATAGAAACCGTAGTTTTTATCCAATTGCCTGAAATTGGAAGTCTAGAGGTATTTTAGGAACATAAAAAGGTATGCTGAAAATGATGAGTGTAGGTCCATGTTTTGATATAGTCCCCATATAGATCGATCTCCAGATTTTACTTCATGAGCTTATAGAAACCGTAATTTTTATCCAATTTGTGTGAAATTGGAAATCTAAAGGTATTGTAGGACCACAAATACGTGTGCCGGAAATGGGGTGTATTTAGTATAGCCCCCATATCGACCGATCTCTAGATTTTACCTTTTTGGCTTGTAGAAACCTTAGTTGGTGTTCAGTTCGCCTGACATTGAAAATCTGGAGGTTTTCAGGACTATAAATAAATATAAAAAAATGATTTTATTATTTGGGATTCTAGAAACCGTAGTTTTTATGCAATTTGCTTGAAATTGAAAATCTAGAAGTATTTTAGGAATATAAAGAGGTGTGCCGAAAACGGTGAGTATCGGTCCATATTTTAGTATAGCTCCCATAAGACCGATCTTCCGATTTAACTCCTTGGGTTTCTAGAAACCCTAGTTTTTATCCGATTTGCCTGCAATTATAAATATACTGGTATTTTAGACTCACTAACTCGTGTATCGGATTTAGTTCTTTTCGGTCCATTTGGTAAGACCGATTTCACATATTGAGGGTATAGAAGGTGCACTGGTCATGAAAATTGCTTGAAACTGAATGTAACATTTCCAGATTTTACTACTCGTAATCATTTAAATAATGGGGGTGAAAATCTACAGATTTTAGATTTTAGATCAAGGCGTTAATTCATCATTTTCTTGCACTCTTACAAGAGATGTTAATGATTCCTCTAAAACTCAAACAAAAACGGTCCTTATAAATCCAAAATCTGATAGAGTCTTCATAGGTAAAATCTTTACCTTTATCTTCGGGAAGTGTACTGATTGAACTGCTTTCCTTGGAAGAATATCTGTTATCAAACCCCCCTGAAATTTGAATGGAAACTATAATATTTGATTCATAGTGGGTATTTAAGATTCGGCCCGGCACAACTTACTGCTGTATATACTACTTTTTATGAAACATTCATGTCCCAAGCATAATATTCTCTAACATATTAAAATATATGTCCCAAACATTTAATGCAAGTTTAGGAACACTACATTTTTGCGCTTAAATACATAGTGTTTAAAAATTCTGCCCGAAACACATTTTGTTTATATCGGAACATATGAAAAACCTATTTTTCTAACAGTGTGCAAATACGAGCCAATCACCCATACAAAAATGCATTTGTGTGGCCGAGTAGCATTTTTGTGTGGGTGAGTCGCTCATATGTGCATGAAATTCATAACGATATGGTGAATGTGTTAGGTGAAAGTGCTCCTTCATATGTAAAAAATTGGGTTGCTGAATTTAAACGTGGTCGTACAAGCATTTGTAACGAACACCATACAGCATTTCCGAATATTTCCCAAAGAAATATCACTTCTAGGAAACCAAGTTATCCTTCAAAATCAATAAATGTAAAGACTCCCTTTTTATAAAAAAAACAACAGAAAACGGGATAAAAATAAAAAATTAATGAATTAGAGTAGTAATTGTTACTAGGAAAAGAATTATCGAAATGCCCCAAAAAATGAATTAAAAAGGTGAAATTAAGGAAAAGCTATTTGGAAAATCGGGTAACCTAGTAGATCGGCGACTCCTTGATGTTATTTGGAGTGCCTTGCCTCCGTGCCCTCCCTACCATGGTTCCTGTGGCTACATTGTTTCAAAGAACCCCAAATCTAGCCAAAACACGCTAGACTACTTCCGCATTATCATCTACCTTTAGGAAAACTCTTAATTAGAATTTAGCAATTCATTGTTAATTTAATTTATTCAAGACATTAAAAAAAAGAATATATAAAAAATCCTTATATATAAGTTATCATATAAAGTTTCAAAATTAGTTATAGCAGATCAAATTAAAATGATCAAATTAAGAAAAATAGGAAAACATATTTAATATTTTCATAGGAAATAATTCAATGGAATTTGTAGTTTGGATAATTTTCTTTAACTATCCTATAACTTTTTAACAGTGGTTTTAATTCAAAGAGCCTATGCTGTAGAAAAAATGAACTATGCCGTTTACATGCATATTCATAACAAAGAAAGAAATTAAAGTCGAATATAGAAAAGTGAACAAAATCGATAAATAAAAATCGAAATTATATTTCCCCTTACTCTAAGAAATTGATGAGAGACAGAGAGTGAGCAAATTTAGTACTCTTAATTTCTCCGCTCTTTATACTAATGCGTAGGTGGATCTCTTATCATAGTCATTTATCAACAAAGAAAAGGAGAATAAAAAAAAAATCACTCGACTTACCGAAGCATTCCACTTTGATGAAGAGGCCTCTGCAACAGCGGGAACCGTTCGGGGGTGTTAAGTTGATGCTGGATTCTTTTCTGTGGAGTTATTAGTATAATGACATTTTTTTTCAATAGCTGTAATTCATTTACCACTTTTGTTCACCTATTCTACTTTTTAAGATTTCTCATTAGTGATACAACTAATGTAACCTGAATAACTATTTGTTTTTGGTTTCAATTTTTAAAAAATTTTACACTATTCTAAATTTTTTCCTACTTTTAATTCTTTTTCTGTGTTTGTATGCATGTTACATATCTTAGAAAAGTTAAATTTTACATATTTTTTCTTTAATTTTTAACTTTTGTATAAAATTTTAATACTACTAGGAAAATCACCACTCACTTTTGTTAACATTTTTACTTTTTTTTCAATTGAAATTCAATACGAGATTTATTACGCAAATTCTGATTGTTTTTTTTTTTTTGCGCGAATGACACTGTCTTATGTATAGAAAATCGAAGACTGAATTTACAACCAAAAGCGAGTGTTGATCTTCATTTATTGTAATGTTGTTCTTCTTCTTAATTCTCTCATTATTTCGACAATTTTTTGTTTTCTTTACTTTTTCCCCTACTTTGATGGATTCTTCGAATTACATATATACGATGTGAATAAAATATATGAGAAAGTAGGAGGGTTCTAGGATTCTTAAATATGGAGAAATTATAAAAATGGTGAAAGTTTAGATATGGAGAATTTTTTTTAAGTTACACCCAATGAACTTTTTATGATATTTCTCGTAATACGACTTAGTTTATGAAAACTAATTGGTTCTTGCAAACATTTTGGATTAATTATTCATCCACATGGTCATCAGTCAATATATAGACCGTCTAACTGGAAATGGTCGGTTGAATATTTCCCCTAATTTTTCTTTGGGCTGGACTCGCACTTTTCATAAAACTTATGGAAATCCGGCGACCGATTGGAGTCTTGTAGCTTATTCACGCTCCCCTAGATTCCAGATAAGCGTGCCTCAAACTGAATTGCCTCGGGACACGTGGTAAATAGGAGCGTGGTTTTCTGGGCGCCCCGCCTCACACAGAAGTTTATTCGAAGTCAGATGAAATTGATGAGTCTGTCGAAGTAAATTTTTAGAAAAGTTATTTACATGAACGATATTTTGCGATATTTTTGCGCAAGACAGTGGTGTAACTCGAAGGATTTAATTTCTCACGAAATTCTTTACAAATAGCTGGCTTTATTTAGACTTATTAATATACGACGAAGAAAAGTAATTTAATCTTTAAATAAGTCACAAAAACGTGATCAAAATTTTGCTACTTTTATTTTTAATTGCGCTTTGAAAAACCGATGCTATCACTTTGATGGATTGTGAAAAAGAAAGTGCAATCAAACTCGTGTAGCCAAGAAAATTCAACTTTGCCAAACAAGTATGCTTTGTCAAAATTTCGGATTTATTATGCAAACTAAAGCCTAAAAGCAACATCACAATTGAGCCAAGAGATGTTAGGGGCGTATACATACGCAGTAGATTATTGTTTTATATAAGCCTTTATATATTTCGGAAAATAAAGCAATTAAGAGGAAAACTTTAAATTTAAATTTAGAAATTTTTAGGATTTACTTCTCATTTAGGATATCGTTTTCCTCTTTAATTAAGTCATTTAATTTTAATTAAATGTTTTAATTCTTTAATAATTATAATATTATTATTATATAAATTACACCCAAGAAATAAGATCTATAAGGAAATTTTTTAAGGGTATTAAGCAATTTAATGATTGATTGGTCTATCCCTATGGACATCCATTACACATTGAAGATGAACCACGTAGTGGATGTCCAAAAACAACAGAAATTGTAGCCAAAGTGCATGATATGGTACTAAATGATCGACGAATAAAAGTGCGTGAAATTGCTGATATCATGGGCATCTCAAATGATCGAGCCCATTTAATTTTGTATGAAGAACTACAGATGAAAAAGCTTTCTGCAAGATGGGTGCCGCATTTATTAACAGTCGATCAAAAACGCATAAAAATGAACACTTCTCAAGGCAAAAACAATTCAATCGGCAGGTAAGGTTATGGCAACGTTTTTTGGGACTTCAAACGTATTTTATTGACAATATAAAAAAATAAGTTTTCATCAAGACAACGCACCAGCGCACAAGAGTGTTTTAACAATGGCTAAAATCAACGATTAAACTACGAGTTGCTTGGCGACCCACTTTATTCTCCTGATTTAGCTCCCAGTGACATTTACTTGTTCTGAGGAAAACTATTTTAATCAAGGGATATAATTGCTAGAAAAGCATTGGACTAAGTGTATGGAAGTCTCAGGAGATTATATTAAAAAATAAAAATATTTTTGAAAAACTAACTATTCTCTTTCATTGGTAGGCTAAGAAGTTTCCGACCCGCCTCGTACAGTACTAACATGTATTTACCCTTATTTTTCAGAAGAAACATTGCATTTGGTTTACTTATGTCAAATATTTGCTACTGTATTGAAGTGGTTTCCGGAACGACTGGGGGAGAATATGCATAGGCTGGAAAGGATATTCAAGATGGGAGTACGTTTTGAGTTCAGTTTGGGTCAATTTTACCACGTTTCGGAACAAGGTATTTTACCACGTTTCGGAACAAGGTGGTTGTATTTCAACCGTCGAACGGAACGGACGTGTTTTTTAATAGCGGATAAAATCATCGTAATAAGTACCTACTACGAATTTCAAGTGTGGTGGGATATTAGGCCACCATGCAGAGAAATTCAAAGACATCCACTGGGTTGCTAACTTCAGGGCCCAGTGGACGGGTATCGACTGAAGTTATAAATTTGGGCAATGACCAAGAGTTAGGCCCAATTAGTCGACCTGTAGACGGGTCGACAGGTGGCGACAATTTGACAAGTCGGACCTTTTCCAAGGTAACGGCATCAAAAGGAGGTAATCCCTCACGAAAGAGATTCAAAGAACGCAGAAATGCTTTGTTTATCCTAAAGAAATTAGGATCAGTCGACCCAAGCACGTTGTCGGCTAAACAAAGCTATTCCTTAAAATGGGCTCAAGGAATTCTTGAGGCTGGAAAAAGGGAACGATCACCGGATGAGCTGCCATCCTCATAAAGGGATCAACGATCGTTTGCCTCAGTTGCTAAAGACAGCCTTGTGATGGCTATCATAAATAAAGGAGCATTGGACGGTATGGTTCCAAAGCAAAAATGGGGAGAAATTGAGAATGCTTTGTCTGGCGTCTACTCACAGGTGCTGGAAAAGTTTCCCGGCCCAGATCCTCTTCACCAAGAGGCTGGTTGGTATCAAGGACGATTTAAGCTAGTCGCATTTGAGGACCAGAGGTCTATAGAATGTTTTAAAGCTGCTCTGATATTAATTGGTGAAGTTTGGGAAGGAGCTGCTCTAGAGTTAGTCGAGAAGAAAGACATACCGGCTAGACCAAGAGCACATGCGTGGATACCTGCAAACCCTCCTGACCCTGAATCTATTTTAAATAGACTGAAACAATGCAATCCAGATCTTCCAACAGCTGATTGGAAGGTTGGCCGTTTGGATGAAGTGGATGGGCCAAGACGGCATGCAGGGTTTATATTGAACACTCAGTCTTTGCCACATCTAGCAAAGTCCCAGGGCCGTGTATGTTATGGCTTTCATTATATCCAAATGAAGGTGTATAAAAACGATCAGCTAAAGGATTCAGAAATGGACAAGCCTCTGTCTGAATCAGAAGTAAGCGGATCCTCTTGCGAAGTCGAGGGGGATACCAAGACATTTGAAGACATGGATAGATACCGTATGCGTGAGGAGGCTTCTACTGCCTCAGAACTCACCAAAGTTGAACCTATGGTTATTGCGAGAGTCACCGATATCTCTGAAGAGGACATTCTTGATGACTCGATTGAAGCGGCTGATGTGACGGTTGTTGAAAATCTCGATGGTCCTACGGATCTTCCAGATAAATCTTCATCATTGTAAGGCTGCATGTGCTGCCTTAAAAGTTCTCCTGATGAAAGGGGACATAGATATAGTTCTTATTCAAGAACCATATGTTTATAAAAACAAAATATGTGAATTAAGTACTCCGGGGTTCAAACTATTGCAGTATACTGGTAATGATATAAATCGAGCCTGTATAATTGCTAAAAACGAGCTCAATTTGTTTCTGCTTCCTTCAATGTGCAATACAGACACTGTCGTTGCAAGTTTAGAAATAGCCAAATGCAAATATTGGGTATCTTCGGTCTACATGGGACATGACAGGGAGATGCCTCCATATGCCGTTAAGACCTTAGTGGAGGAGTCACTGAAAACAAAGACGAAACTCATTATGGGATGCGATGCGAATGCACATCATAGTATATGGGGAAGTAGTGATACTAATGCAAGGGGAGAGTGGCTAATAGAGTTTATTTTGCGTACTAATCTGGTAGTTTGCAACAAGGGAGATGTCCCAACCTTTGTCACTAAAAACAGGCAAGAGGTTTTGGACATCACCTTGGCCTCGCAAGAACTGAATGAAATGATATCTGAGTGGCAGGTTTTAAGTGAACACAGCTTCTCAGATCATCGCTACATCAGTTTCAAATTTGATGTTCATATCACCAAGATCATATTTCGGCCAAATGTTAGGAAAGCTGACTGGAATAGGTATAGGGAATCGTTCAATATGATGATACCGGAAATAACAGAGACAAATATGAGAAATGTGCAAGATATCGAACACGCAGTGGAGCGGATTACTAAGGCCTTCAACATCTCACTGAAAGCTGCATGCCCTAGAGGAAAGCCAAGGGGGAAACATCGACCACCATGGTGGTCTACGGAATTAAGTAATATGAGGAAATCCTGCAGGAAGCTCTTTAACAAGGCAAAGTCCACCAGAGCCCCTGAGGACTGGGACGCTTACAAGAAGAATCTGAGAGGATACAAGCAAGAACAGAGAAAGGCTCAGCATAACTCTTGGAATGCTTACTGCAGCAGTATTGAGAATACGTCCGAGGCTTCCAGACTACGGAAGGTTCTAGCATCCACCAACTCCGCTCCAGGTTTCACTAAAACATCGGAGGGCAATTGGACAACGTCCAGTGAGGAGACGCTGGAGGTACTATTGGACACACATTTTCCTGGAAATCAGACGGTTGAACCATGTACTGGCGGTGCCACAGTTGCTCAGCGGTCGTTTCCTGTCGAGGAAATTGTATCGGAAACTAGAATAAGATGGGCGCTAAATAGCTTTGGACCATTCAAATCCCCTGGACCTGATGGAATTACTCCGGCGGAGTTACAAGCTGTAACTGACAAAATTATCCCCTGGTTGTCGGTGATATATAAAGGATGTATCAACTTATCATATATCCCAGGAAAGTGGAGGGAAACAAAAGTCGTTTTCATACCTAAAGCGGGAAAAGCCTCTCACTCGAGGGCGAAGGATTTCCGACCAATCAGCTTATCCTCATTCCTACTTAAGACTCTGGAGAGGATGATAGATATTTATCTTAGAACTAGCATCGATTCAAGTTTGTTTTCGAAACGACAGCATGCATACTCGAAGGGCAGGTCTACTGAGACCGCACTACATGAACTAGTCAGCTTTATTGAAAGCTCACTATCTGTCAAAGAATACACAATCGTGGCGTTTCTAGACATCGAAGGGGCGTTCAATAATGTCCATCCGAGCTCGATATTAAATGGACTGACAACTCTGAATGTTGGTCCATGTATACTCAGGCTGTTAGACGAACTGCTAATGAAGAGACGTATTTCAGCCACACTAGGACAAGCAAACATACAAAAGTATGTGAACAGAGGCACTCCTCAAGGAGGAGTTCTATCACCTCTTCTTTGGAATGTTGCTATAAACGACCTTCTGGTTTCCCTAGAAAAAGAAAGGATACAAGTGGTGGCATACGCAGATGATGTGGCGATAGCAGTCAGGGGAAAATTCCCATCAACAATTAGAGATATTATACAGAGAGCCCTCCGGATGACTGTGAAATGGGCGAAAGATAATGGTCTTGGGGTAAATCCTGCAAAGACAGAAATAGTCATGTACTGCAAAGATCGCAAAACTCCCACGGTTAGGCCCATTTCCTTAGGGGGTATTGAAATTCCCTTTAGGGAGTGTGCAAAATACCTTGGCTTTATTTTGGACAGGAAGCTGAACTTTAAGCTTAATATTGAAGAAAGGGCGAGGAAAGCAACGGTAGCTTTATACTCGTGCAAAAAGGCAATAGGGAAAAAGTGGGGACTAAAACCAAAAATTGTACATTGGCTATACACGGCAGTGGTTAGATCTATAATGCTATATGGTGTTGTAGTCTGGTGGCCGGCACTTCACCAGCCGACAAGTTTAGACAAAGTTCAGCGTATGGCGTGTTTGTGTATCTCAGGTGCATTCAGCAAGACAGGAACAAACTCCCTTAATGTCATACTGAATCTATTGCCTTTAGACATTTTGGCCAAACAGTCAGCTGCAACAACGGCTGTGCGGTTGCGCGAGCTATCGCTGTGGTCGGAAAAAAGTTACGGTCACAGTTCGGTCCTGAAAATAATGCCAGATGTGCCTAACGTAGTGGATTACACTTTGGCGAGCCCACTTTTCGACAAAAAGTTTGAGACTCTAATTCCCAACAGTGAGGCGTGGTGTACACGGACCCCGGGGAATAAAAGATATATAGATTTCTACACTGATGGCTCCAAATTGGATGGCCAAGTGGGTTTCGGAGTATATTCTAAAGATCTGGAACTTCGAATAGCGAAAAGATTACCTGATCACTGTAGTGTTTTTCAGGCTGAAATATTAGCAATAAGAGAGGTGGCGAATTGGCTGAGAAGTAATGTTCCAAAAAATGTGGGCATTAATATATACTCAGACAGTCAACCTGCAATAAAAATCCTTGGACTCTGTGTTCCTCAACTCGAAAACGGCCATCGATTGCCGCAAATCTCTCAATGAGATGGCTGAGCAGTACAATATTCACCTAATATGGGTGCCTGGCCATAGGAACATACCGGGGAACTGCGAAGAGGATGAGTTGGCAAGGCTAGGGACTACCTTACATATTCCAGGGGAACTAGAATTTGTTGGTATGCCCCTAGCTACCTGCAAGCTCATGCTGCGTGAGAAGGCTGTTATGATGGCAAATGTTCGATGGGAGAATTGCAAGGGTTGTAACGACACCAAGCAAATATGGCCCCATTTCAACTTAAACCGCACACTAGATATGCTAATGTTCTCGAGACGTCAGATATCACTCCTGATATCTGCTATAACGGGTCGCTGCCTGATAGGAGATTTTGCAAAAACTATTGGCGCGAAGTATAATGACTATTGTATGAGCTGTCATGATGCGGAGGAAAAAGAATCAATTAAACACCTCTTGTGTGAGTGTCCTGCATTTTGTGTAAAGCGCAAGCAACTTTTAGGAGCATATAGCTTCAGATTACTGGCGGATCTGGAAAACGTTAACTTAAGCAGTCTGCTAATATTTTTGGAACAATCTGGTTGGTTCAACAAAGAAAAATAATCAAGAAGGTTCAGCGGTTAAAACTAGAAGTGCCCATATGTAATAGGTACTTTTAGTTAATGTGGTATCACAATGGACTGAATAGTCTAAGTGAGCCTGAATCTTAATCGGGCTGCCACTTTAACCTAACCTAACCTAAGGTATTGAATTCCTTGGGATGGCGTTTGCACTGTACGTTCAATTGCGGAATTTGATAATCTTTTATAAGAATATCCAATGTAGATCTAGGTTGATTTTTGTGGATAAGGTGTTCTTCTCCAGATCGACTCGCAATCCACAAATTATTTTGCCTGAACGTTCCTTCATTGTCTGCATTGCTCATATGTTGAATAGACTACATTTAAACCTTCGCAGTTTCTGTTTTTAGAACTAAGTTCTTTGAGTTTTCTTTAATACGAATATTATCATTCTTATCGCACTATCAACGGGTGTTCCATAACTTTAAATTCACGTTTGCAAGTCCTTTGGCTGAGGAGCTATATCTCAACGCTTCTATATCTCTTACTATATCTTAATATTTATTTATTTATTTTATTACAATTCTAAAAACTATAATAAACATTAAAGCACTAGGTTAGGTTAGGTATAGTGGCAGCCCGATGTATCAGGCTCACTTAGACTATTCAGTCCTTACACTGTTCAGTCTTATCACTGAGTGCTGCCCGATTCCATGTTAAGCTCAATGACAAGGGACCTCCTTTTTATAGCCGAGTCCGAACGGCGTTCCACATTGCAGTGAAACCACTTAGAGAAGCTTTGAAACCCTCAGAAATGTCACCAGCATTACTGAGGTGGTATAATCCACCGCTGAAAACTTGATGGTGTTCGGTCGAAGCGGGAATCGAACCCACGACCTTGTGTATGCAAGGCGGGTATGTTAACCATGGCACTAGCTACAAAGGCTATCGGGGGGCTTAGACCCCCCCAGAAAAATTTTAGCCCCCCCAGAATTTGAAACCCTATTTACGATTTTACATTTTTCTAAAAATTAAACAAGTATATTCAACTGCACAAAGTTCCGCTAAAGACTTTCATGCACAATCGAATTACTTTGGTTGTAGTAGCAGTTGCCGATGGCAATGTTTGAAATCTGATATTTATAAAATAAATCTGTGGTTGAACTTTTGATTTAGTTGAATAACTAAAGCTCCTTTATTATTTTGTTTAGTCTGGTTTAGTCAATTTAATTAAAAACAAGTATATACAGCAGTAAGTTCGGCCGGGCCGAATCTTAAACACCCACCACAATGAATGAAATATTAGGGTTTCCTTTGAAATTTCAGAGGGTTTGAGGACAGATCAAGCAGAGCAGTTCAACAAGTACACTTCACGAAGATAAATTTAAAGATTTTACCTATGAAGACTATATCAGATTCTGGATTTATAAGAACCATTTTTGTTTGAGTTTTAGAGGAATCATTAACATCTCTTGTAAGTGTGCAAGAAAATTATAAATAACGTCTTGATTTGAAATCTTAAATCTGCAGATTTTCACCCGACAAATAAAATCTGGAAATTTTACATTGAGTTTCAAACAATTTTCATGATCAGGGTGCCTTCTATACTCTCAAGAAGTGAAATCGGTCTATATGGAGGCATTACCAAATGGACCGATAAAACCCTAATCCGATACACGCGTTTGTGAGCCTTAACTACCAGAATATTTACAATTTCAGGCAAATCGGATAAAAACTACGGATTCTAGAAACCTAAGGAGTTAAATCGGGAAATCGTTCTTATGGGGGCTATACTAAAATACGAACCGATACTCACCGTTTTCGGCACACCTCTTTATGGCCCGAAAATACCTCTAGATTTTCAATTTCAGACAAATTGAATAAAAACTACGGTTTCTATAAGCCCAAGAAGTAAAATCGGGAGATCGGTCTATATGAGGGCTATACCAAAACATGGACCGATTCTCACTATTTATGGCACTCCTCTTTATGGTCCTAAAATATCTCTAAGTTTCCAATTTCAGGCAAATTGGGTAAAAACTACGGTTTCTATAAGCCCAAGAAGTAAAATCGGGAGATCGGTCTATATGGGGGCTATACCAAAACATGGACCGATACTCACCATTTTTGGCACACCTCTTTATAGTCACAAAATACCTCTAGGTTTAAAATTTCAGGCAAATTGGATAAAAACTACGATTTCTATAAGCCCAAGACCCCAAATCGGGAGGTCGGTTTATATGGGGTCTATACCAAAACCTTGACCGATATAGCCCATTTTCGAACTTGACCTGCCTGCAGACAAAAGACGAGTTTGTGCAAAATTTCAGCACGATTGCTTCATTATTGAAGACTGTAGCGTGATTACAACAGACAGACAGATGGACAGACGGACATGGTCATATCTTCTTAGAATTTCTCCCTGATCAAGAATATATACTTTATATAGTCGGAAATCGATATTTCGATTTTCGAAAAGTGTGGAACTACTTTTAGTTGTTTTATTATAAATTAATTGTCGATTTATTTTGATGCATATATTGTTATTCATTTTTATGAAATAAAACATTAATTGAGCCTATAAGTTCAGTCTATAAATTTTCAGCTAGGGGGGCTATAGCCCCCCCTAGGAAAATTGTCTATCTACGCTAATGATGAAACATTTTGGTATACTTACTATTTATAAATATATTTTATTATTAGTTCTGTTTTTGTATCTCTTAGTATGATAATAAATGACAATGAAATAAAATTCTGATATATCGGGGCTTTATCAAAACTGGGACCGATACGTACCATATTCGGCGTAGACCCAAAATGCCTCCAGATTTTGAATTTCAGGCAAATCGGATAAAAGTGCTGCGTCTATAAGCCCAAGAATTCAAATTGTGAATCGGGCTATACCAAACCATGGACTAATACATACCGTATTCACCACACTTATTTATGGATCCAAAATACCTATAGATTTTAAATATCAGGCAATTCGGTGTTTAGAAGCCCAAGAAATCAAATCAGTATATGGGGCTTTATGGGGCCTATATCGAAATGTGGACCAAATAACAACATACTCGTATTCGGCACACTTATTTATGCACCCAAAATTCCTACAGATTTTGAAATTCACGTTAATCGGATAAAAAATTGGGATGTTTAGACTCTCTACACCCCAAAACGGGTGGTCCGTTTATATGGGAGCTATATCAAAAACCGGTATAGGTCATTTGCGAACAATAGCTACTTGCAGGCAAAAAACGAATCTGTACCACATTCCAGCACGATTGCGTTATTATTGAAGGCTTTACACCTATATTTGTTGAAAAAGTCTCAAATATACAACCATTGATTTCTCTTTTATCCCAAACTGTGACTGATCAGTTTGAGATAAAAACCTTAAGAAATGAGCAGGTGAAGATACTACCAAAATCCCACGAATCCTATAAAAAAATTATTGAGGAATTAGAAAAGAAACATACTGAATTTTACACATACAAACCAAAAAATCAAAGAGGATTCAAAGTTATTCTGAGAAATATGCATTCTACAGTTAATACACAAGATCTAAAAGACGAACTCTCTAGTCTTGGGCATGAAGTAACTAATATATGGAACATCAAAAGCCGCTATACAAAACAAGCACTTCCTCTGTTTGAGATAGAACTGGTAAGCAAACCTAATAATAAAGAAATATACTCCATAACACGACTTATGTCGAGTATAATAAAATTTGAACCACCACATCCGAAGAAAATTGTTCCGCAATGTGGAAACTGCCAACAATATGGCCACACAAAATCATATTGTAGAAAAAAACCAAAATGTATTAAGTGTGCAGGAAATCATGAGTCAAAGTCATGTGAACGGAAAAATTGGTCAAATGAAGTAAAGTGCGCCCTATGCAATGGGAACCATCCAGCTAACTATAAAGGTTGCACTGTTTACAAACAAATATATACTCAATATTATCCTTCTCTTAGACCAACTAGAGGAAATCAACAGACTGATCCTAAGCCTTCTGCAAGCCAAGAACGAGTTATTGAAAATAATTCGTACTCAAATGTAGTAAGAAATATAGACCTTGCGCAAACCAATCAACAAAACCTTGAAAACCAACCACAAAACCTGCAAAATCTTCAACCCAATGAAATACCAGAAGTCAAAGAAATGCTGAGCAACCTTAACAAATTAATGCAACAAATGACAAACCTTCTTATGAATATCACCTTGAAACTTTCAAATATATAGGATGGAATGTCTTAAAATAGTATTCTGGAACGCAAACGGATTATCACAACATACCTTAGAACTAAAACAATTTCTAACATCAAACCAAATTGATATCCTTCTCATATCAGAGACGCACTTTACTCATAAACACCATTTTTCTATCCCAAAGTATGATTTCCACCACGTAATGCATCCATCTGGGAAAGCTCGAGGTGGGTCTGGTATCTTAGTAAAAGAGACCATTAATTATCACCAGGGTATTCACTACTGTACAGAAGAAATACAGGCAACAAACATAATCGTGGAAACGCTTCAAGGCTCCTTAACTGTATCGTCCATTTATAGTCCACCTCGGCATAACATTAAAAAAGACCAATATATTAGTTACTTCAAAACTCTAGGAAATAAATTTCTGGCATGCGGAGATTACAATGCCAAGCATACTCAGTGGGGGTCTCGCCTAACAACACCAAAAGGAAGACAGCTATATTGGGCTATAAAGGAGCTCAATTTAAGGACCATATCACCTGATTCCCCGACTTACTGGCCCTCTGACCTAAACAAGTCTCCAGATCTTATTGATTTCTGTGTCTCAAAAGGTATTCCACTGGGTTCTGAAACATGTGTATCAACTCATGACTTGTCATCTGATCATTCACCGGTTTTCCTAACCTTGTATTCTCAGAAACACAAAGAGTATCAGAAATGCAAACTTCACAATAAGAAAACAAATTGGGACAATTTTCGTTACCTAGTTAGTAATACCATAAACAAAAATATACCACTGAAAACAGAAAATGACATAACAGGAGGCGTAGAGCACCTTATAAGTGTTATTCAAAACGCATCATGGAATTCCACACCAAGGAACAGTTTTGAAAACCCTCCAAAAGCCTCTAATTCTGTGTTAAGAAAACTATCGGAAAAGAGAAAGGCAAAAAAACGATGGAAACGAACAAGACTACCCGAAGATAAACGTATACTGAATAAAGCAAGTTTCGAACTTAAACAATTACTGAAAAATTTAAATGATAAAAAGATTGAACAAGAAATTACTAACCTAGGTCCAACAATGGCGACAGATTTTTCTTTATGGAAAATCACTAGAAATATAAAAAACCAACCCAAAACAAATTATCCCATCCGTAAGCCTGACAATTCCTGGACCAAAAGTAATTTAGAAAAAGCAATGACTTTTGCCAATCACTTATATGATGTGTTTTCTCCTAATAGTACGGAGGAAACGCCATACTATATTCAATCTTACCTATCTGAAACACACCAACTTGATTTACCTATTAAGAAATTCACCAAAAAAGAAGTTCTACAAGCAATAAAGACCTTAAAATCTGGTAAAGCACCAGGATATGATTTAATCACTCCAAAAATATTAAAAGAACTACCCACTGAAGGCATAGACTGCATCACTTTCATCTTTAATGCTTGTTTAACTCGTAATTTTATCCCTCCACAGTGGAAAGTCGCACAAATTATAATGATACAAAAACCCGGAAAACCGGTAGATCAAGTAAAATCGTATCGTCCAATAAGTCTACTACCCATACTATCCAAACTACTCGAAACACTTTTTATTAGCAGGTTAATGCCTATTATTGAAACTGAACACATTATTCCGAATCACCAATTTGGTTTCAGGAGAAAACATGGAACCATAGAACAAATACATCGCTTGGTCGAGACAATCAATTCAGCTTTTGAATCTAAAAGCTATTGCACCTCGGCATTTCTAGATATTTCTCAGGCTTTTGATAAAGTTTGGCATGATGGCCTGTTGTACAAAATTAAGAGATTTCTTCCAATAAATTACTTCCTATTTATTAAATCATACCTAGAAAATAGACTGTTTTATGTTCATGAATCTGGTGAAATGAGTGACTTGAAACATATAAGAGCTGGTGTCCCCCAGGGTAGTGTAATGGGCCCGATCTTATACCTTCTGTTTACAGCCGACCTTCCCCAAACAGAAACTGCTGTTATTGGAACATTTGCTGACGACACAGCTGTCTTAGCCACAAATAAAAACTGTACTGTTGCAAGCAATTTGCTGCAAAACTATTTGAATGAACTGTCGATGTGGTTAAAATGCTGGCGCATTAAAGCAAATGAATCAAAATCTACCCATGTAACATTCACACTGAATCACGGAAATTGTCCCCCAGTTTACATGAATCAAATAGAACTTCCTATGAAGGATGATGTGAAATACCTTGGTTTACATTTAGACAAAAAACTGAAATGGACTACCCACATTAAAACAAAAAGGAAAGCTCTCGATATACAGGTCAATAAGATGCAGTTTCTTATTGGACCGGCATCAAAAATTTCATTTGAAAATAGATTGCTTATATACAAATGTATCATAAAACCTGTTTGGACGTATGGAATCCAATTATGGGGAACTGCTTCAAATACTACAATAAAAATACTGGAACAATTTCAGACAAAAACTCTGCGAAAAATATCAGGAGCACCTCAATACATATCGAACAAGCGACTACTAGAGGAACTGAATATGAAAACAGTTGAGGAAGAAATAGTACACCAATTACAAAACTACAAATTAAGAATAGAAACACACCCAAATTCTCTTGCAGCTGGCCTGATGGCAAATCCGGCAACTTTTACACGGCTTCGAAGAAGAGCGCCACAAGATCTCGTTTAAAAATTTACATCTACTTTGTTTTACTAAATTAATAAATTAATTTGAATCCGTAATTAGGTAAATGTGGGCTCACCAATGGGTGAGCACCATGGTAAAGATATATTATAGAATTAACACCCAGAATAATGTAAATATCAAAATAGTGATAGAAGGCATTAATAAATTTGAATTAAAAAAAAAAAAAAAAAAAAAAAACAGTGTTTACAACAGGTAGACAATATATGATTATATCGTCTTAGAATTTCTCCCTGATCAAGAATATATATACTTTCTATAGTCGGAAATCGATAGTTCGATGTGTTACAACCGGAATAACAAACTTATTATAACCCCATCACCATTGTATGGTGGTGTGTATAAAAATGGGGAACATTTTTACCCAGCGAGTATCAAAAACGAATTTGGATCGAAATTTCGTTTCGTGAAATTCGGTTTGTAACACATCGAACTATCGATTTCCAAACCACATAAAGTTTGAATATTAATGGTCAGGTTGAATTTATAAGACAATCTCGCGATGTATGTTCTACTAAAGCTACAAATTATCCACACTATTGTAATGAAATTAACCATATATAAATATGGAGTGTAAATCTATTTGTTGGTGCAATGGTTAGTATGTGCGTCTCTCATGACACTTTGTGTATAATAAAGTGTCATAAGTTCAATTCCAGTGTGCACCAAAAAATTTAAGCGGCGAATTCCTCTCAGTAATGCTAGCGAATGTTTCAAATCTTCTCGAAGTGGTTTCACCGTAATGTGACGCTCTGCTCGATTCGGCTATAAGAGGGAGGTATCTTGCCATTGAAATATGCATTGGTTTGTCTAAAATAAGGGGCTGCTACCATATATCCCAACGTAACCTACTTGCTGTAATATTTCATTTGTGGGACAAAACAAAAAATATTTTTTTTTACGTGTGCTTACATGTCTATATACATTTGTTTGGGTTTGATTTAGTTTAGTTAACATCTTTAGCACTTTTGATCCATTTCACATTTTTTGTTTTGCAGTTTTAATTCTTCAAACTTGTTTTGGTTCCAACTACCTGCTAATTTTAATTTGCAAATAAAGCATTTCCTGGAGTAGGTATTACTACCAATTCCATGTTGATTTCATTCACACAACATCGCTGGCTTAACGCTAGAATGAATCCTTTAGGGGTGGGCTGTAATCCCTTTTGGTGGCCCAGTCTCTCTAAATGGGTCTTAATGTACTGTATACTAGGATTGCCAACGTAATCCTGCTCAATCCTCTGGAAACACAACTGGCAATAGGAAGGGCATTGAAAAATGATTCATGTTTTCTTACAGAATCCACTTCTCTTTAGCTGCTTTCCATGCATCAGCTTCGTAAATCTTTTAGGACCAAAAAGTGTCTGCATCAAGCAAAAGTCTAAATGCATGCATTCCTATGTTAACTATGCATGTTTACTCGCGTACTCATACACATATTTTCAAAACGATAATATATGAATTCAATGGGAGAGTTGGAAGAATATAATAAAAGACGATTTGTGAGTGGAGGTGGGTGCGGAATGTAAAACTATTTCTGTGCACTTAGTAGCAATTTTCAAAAAATCACGGTAACAAATTAAGAAACTTCGAGAGGGGAAAAATAATCGAAACGACGAGACACAAATAGAAGCATGAAAGAAATATTTGCGTGCATAATTTTTAAATAGTTAAATCATAATTATTACAGATTTAAGTCTTCTGACGTAGGAGCTAATTTCTATAAAAATAAAAAAGTATTTTTTCATATTTTCCGTTGTAAAACATATCTTTTACGACCTGGATTTCTGAAGACATTATTTTTAATTCAAAAAGTACATACAGGAGTTCACCAATGTTGTATCACAGTGGACTGAATAGTCTAAGTGAGCCTGATGCATCGGACTGCCACCTAACCTAACATAACCTAACATGTACGATCCACCATACAAAGACTGCTATCCACAATCGAATCTGTATATAAAATCCGAATTTGTTTGTATGTTCCGGTAAGCTGATCTGATTTCCATGAAATTTTTTGAGAACGTAAAGGGTGATCATGTGGTGAAAATAGGATACCTCATTTTATGATATCTCGTCGGCGAGGGTTTGCCCGTTGTTTTGAAAATTCTCGTATATAATCCGTTTAGCTTAAGATCTCCGATGGGGACCATTAAATGACGCAAAAAAGAAAAGAAACTCATCAAAAACTAAAACAATAATGAAAATAAAATTAACAAGTATAGACAGCAGTAAGTTCCAATGAACCATGAACCAAATATTAGGGTTTCCTTTGAATTTTCAGGAGGGCTTGAGGACACTTCCCGAAGATAAATTTAAAGATTTCACCTATGAGGACTATATCAGATTCTGGATTTATAAGAACCATTTTTGTTTGGGTTTTAGAGGAATCTTTAACATCTCTTGTAAGTGTGCAAGAAAATTATAAAATAACGTCTTGATTTGAAATCTTAAATCTGTAGATTTTCACCCGAGAAGTAAAATCTGGAAATTTTACATTGAGTTTCAAGCAATTTTCATGATCAGTGCGTCTTCTATACCCTCAAGAAGTGAAGTCGGTCTATATGGAGGCATTACCAAATGGACCGATAAAAACTTAATCCTATACACGTTTTTGTGAGCCTAAAATACCAGAATATTTACAATTCCAGGCAAATCGGATAAAAACTATGGTTTTTAGAAACCCAAGGAGTTAAATCGGGAGATCGTTCTTATGGGGGCTATACTAGAATATGGACCGATACTCACCGTTTTCGGCACACCTCTTTATGGCCCGAAAATACCTCTAGATTTCCAATTTCAGGCAAATTGAATAAAAACTTCGGAATCTAGAAGCCCAAGAAGTAAAATCGGGATATCGGTCTATATGGGGGCTATACCAAAACATGGACCTATACGCACCATTTGTGGCACACCGCTTTATGGTCCCAAAATACCTATAAATTTCCAATTTCAGACAAATTGTATATAAGCTACGGATTCATAAACCCAAGACGATACGGACTTTTCGGCACACCTCTTTACGGTTCTAAAGTACCTCTCGATTTCCAATTTCAGGTAAATTGGATAAAAACTGCGGTTTCTATAAGCCCAAGAAATAAAATCGAGATATCGGTCTATATGGGGGCTATACCAAAATATGAACCGATACTCACAATTTTTGGTCCACGTATTTTTGGTCCTACAATACCTCTAGATTTCCAATTTCAGGTAAATTGAATAAAAACTGCGGTTTCTATAAGCCCAAGAAATAAAATCGGGAGATCGGTCTATATGGGGGCTATACCAAAACATGGACCGATACTCACCATTTTTGGCACACCACTTTATGGTCAAAAAATACCTCTACATTTCAAATTTCAGGCAAATTGGATAACAACTACGATTTCTATAAGCCCAAGACCCCAAATCGGGAGGTCGGTTTATATGAGGACTATATCAAAATCTTCACCGATATAGCCCATCTTCGAACTTGACCTGCCAGCATACAAAAGACGAGTTTGTGCAAATTTTCAGCACGATTGCTTTATTATTGAAGACTGTAGCGTGATTACAACAGACAGACAGACAGTCAGACAGACAGACGGACGTCGTTATATCGTCTTAGAATTTCTCCCTGATCAAGAATATATATACTTTATATAGTCGTAAATCGATATTTCGATGTGTTACAAACGGAATGACAAACTTATTATACCCCCGTCACCATCATATGGTGGTGGGTATAAAAATTTCATCCCCGCGGGTATTAGAATCTGTGCTTGTTGACTTTTTCTCTTCCATACAAGTCCTTTTGCGAAGGTTTTGCCATTTACTATATAACAAAATACAAAAATATTTGATAAAAGAAAAAAATACCGCTGGTGAGATTTGATTCTGTGTTCTTTATTTTTTCATTCATACAAATAAAGAACATCTAGAGAAGTAGTTAGAATGTTATGCCTTGGTGTCCTATTACGATCACATAACACATATTTGAATTGACGTTTCCACTCTTTGCGTTTAATGGCGTTTGTGGCTGAGTGTACCAAGGCGTTCTGTTTTGGTGCCAACAAACCCCTTGTCGGAGCGAAAAAGTTTATAAAAATAAAATGTGAAATGGGCAAAATTTATATTTCGTTTTTATACCATAAACCACATAGTGGTAAGGGTATAAAAACTTTGATCTGCTAAAATATGTGCCTACCAGAAATATTGATTTTAGACCCTATAGAATATACACCGTTCGACTCGGAATCACCTCCTGAGTCGATCTAGCCCTTGGTGTCCGTCCGTCCGTCTGGTCGTCTGCCCATGTATTTGTTGTTCGCAGGATTCCGGTCGCAATTATTAACTGATTTTGATGAAATTTGGTATATCGCGTTTTATGGGTACAAGGACAAACGCTGTTGAATTTTGAATCAAATTTAGATATAGCTCCCATATATATGTATCGCCCGATTTCGATATATGTTGTCAGATTGAGCTCATTTACCAACCATCCGGCGTCAAATTTGGCACAAAGTAAGCTAATTTACCACACAGTACATGGTAGATTACTTATAGCAGATTACTTACAGTACATGTGCAAACCTTCATCGAAATCGGTTTAGATTTAGATAAAGCTCCCATATATAACATATGTATTGCCAGATGTTCCCAAATTTGGCCATAAATCCTTTATTTATCAACTGATCATACTCAAAGTTACCCAAATCTAATTTTCTATAGTACACTGAAAAAAATATTGTCGTGAGGTCAAAGATTTCGTGTCTTTAAAATACGAATACAAATTTTGCTTAGCATAGAAGACGCATTTCTCTAAAATAAAGTTATTCTCCTTGTCCAAAAGTCGATCAACTTTTCAATAAAGTCGTATTGTCCTTATAATTAAGTGAGTGGACTTAAAAATGGGTATCTTAACATGAAAGAAAAAATTTATAGGCTAAGGTCAACTTGACTTTAATAATTCAGAAAAATTCTTTAAATTTAATAAAATTGTCTTAAATGTGTTGTCTTTTTGCATCTTGACTACAAAGCAAAAAATCGTTCAAATATAGGACATGTTTTTCAAGACTTTATTTTAAAGAAATTTTTTACTTCAAACATAGCATAATTTCTACTGGAAGTCGAGTCCTAATTTGGAAAATAAAGTTGCCGTTAACTCGTTTTTAAAGGACTTTGATAGCATATGAAGAAAAAAAGCTGAGAAAGCGAAAAATTAAAATTTGCTTCCTAGAAGCAAGTACACAAAACCTAAATTTAAAAGAGAATTGTGTCTTAAAAGTATCCTTACTTGTATTCTCCGCTTCTTTGGCTCGGAATCAATACCAAATTTTTTAAAGTAAAGGCAAAATCTTTGGAACCGAGTATGCTTTTTTTTCAGTGTACTTACTATATGAGCAAAAAAAAAAAATCATCGAAATCGGTTCAGATTTAACTATAGCTGCCATATATGTGTCTTATTCAAACTTAGCGCGAGGTAACCTGCTGTGGTATCAACAAAACGTGCAAAATATCATCCAAATCGGTTCAGATTTAGATATAGCTCCCATATATATTTACCGCTCGATTTTAAAACCTATGTCCGTATTAACCTTATTTTTGACCATAGTGACCTCATTTATTAATTTTTTTATATTAAATATTTGTATATGGGAATATAAACCCTTATATACCTCCCAACAAATTTGAAGGAGTTAAAATGGTACCAAAAATTTCGGTATACATAGTGGTGAAGGGAATACTATAGTCGGCCGCGCCCGACTTTAGACTTTACTTACTTGTTTTGTGTGCAAATGAAATAGAAACCTTAATTTGCTGAGATGTTGGTACCTCTCCTTGATAAACCTCTCTCAAAATTGAGAGAAAATTTTGCGGAAGGTCCACCGACGTGAATACAGTACAAAGCTTAAAAAAATGAGTAGGAAGGAAACACTCTCTACTTAAAGTTTTGTCAAAGGCGGGTATTAAGTTCGAGTTTAGCCGTTAAAATCAAGAATAAATCTGTAAATGCCGAATAACATTATAACTTTTTTTTGTTTTTGCAAATGTTATTATAACTTGATGGGTAATTTAGTATCAGCAGCAGCTGAATTAGTTTATTTTCTTTAAAATGAGTTATTTAAGAAAATTACAATTTCAATGCAATAACGCGAACTTAATAGGCAGACAATTTTACACCTACAAAAAGAAAAAAAAAACAAATTGTCCGATTTGTTTAAAAGAACAACTGTGTGGAAACCATTGGGTGAAAAAGTAGCATTTCCAGTAAGGGGACTTTCTCCGGCCCTACTCTTTGGAAGAGTTCACATTTGGATTTTGTTTTTTCAGAAGGCCTATCTTATTATTTATCGTTCGAAAAATTCTGTGAAGGATATAGTTTATTAATGCGATATTTTCTAACAGAACCTCTCTTAGATATAGACGGGAGGGCATCACAAGATCGAATCAGAACACTTCTGGATCTGAGGCAAATATTTCGAACGGAACAACAAAAAAACTATTGAAAATTTTGACAATTTCAAACAGTTTCATTTTAGGTCTTGAACTGGTTTCAATAAACTTTTAGTATTTTTTTTTAAATATCAGACTCTTTTAATCTTGGCTTTTGGTTTGTAGTTTGTCATGATTTTTGTTATTTCATTTAATGGCTTAATTGCTTAGTTTATAAAAATTTATAGATATGTTTGTTTTATATGGAAACCTGTTCTAAACTCCTCTTTCTCTCTGCAGCTTGCTTAGATAAAAAGTTTTGGGCTAAAGGCAAAATCACTAAATTGGTATCCTTGTTGGAATATGTGCAGATATGACTCAGTGCATTCATATATGGCGCTTCACATACACCTATCAAACATCCATTCTTTATGCACTGACAATGAACCCCCTCCCGGGGTTTCATGCATTTCATAATTGAAAAACTACAATAACAAGAAGAAAAATAAAGTTTATTTTCTTTCTCTTCATGGTTTTCATTTTTCTCCGCTTTTGTATTTATTTTTTGTCGTTTTTTGTATTTCTCGCAGAAAGTGGCTCACACAAGATGGAAATCAAGGAAAATGAAATTTAACACATCTCATGCAACAACCAGCGGAAAAGAAATGAAAAGTGTCAGTGAAAACGAATGTTGTGAAAATATATACCATACATATATAAACTGAACTGAATTCGTAAGAGACGAAAATCCAACAAAAAACAAAAAAAAAAGAAAAACACCAACCCAACAACAAAGACGACAACGACAACAAATCCAAAAGGATTCGAAGCGAACTGGTTTCAGTGCAAAATATGATTATACATCACATTTATCATAGATACGCTTACGATTGCCCCACCCCGCCCATCATTGCTGCTGCTTCTAGTCTTTGGGCCTTCAAACCAACGAATTGTTAATCCAAAATCCAATCCAGTGAATCACATTGCTGCCTCGAGAAGAGGTCCGTAAGCAATGTAACGTGTGCCAAGGAAACCACGAGTTAAGGGGAAAAGCTTTTTAACGGGTTTCCGGGAAAATATATCTCACACTAATGCCATATTTCACGCATTTCCGCTTTGTTTTCACACAACCAAAAACGAAAGAAATAAAAAGCGAAGAAGACCTGAACACAAGATTTCCGGACAAACGCGTAGCTTAACCACAATTTACCAACAACGTGAACCGAAATGATACTGCTTCGTCCTTTGCTGGAGCAATCCCTTCCACCTCCATCGTTATTGTGGACGTAAACGAGACATAAAAACTTTAATAATTCTCAACAAGCAGCAGACTCAATTCACCAAAATACGCTGAATTAAATAAAAACTAAAGAGCATTGGCCAAAAAAGGACAAGAAAAGAAAACAAAAGACCTTAAATCAGGCAAATTGCTTGCCTGAAACAGTGAAGAAGTGAATTCGAAAATATTTAACTCTTCTCAATACCTTAAGCTACAAATCACATTCGACTCAAACCTGAAAGCATCTCAACAGTTGAAATATTACGGAGCGAAAGACATCCATATCACCCAGCTCCATAATGGATGGCATTTACATACTCCTGGTAGTACTTTTGGCGATTGGTGAGTCTTGTCTCTTAGTTTATTCTATAGATTTTTCATGGTTTGGAATTCAATCAATTCTATTTGTTGCAAAAATATTTAAATGATTTATAGAGAGAAGTAATGGAACTCAACCAATGGTGGAAAGGATGGAGTTTTGAAATGTTTGAGTGAAGCACCAGAGCTCTCGTTTATTCGTTGAGCTCTTATTGAAATTGTCTATGTATACAGAAAAAAGTATAACGAAAAATTTTCTAATTAAAGTCTTAATTGAGTTTCAAAAAAATATACAATTAAAAATTTAATTGATTCGACAATTTTTTTAATTGAAAGAAACGCCAAAAACACAAAAATTAATAGTATCAATAAATTTTTTAATTTACTTTCAATTAATTTTTAATTGATACCATCATTTCTGTGATTGCAGACATTTCAATTAAAAAATTAATTGCATCAATTAATTTAGTGATTGAAGATACAAAATATTTTTGTGTGTATGTAATGTCAGTTTACTATATTTATACCGTTTACCATAGGATGGGGGTATATTAACTTTGTCATTCCATTTGTAACATATAGAAATATTGGTCTCAGACCCCATAAGGTATCAAGCAAGCGATGTCCGGCTGGTACGATCGGATGACACGTTATTTTAGTATATAACCTCTAACAACCATTACAAAATTGGTCTATAATTATATGTACACTCCATATAAACCGATCTCTAGCCGATTCATTTGTACCGGCTGAAATTTGGTTCACGATGTTCCCATGTGCCAATAGGAAACAAATTAAACCAATTTTTTATAACCGATTTGACTTTTTTAGTTCTTGAAGATTACTTGTGTCCCCAACTGTTCGGCCTTATATGAGCAACTTTGAATAGTGAGGAATATTATTTACTGAAGCGCTGGGACGAACGATGGCTGTATGGTTGATTGCTTCGTAGGAACAAAACCAATGGTTGGAGGGAGCTCTTCTCCTTGTAGTTGTCACAAGCCTCATAAGGGCAAATCTATGAAATGATATCTAGCAGCACTATGTTAGGTTAGGTTAAAGTTTCAGGCTCACTTAGACTATTCAGTCCATTGTGATACCACATTGACTAAAAGTACCTATTATGTTATATATGGGCACTTCTAGTTGAACCTTCTCGATTATTTTCCTCTGTTGAACCAACCAGATTGTTCCAAAAACATTAGCAGACTGTTTAAGTTAACATTTTCCAGGTCCGTCAGTAATCTAAAGCTGTATGCCCCTAAAATTCGCTTGAGCTTTACACAAAATGCAGGACACTCATGCAAGAGGTGTTTAATTGATTATTTTTTACTCCGCATCATGACAGCTCATACAGTAGATATCAGGAGTGATATCTGACGTCTTGAGACAGTATTGCCCCCAAATCTTAAGAAAAAATCCCTAAATTCTAGGCTTTTTCAAAAACCCCCAAAAAATTTACGAATGTAATAAGTACAAAGAGGGTTCCCAAATTTCGTGAAAAATCCTGTAGTGATACACTTTAAAATTAAATTAATACAAGTATACTGAAAGAAGAAAGAAGAAAGAAGTTTTCTTTTCTGAGAAATTTCTTTTGAAGTAAATAAAAAATAAATCTTGCTCCCTGAGGAAATTATTTTTTCTTTGGATGTAATAATACAAAATGTATATCAATTAAAAAAGCAGGCTTACTTTTAATACGCTTTCAGCTGCTAAGTTAAAATACGATTGTTTTTAATTGTGTCAAATATTGAAAATGCCCTTTCAACAGAAGCGTTTAAAAAAGATAACGAAAATAATGCTATTGCATACTTGCTTGTATTTAGGATATTCTTTTAGCAAAATAGCATCTTTTTTCTCATAATTCATGCCACAATTGTTCCGAATTTGCTTGAGAATTGCTCCACTATATAAGGTCAAAAATATTTTTTTACCCCCAAAAATCCCCCTAACGTGAAAAACCCCTAAATTTGGTGGGAAACCCCCTAACCTGGCAACACTGTCTTAAGAACATTAGCATATCTAGTGTGCAGCTTAAGTTTAAATGGGGCCATATTTGCTTTGTGTCATTACAACCCTTGCAATTCTCCCATCGAACATTTGCCATTATAACAGCCTTCCCACGCAGTAAGAGCAGAGGCATACCAACTGATTCTAGTTCCCCTGGAATATGTAAGGTAGTTCCTCATCCGCTTCGAAGTTCCCCGGTATGTTCCTATGGCCAGGCACCCATATTGGGTGAATATTGTAGTGCTCCGCCATCTCGTTGAGAGATTTGGTCAAAGGATTTTATTGCAGGTTGACTGTCTGTGTATATACAATGCCAACTTTTTTTGGAACATTTCTTCTCATCCAATTCGCCACCTCTCTTATTGATAATATTTCAATCTGAAAAACACTACAGTGATTAGGTAATCGTTTCGCAATTCGAAGTTCCAGATCTTTAGAATATACTCCGAAACCATCCAATTTTGAGCCATCAGTGTAGAAAATATATATCGTTTATTTCCCAGGGTCGGTGTGCATCACGCCTCACTGTTGAGAATTAGAGTTTCAAACTTTTTGTCGAAAAGTGGTTTCGTCAAAGTGCAATCCACTACGTTTGGCACATCTGGTATTATTGTGAGGACCGAACTGTAACCGTACATTTTCTCCGACCACAGGGATAGCTCTCTAAACCGCACAGCCGTTGTTGCAGTTGACTTTTTGGCCAAAATGTCTAAAGAAAACAGATGCAGCATGACATTAAGAGAATTTGTTCCTGTCTTATTGAATGCGCCTGAGATACACAAGCACGCCATACGCTGAAGTTTGTCGAAACTTGTCGGCTGCTGAAGTGCCGGCCACCAGACTACAACACCATATAGCATTATAGATCTAACCACTGCCGTGTTTAGCCAATGCACAATTTTCGGTTTAAGTCCCCACTTTTTTCCTATCGCCTTTGTGCACGAGTACTTTAGCTTTTTATACCCTAAATCACATAGTGGTCAGGGTATAATAACTTTGATCTTCCAAAAAATGTGCCTACCAGAAATATTGATTTTAGACTCCATAAAATATATACCGATCGACTCAGAATCACCTCCTGAGGCGATCTAGCCCTCCGTCTGTCCATGTATTTGTTGTTCGTAGGATTCCGGTCGCAATTATTAACCGATTTTGATGAAATTTGGTATATGTCTTTTTTTTTTTTTTTTTGAATTTGGAAAAAATCGGATCGGAAATTTAGATATAGCTCCCATATATATGTATCGCCCGATATCGACAAAAGGGGTCATATTACGCTTATTTACTTATTTACCGATTGTCATCAAATTTGCCACAGTGCCACCCTTTAAGTGTGCAAAATTTCAATTTCAAAATTTCCCATATATATGTATCGCCAGATTTTCCCAAATTTGGCCATAAGTCCCTTATTTATCAACCGATCTTAATCAAAGTTGGCCAAATCTAATTTTCTGTGGTATTTACTATATGTGCAAAAAATCATCGAAATCGGTCCAGATTTAGCTATATATACCCTACGGGAAATGGATCAACCCCAGGACCGGTGCAGAACTAGTCTCTGGTGTATATGGACCAGTCCTAGTTCTGGTCAAAACGTATGGAAAGTACCGGTCATTTTAACATGGATTTGTCATTGACGGTGTAAATTTACACTTTAGAACACATCTTAGACTCATTCCAAAGGACGCGTCCTAGTACAACTTAGAAGGATTACACTATAGAAAGGTCCTCATGAACTAATCTGGGAAAAACTTTCCACCAGAAAGTAAAAACTTTAGGAATATATGGAGCAATAGATTATTCTGATATTTGTATTTCAGAAAATGGGTGGATTCAATAAGAAGTTAATATCAAGAGTATAGAAATCAATAAATTATATAAAAGTTTAAAAGTTTCGACAAACCAATCTTCCTCAAATTTAGCATAGAGTAACCTTCTGTGGTATCAACCAAACCTGCCAAATATCATTCAAATCAGTTCAGACTTATATATAGCTCGGAGCCACCGTGGTGCAATGGTTAGCATGCCCGCCTTGCATACACAAGGTCGTGGGTTCGATTCCTGCTACGACCGAACACCAAAAAGTTTTTCAGCGGTGGATTATCCCACCTCAGTAATGCTGGTGACATTTCTGAGGGTTTCAAAGCTTCTCTAAGTGGTTCCACTGGAATGTGGAACGCCGTTCGGACTCGGCTATAAAAAGGAGGTCCCTTGTCATTGAGCTTAACATGGAATCGGGCAGCACTCAGTGATAAGAGAGAAGTTCACCACTGTGGTATCACAATGGACTGAATGGTCTAAGTGAGCCTGATACATCGGGCTGCCACATAACCTAACCTAACCTAACCTATATATAGCTCCCATATATACACATCGCTCGATTTTCCCAAGTGTATTACTCGTATCCGATCGTATTTAGACCAACATGTAACTCTTTTTTTATTTTTTATTATTCTATAGTCTATAGATTACAATATCCTTACAGACTACAATATATAAACGCTATGGATACATATTTACAAATTCTAGATTTTTGGATTACATAATTCATTCATTCAAATTTAGTATAATTTTACGCTTTAAATAGCATCTACTTTCAAAAAGGTCGTAGTACTTGTTGAAATCGTCAAAGATATGACGAAGAGAGTCATGATTAGCATAGTCCCTCTGAAAGTATTGAATTGCCAATAATGTAAAGTTTCTGGTTGGTCTTATTGGAACATTGAAATTCATACGACTTAAAATGAATTCCGAGATAATTGTACCCTTTAAAATGTTCATACACTCTTAGAAAAATATGTTTTTCATATGTTCCGATATAAACAAAATGTGTTTCGGGCACAATTTTAAAACACAATATATTTAAGTGCAAACATGTAATGTTCCTAAACTGACACTAAATGTTTGGGACATCTATGTTAATATGTTAGAATATATTATGTTTGGGACATGAATGTTTCATAAAAATCATATGTGTGAATGCAAACATATATAAATTTACAAATTTCGACTAAACATACATATGTTGTGATATTTTATTCAAAGCGACAGAGAGAGTATAGAGAAAGAAATAAAGATGGAAACCGGGAGAGTTGACGAAAGATATCAACATAACACAGTGAAAGAATCAAAAGAGAACAATTTCTGTGAAACCGCTTGTATGTTGTTTCGGAAAACTGTTTCATGATAAGGCCAAAAATTTGATATGCTTAAGTCTAAATATTATTTAATTTGAATAAAAAGAATAGACATTCGGAACCAAGAGAATAGACATGTGAAAAACAAACAGCATATGTTTTCACCTTGAGAGCAGCATTTTATGTATATGTGGACATGTGTTGTTTATCATTTTGGCATTATGGACACAATTTTTTCCTTGGTTCGTTAAAAGAAATCAGGGGTCTTCATAAAAATAACGAAAGGGCACTATACTCTTTTTAGAGTTGGGACAGTAAAATGAAATAAGGAGGAAATAGTGAAAAATTACACAGTAAAATGTATAAAAACAAAGTTTAGTTCCTCTTTATTAATAAGTAGTCCACGAGGAGTTTACGGACACCTTCAAATATAAAAGCGGGCATTAAGTTCGAGTTTTGCAGCTAAAACAATTTAAAAAGTTTATTTTTATGAATTTTTTATTTATGAATTTTTAAAGAAAAATAAAAGGTATTTTAGAGCGATGGTGTTAAATGCTAGTAAAAAACTGTTCACGCCTAAATAAATGTATGTTTATATTATAAAATTATATATGTATGTTTATACTCGACTCCACGTTCTTCTTTGAATTCCTTACAAATTTTAAAGTTTTGTACCAAAAACAGTTTTTTGTTACAAAATTGTTATTTTTGCAATAAAAACATAATATTTTATCAATTTCGTTTATATCAAGCACTGTTACTGACTATAAATCTTTAATAACCCACATTTCGAAGTTTCATTATAAAAATTTAATATAGTATAAATATAAATGTGTAAATTAAAAAAAGAAAAGTGTTCGGTCGGAGCAGGGATTAAACCCACGACCCTTTGCATGCAAGGCAGACATGCTAACCACTGCTCCACGTGGCAAACAAATGTATGTTTCTGTTAAACAATGTTATGTTTGCATGGGCTCGTGGGCGCTGCAAACTATGCTATATAAATGTAACTTATAACGATAATTATCTGCTGGTGACCATAACAGCTACGTAGCCCAGTGGATAGTGTGTTGGCTTACAAACTGTATGGTTCTCGGTTCGATTCTCCGTGCAGGCGAAAGGTAAAATTTAAAAAATATATAAAAGTGAATAATTTCTTCAACATTATTTGTATTACAGAAAAAGGTGCCAAGAACTAAAATATTTCGTGGAAGCGAAAATTACAAGTATGTTAGGCAATGAGCACAATCGTCTTTGGGAAAAATTCTTCCAAGCATATAATATTTTTGGGCTCAAAATGCTTCCAAACATATAATATGTTCACATAAAACAAACATATTAATGTTTCGCCAGTATCCAATAATATATGTGCTTCCTGCAAAATATGTTTGGAACATATGTTAAAGAAGCGATTTTTTTTGAGGGTGTAATAAAGGTCAAATTTAACATTTTTCTTCGACTGCTCAATGTAGGTAGTTTAACGAGGGCAAGCCTATCTTTATAAGAGGAGATATTGTGATAAGTCCAGCCATTGCTCCGCAGACAAAAGAGAAGAAACTGTTTCTGAACTGATTCTATTTTATTCGAATAAATATTATAAACAGGGTCCCAAACAACGGAACCATATTCTAGCGTACTTCGAGCAAGAGAGATATATAATTTTTTCGTAGTAAAATGATCAGAAAATTCCTTAGCCCATCTTTTCATAAAACCAAGGGAACTACACGCTTTGTTTATCATCATCGAAATATGTTGCTTAAAGTTCAATCCTACATCCAGTAGTATACCTACACGGACGAAAAAGACTGTTTTTCATATGTTTGGGTATAAACATTATATGTTTGGAACTCAAAATTTTAAACACAATATTTGTGAGTGCAAACATATAATGTTCATAAACTAGCATAATATGTTTGGGACATATATGTTAATATGTTAGAACATATTATGTTTGGGACATAAAATGTTTGTAAATATAATATGCTTGGATGCAAACATATATTAATTTAGAAATAGCCCATAAACATATATGTGTTTACAAAGAGAGACAAAGTGTATGCTGGAAGTAAAATAATGAAAGTAACCAATTGGCGCATTACAAATATATATACACAAAGAAAATTTCATTAAATATAGGAAAAATACTACGTGTGAATATAAACAAGTATAAATTTACATATTATGAGTAAACATATATATGTTGTGATATAAGACTTCGCCAAAAATTGTATATGCTTAAGTAAAATATTATAATGAGTATTCGGAGAGAAAATTCATTCGCATCCAAGATAAAATATATTTGAAAAAAGGAGCATGAGTTTTGTTTATCATTTTCGCATTACGGGCACAATTTTTTTTCGTCAAAACAAATCGGAATGTAGGACGAGTAAGTCAAAATATTCAAACAAAGGTAATTAAAGTGATCTTCATGAAAACTAACGAAAGGGCAGTATACACTGAACAAAAAGCATGTCCGGTTCCAAAGATTGTGTCTCCACTTTAACAATTTTGGTATTGATTCCGAACCAAAGAAGCGGAGAATACAAGTAAGGCTGCTTTTAAGACACAATTCTCTTTTAAATGGGGTTTTGTGTACTTGACTCTACGAAGAACATTTCAATGTTTCGCTTTTTCAGCTTTTTTTCACATGCTATAAAATGTCCGTTAAAAACAAGACTTCCAGTAGAAATTATGCTATGTTTCAAGTAAAAAACTCTTTAAAATAAAGTATTGAAAAACATATCCTCTTTATTAATGAGTAGTCCAAGAGGAGTTGACGGATTTTTTCGAAAATAAAAGCGGGCATTGAGTTCGAGTTTTGCCGCTAAAATTATTTCTCATTTTAGCGGCAAAACCAGAATTACATTACAACTTTTTCAGGTAAATTGTATTATAACACGGTGGGGAAAGATCCAAAGCAACAATTGAATAAGTTTATTTTCTGTTAAAGAAATTATTAATGAAAAGTAAAAGGGTAAACATGGCCATTTTAACGCGATAATACCAATTTATACCGGCCTTAAGAATTAAATTAAGTACAAAATTATTCGTTAATAAAAATTCATATTTATTTGTATTTCTAAATTAATGGTGTTACATGCTAGCAAATAATTGTTCACACCAAAATAAATTTATGTGCTGTTGTAAAATTACTGTTTAGAATTTAAATATAATGTGCTTTTGAATGGTTATCGTTAACCTTAGGATTCGATGGAAAAATATTTTTATATACTCGAATTCACGTTCTTCTTTTGTAAGAGTTTTTGAATTTCTTCGAAAATTTTAAACTTGTATACAAAAACCTTTATTTGTTACACAATTTTTATTTTTGCAATAAAAAAATAATATTTGATTTGAACTCAGTCCATTTCGTTTATATCAAGCATTTTTCTTTTCTGACTGTAAGTCTTTTATAAAACACACTTTACAATTTCGTAGTAAAAATTTAATATAATAGTATGTAATGCTGAACACCTTTTCGGGAACTTCCGAACGAATCTGGAATATATGTTAAAAAATATATTAAAAAAAAATGGTGTTGGTCGAAGCAGGGATCGAACCCAGGACCCCTGTCACGCAAGGCGGACGACCAACATCTGCTCCACGCTTCCAACAAATGTATGTTTAACAATATTATGTTGTTAAACAACGTTATGTTTGCATCGGCTCGTGGGCGCCGCAAGCTATGCTATATAATATAACTTATAACGATAATTATCTCTTGATGACCATAACAGCTACGTAGCCCAGTGGTTAGGTTAGGTTATGTGGCAGCCCGATGTATCAGGCTCACTTAGACTATTCAGTCCATTGTGATACCACAGTGGTGAACTTCTCTCTTATCACTGAGTACTGCCCGATTCCATGTTAAGCTCAATGACAAGGGACCTCCTTTTTATAGCCGAGTCCGAACGGCGTTCCACATTCCAGTGAAACCACTTAGAGAAGCTTTGAAACCCTCAGAAATGTCACCAGCATTACTGAGGTGGGATAATCCACCGCTGAAAAATTTCTTGGTGTTCGGTCGTAGCAGGAATCGAACCCACGACCTTGTGTATGCAAGGCGGGCATGCTAACCATTGCACCACGGTGGCTCCCAGTGGTTAGTGTGCTGGCTTACAAACTGTGTGGTCCGCTGTTCGAATCCCCGTCCGGCAAAAGGTAAAATTGAAAGAAAAAAAATTATAAAATTTAATAATTTCTTCTACAATGTTTGTATTACAGAAAAAGGTGCTAAGAACTAAAAAAAACTCATGGAAGTGAAAAAATGTGAGGCAATATACAATTAGGCAGAAAAAAAATTTAGCACAATATTCTTTGGGAGAAAATTCTTCTCAGCATATAATATTTTTGGGTCCAAAATGCCTCCAAACATATTATATGTTCACATAATAAAATATAGTTTTTTACAAAACAACATTATTGAATTTGGATGGAAAAATACTTTGAGGGTGTAGATCAAGAAATTGGTCAACGCGCACAATATCGGTATCATTCTCAGCCACAATAGACCCCTTCTTAAGATAATTCGGCAATGAGTTTGTTCTCCGCTTTGAATTTTCAAATTTGAAAAACGATTTTGAATTATGTCTAACCTTCTCTTTCATGGAATCCCTATACCTCCGGTAAAGGTATCTATTCTCAATGTTGTAGCGAGATCTCATACTAACATAAACAGAGAAATCGAATCAGAAGCCAGATTTTTTTGTATTTCTTAAATAAATTATTCTTCCTATTTTTCATCCCAGAAAGCATTTGATTATTCCACGGGGGGTCTGAAGATGTAAATGATCTAATCAAATGGATTGATTTAGAAAAACAGAAAATAAAACATCATAAAACTTTTCTACTAAGATTTCTAAATCATTTGAAATTAAAATTTCCTCCCATACTACACCAAGGCTAATAGGTCGTTTAATTTCCCGTAATAAGCTCTATGAAAACAATATTGCCTCTTGCTAAAGGAAGTTTTAGCAGTTCGAGATTGAATTGGAAGAGAGATCTGTGTGATACAAGTTGGATTATATTTGTCTTCTGGCAATACTTAAGGTGAAGAAGAACTGGTACATATTTCAGAAGGATGATTAACAAAGATCAGATCTAAAAGTTTTTTTTTTTTATATTCAAGACTTTATTTACTTGAAATAGACCAAAGTTCAACAAAGGCTTAAGTCTGTCCATTACTATCTCATTAGAAGGTACAGGGTCTAGAATATTGGAATCCGTAGAATGTTCCCACAAATTGATGGTAAGTTAAAATCCCCAAAAGTAAGAAGAAAATCAGACCGTTTCGATGACGAAAAAACTAAAGAAATTGCTGAAACATGACTATCGTATGTAGTGGGAGGAGAATCGGGAGGAATATATGAACACGTAATAAATATAAAAAACTTTTTATACCCTCCATCATAGGATGGGGGTATATTAACTTTGTCATTCCGTTTGTAACACATCGAAATATTGCTCTAAGACCCCATAAAGTATATATATTCTGGGTCGTGGTGAAATTCTGAGTCGATCTAAGCATGTCCGTCCGTCCGTCCGTCTGTTGAAATCACGCTAACTTCCGAACGAAACAAGCTATCGACTTGAAACTTGGCACAAGTGGTTGTTATCGATGTAGGTCGGATGGTATTGAAAATGGGCCACATCGGTCCACTTTTACGTATAGCCCCCATATAAACGGACCCTCAGATTTGGATTGTGGAGCCTCTAACAGACGCATATTTCATCCGATTCGGCTGAAATTTGGTATATGGTGTTGGCATATGGTCTCTAACAACCATGCAAAAATTGGTCCACATCGGTTCATAATTATATATAGCCCCCATATAAACCGATCCCCAGATTTGGCTTGCGGAGCCTAAAAGAGAAGCAAATTTCATCCGATCCAGCTGAAATTTGGTACATGGTGTTGGCATATGGTCTCTAACAACCGTGCAAAATTGGTCCATATCGGTCCATAATTATATATAGCCCCCATATATTGGTTCACATCGGTCCATAATTATATATAGCGCCCATATAAACCGGTCCCCAGATTTGGGTTGCGGAGCCTCAAAGAGAAGCCAATTTCACCCGATGCGCCTGAAATTTGGTACATGATATTGCTATATGGTCTCTAACAACCATGCAAAAATTGGTCCACATCGGTTCATAATTATATATAGCCCCCATATAAACCGATCCCCAGATTTGGCTTGCGAAGTCTCCAAGAGAAGCAAATTTCATCCAATCCGGTTGTAATTTGGAACATGGTGTTAGTATATGATCTTTAACAACCGTGGCAGAATTGGTCCATATCTATCCATTATATATAGCCCCCATATAAAACGTTCTCCAGATTTGACATCCGGAGCCTCTTGGAGGAGCAAAATTCATCCGATCCGGTTCAAATTAGGAACGTGGTGTTAGTATATGGTCGCTAACAACCATACCAAAATTGGTCCAATCACACAAAAATTGGTCCATATCGGTTCATAATCATGGTTGCCACTAGAGCCAAAAATAATCTACCAAAATTTTATTTCTAGAGAAAATTTTGTCAAAATTTTATTTCTAGAGAAAGTTTTGTTAAAATTTTATTCGGTTCATAATAAAATTTTCATCATTGTCAAAATTTTATTTCTACAGAAGATTTTGTTCAAACTTTATTCGGTTCATAATCATGGTTGCCACTCGAGCCAAAAATAATCTACCAAGATTTTATTTCTATAGAAAATTTTGTCAAAAGTTTATTTCTATAGAAAATTTTGTTAAAATTTTATTTCTGTAGAAAATTTTGTCAAAATTTTCTTTCTATAGAAAATTTTGTCAAAATTTTCATTTCTATAGAAAATTTTGTGAAAATTTTATTTCTGTAGAAAATTTTGTCAAAATTTTATGTCTACTTTGTCAAACTGAATTATATACGTATTGGATCGATCTTTTTGATTTAATATATACCACGTATGGACTTACATCAATTTAGAAGATGGTGTTAGGAGGTTTTAAGATACCTTGCCATCGGCAAGCGTTACCGCAACTTAAGTAATTCGATTCTGGATGGCAGTGTTTAGAGGAAGTTTCTACGCAATCCATGATGGAGGGTACATAAGCTTCGGCCTGGCCGAACTTACGGCCGTATATACTTGTTTAATTTAACTTTTACGGCTAAGAATTCACTATTAAAAATATTTTGCAAGCAAATTTGCTCAGAAGGAAATGCGGATAAAACTGCTATAAGTACTCCACCACCTGTTTTTTAGAAATACAAATGCAATCACATCTAAAAATATTGTAATTTGAACAAGGGATTTCTGAATTGAAGACATTATTTTTTAACCCAGTTTCCGTAAAGATTATTATATCATAGTTAATTGAAAAACTATTTGCATAAAGGCAAGTAAGTTTAGTGTTTAGGCCTCTAACATTCTGATACAAAAGCGAAATTTCCCTTACTGTTGAAGGCGAAACTAGTTTTTTTGCCAATTCACTACTGCGAGCCATATCATTTTTTGGATTTTCTCTGAAAATATACTCATGAACAACGGCCTTTGGAAGCCAAAACTCAGGATGAACTATATAATCAAAAAATTCCTCTGGAACAATAACTTTAAAGGATACTGATCTACGCTTCGCAGCAAATTTAAATTTATGTACTTCTAAATCAATTTCATTCTTTAGTTTCCATTTAATATATGTTGAAATATCCTCGGACTAGGTTTCATCAGCAAATCGCGATATAAATATAGTTTTCATAGGAGCAATTACTTTTAGTTGATTCATCGCATTAATATCAGGGGTACCAGATGGAGAATTAAACGTATTTGTAATAGATGGTGATGAGTTTGCAGGATTTCCTCTGGTAATAGCGAGATTGTTTGATTGGTAAGATGTATTAACCGGTCTTGTATAGAAATAGATGGTAACAAATTGCGTGATGTGCCAGGTGTTGTGGTACATTTTGGTGTAGTATCATCGTTTGCATCAGATGTTTTCTTTTTCTAGAAGAGTCTTTTTCTAGAAGAGTCTTTTTTTAGAAGCGTCTAGAAATTTCTCTAAGCATAGAGCGTTGTTCAACATTTCTTTATATTTTGGAATTTCTCTACGACTGAATTAAGCTCGCCACTTATAGACTCAAAAGCCAACTTTGTATTTTTAAAAAATGTAAAAAATCCGTTATCATAAATGTTGCGTTTTGAACAGCGCCAACGAAGCCGCTTGTCTTCATTAAGATGATCTACCGTACGTGCAGTCAGTCCAATACATTTCGAGTGGTATAAGGAGAGACATAGCCAACAAGACACCATCGGCTCATTTTCCTTATCAATTTTGCCATACCATACAAGTCATTGTAGGTATTTAGGTACTAATCCCTAGTGGGGTTGTGAATTAATGAGTAAATCCTTAGTTTGTTCAACAACCAATTGGTATGGTGAATTAATATTGGTAACAGCTGAGATGGTGAAAATGACAGTGTAGCAATTTATGACAGATCAAGTCTTACACGAACAAAACAACACAGCTAAAACAACTGAAGAGAAGAATAGGGCGTAACTAACAAATGGTGTTTTACAGCAACAATTCTTTAACAGCAAACTGCAACAACAGCTATGCAGGAACAAAAGGTGAACACCAAATACTTTTGTTTTGAACTTTTCTATAATTCAAAGGCAAACCAACCACTTGAATTCTACTAATCGAGACGTTGAAACACTGTGTGAATGTATTTAAGTACGTAGGTGTCACACACTTTAAATTTGAGTAGAAATTGAAATGTCGATAAAAAGAGAGATATGTGAAAACACGACCGCACAGTAGAAGAACGAAAAATTTACGTAATAATATTGCCCGATTTATACGAATTCTAATTTATTACCCACATTTATTGAACGATTTCGTCTTTTTTAATAATGGACTCAATATTATTTATATACTAACTCTGTAGGTGCAAAATCAACTATAGCTACAACTATACAGTTTGTCAAGAAAGTGTTTTGACAATGGGATAAAAATTATGTTATGTTCCAAAATTAAATATAATGAAATTTTAAAAAAATATTTTATTATGTATTTTGCAAAGTATACATACGTACACAGAATTAAAAATTTAATAAAATATTTAATATTTCAATTATTTCTAGAATTTGAAATATTTGGCAATGTCAAAAGACTTTCTTGACATACTGTATATATTTAATATCAGACACTTCTGCTATAAAACTCTACGGTCTTAATGTTCTTAAATATGGAAATGCGGTTTATCTCTTAAACCTATATCAATGTTACCTCACAAATTCTTATGTTTACTAATTCAGTAGGGGTGGTTTAGGGTACGATATAGTTGGCCCGACTTTCTACTTTACTCACTTGTTTTATATTACTATTCATTCAGATAATAATTATGTTATATACAAAATATGTTTCTATGCCTCAGCGCCGCTCGGGCATAGTTGAGGCTAGTATTTTACTACACTCTTATGATATGTAACAACAATTTGCCTAGTTCAACGAAAAGAGAATAGTACAGTGTATTAATTAAATTCTGCAAATTGCAATGAAAGAAAAAAGGGAACATTTTTCTAAATTCAAATATTTTCTCGCCTTTTTCCAATATTGAGATTTAAGTTCACCTTCCTGTCCAAAAAAATGCCAAGTATTTTGCACACTCACCAAAAGGAATTTCAATACCCCTAAGGGTATGGGCTTAACCATGGGAGTTTTGCGATCTTTGCAGTGCAAGACTAGTTCTGTCTTTGCAGGATTTACCCCAAAATAGGGATCTTTGGTACAAACCAGTAATCGATTTTTCGATTATGGACTTTTAATCAAAAATCGATTATCGATTATTTTTACCAATAAAAATTCGAATATTCGATTTTTTATAATCGAATTTCAAAGAAATAAAGATTCTACAAAATATTAGATTTTATGAAATCCATTTGCCTTTTTGTGAGTGTTATCGTAGACCAAGGGAGGTATAGACAACGAAAGTGAATTCACAGCATTGTAGTTTGTCTGCACACCGTAGATGGCTCTTTTTCGCCACAATTGAGCGATTTTTTAATTTGGCTTTAATTTGTATTCTTTCCTTTGTTCTTTTGATGAAACACCCAATATTGGGAAAACATGTAAAATTCTATACATCCACAGCTTTATTGTAATGCAAATTGACTGATTTGTACGTTAATTCTCGTTTTCCAAAAAGAAATTGAGTCACTTGACTGCGCAATTGAGTGGAATGACTGCGCACTGCAAATAAACAAAATTATGGTGAATTGTCAAACGATGTTTTTTATATTTTTTTGTCTATGGTGTTATCAACAATAGTTGGTAGGAAATGCCAAAAATTAGTGTTCCAGTCAAATATGTTATTGTTTTTTTTTTATCGTTTAATATAGTTTTAAAATGTTCAATATAAAATTCTTAACTTGTACGAATCATTTATCATTATTTCCCCAAAATTACACTTAAAAATTTAATGAAATTTAAGACACAATGAATTAATTTCCACCAATTTGATATTTTTATTCTTATTGGTAATAAAAGTCTATAAATTAAAATTAAGAAATATGTGCTCGTTTCCTTACATATAGGTACATCTCAATTTAATTGAAACCAATGAATAAAACATTAAAATTGATTTTTGATAGTCAAAATTAAAAAAAATAGTTCAAAATCTAAAATCTATTTTTAATAGTCAAAACTAAAAGATTTTTCTATTTTTAATAGTCAAACCTAAAACCGATTTTGCGATTATTTTTATGTTAATATTCGATTTCGACTTTTTTAGATTCTCATGTCAAAATTCGAATAATCGATTTTCGATTTATAGATCCCTACACCAAGACCTTTCTCTTTCGCCTATTTCTCAGTAATCCGTAGGGAGGGAAGAAGTGATAGAACTCCTCCTAGGGAGTGTCTCTGTTTACATACCTTCGTATGTTTGCTTGTCCTAGTGTGGATGAAATACGTCTCTTCATTATAAGTTCGTCTAACAGCCTAAGTATACCTGGATCAACATTCAGATTTGCCAGTCCATTTAATATCGAGCTCGGATGGACGTTACTCGATGTCTAGAAACGCCACGATTGTGTATTCATTGAACGATGGTGAGCTTTGTGCGTGAGTGTGCGTGAGCGTGAATAACAAACCAAAATGTCGTGCGTGAGCGTGAGTCACGAAAATATTATCTTAGTGAGTGTGCGTGAGTAAAGATTTACGCTCACGAAAATAATCCTGCTCACCAACATAAAACGCTTAAGAGTTAAATTCATTTACAATTTTAGTGACACCTGGGATGTTAAGAGTGTAATAACGCTCTCGATTTTAATAATGCTCATGTTTTCAGACGCGTCGCTAAGGTAAATTACTCAAAAAATTGTTCGTGAGTCACGACATTTTTCGTGAGTCACGATATTTTTCGTGAGTCACGGTATTTTTCGTGAGTCACGACATTTTCGTGCGTGAGTGTGCGTGAATACAAATTTTCTTTTCGTGAGTGTGCGTGAGTCCTACCAAACAATATCGTGCGTGAGTGTGCGTGAGTAAGATTTTTCCGTCGTGAGTGTGTGTGAGCGTGAGTAAAATATTACTCACGTGCACACCTCTAGTCTCAGTAGACCTGCCCTTCGAGTATGCATGCTGTCGTTTCGAGAGCAAACTTGAATCGACGCTATATTACTTAACTCCGTAGATCACCATGGCGGTCGATGTCATAGTCGATACGCGGAACGTCGGAAAACAAACCACCATAAAATAATAACAAACTTATTATTTTATGGTGGTGGGTATAACAATGATTGTCCAAATAATGGAGGACGTTCCACGTCAGTCCCCTTTTCACAATAAAGTAAAAAATAATATTGGCTCTACTCTCCAGAATATTGTCATTATACATAATTTTCAATTCAGCATTTGTCTGGTTTGCTCAGTATTTTCCGAATTTTCATGTTGGAATATTTTAATTCAAATGCCTTTGAGCTTAAACTGATCTATTTCACGAGCGAAATAGGTCTTCGTAGTGCCGCTTTTCTATTTCTGTCGTATGCTGAGAAGAAAAATGGTCGAAAATTCTGATCCAGCCAAAAACAATTAAAACAAACGATGAAGCCAGGATATGCTAGTTTTATCTCTTCTTCCAGCATATGAAATAAAAACAGGATTCGATGTTTGTCAATAAGAGGCATATCTATCTATTAAATAAAAAATTCCACAAATTGGGTTATTAACTGGATTACTATTAAAAAAATATTTTTTTATTTTAAAAATATTCTTTATATTCAATTAACAGGTTGGCTGATAAGTCCCCGGTGTGACACATAGATAGCGTCGCTAGTATTAAATGCATATTATTTTTATATAGTACCAACCTTCAAATGATTCGTGTCAAAATTTGACGTCTGTAAGTCAATTAGTTTGTGAGATAGAGCGCCTTTTGTGAAGCAACTTTTGTTATTGTGAAAAAAATGGAAAAAAGGAATTTCGTGTTTTGATAAAATACTGTTTTCTGAAGGGAAAAAATACGATGGAAGCAAAAACTTGGCTTGATAATGAGTTTCCGGACTCGTCCCCAGGGAGATCAACAATAATTGATTGGTATGCAAAATTTAAGAGTGGTGAAATGAGCACGGAGGACGGTGAACGCAGTGGACGCCCGACGAAAACATCAAAAATTCCACAAAATGATTTTGAATGACCGTAAAACGAAGTTGATCGATATAGCAGAGGCCTTAAAGATATCAAAGGAACGTGCTGGTCATACCATTCATCAATATTTGGATATGCGGAAGCTCTGTGCAAAATGGGTGCCGCGCGAGCTCACATTTGACCAAAAACAACAACGTGTTGATGATTCTGAGCGGTGTTTGCAGCTGTTAACTCGTAATACACCCGAGTTTTTCCGTCGCTATGTGACAAGGAATGAAACATGGCTCCATCACTACACTCCTGAGTCCAATCGACAGTCGGCTGAGTGGACAGCGACCGGTGAACCGTCTCCGAAGCGTTGAAAGACTCAAAAGTCCGCTGGCAAAGTAATGCCCTCTGTTTTTTCGGATGCGCATGGAATAATTTTTATCGATTATCTTGAGAAGGGAAAAACCATCAATAGTGACTATTATAAGGCGTTATTGGAGCGTTTGAAGGTCGAAATCGCGGCAAAACGGCCCCATATGAAGAAGAAAAAAGTGTTGTTCCACCAAGACAACGCACCGTGCCACAAGTCATTGAGAACGATTTCAAAAATTCATGAATTGGGCTTCGAATTGCTTCCCCACCCACCGTATTCTCCAGATCTGGCCCCAGCGACTTTTTCTTGTTCTCAGACCTCAAAAGGATGCTTGCAAGGAAAAACTTTGGCTGCAATGAAGAGGTGATCGCCGAAACTGAGGCCTATTTAGAGGCAAAACCGAAGGAGTACTACCAAAATGGTATCAAAAAATTGGAAGGTTGTTATAATCGTTGTATCGCTCTTGAAGGGAACTATGTTGAATAATAAAAACGAATTTTGACAAAAAAAATTGTTTTTCTTTGTTAGATCGGGGACTTATCAGCCAACCTGTTACATTCGAATGGTCATAAAATCCACATTTTTTATGAGTCTTATGAACGTGATGGGGGAGGATATAAGTCCCAAACTCAAATCCCAAACTCAAATTGGGCGATTTGACCGCCCCAAGGAAGGCCAAAACGCCCAAAAATCATTTTGGGCGATATGTTCGTTGGGGGATATGTCCGGTCGTCGTCGATTTATTCTCTTCTGATAAGTTTCACTGCAACTGTTTTAAGATGCTTCTGACCTGTATTTCATTGACCTTAGAAGATGTGTAAATATGACGTTCCTACGAGTTGGTACAAAGCTCGCTCTACCCACCCAATGTGTGGTAGTACACTAAACTAATTTTAGCGTTTAGAAGATCATATAGTCGACAGCCCTTAGCTCGTACAATTGCACCCCATAGCGTACATAATTTTAACTCTGTGTGTAGAGTACAAAACTGCCTATACCTATAATATTATCTGTTTATTTTCCACAGTTACATTAATCCAATAAATACTTAAAATGTTAAGTTCGGCAGGCACCAGTTGTGCTTTGCCCAAGATTAAAGCTAAAGAAAACTTTTTTTGTTCTGCAAAAAAATTCATATTGGCTCCAAGGGCATTACGAATATTACCATACAAGTTTTGTATTTGCCATGATGGCAGCACAAAGGAAATTGTTTTTTGGCGGCTTGTCTTTTATACTACAACTTTGGCAGATTTAAAGCCTTAAACATTTTCCATAAAAAGATATGGCTAAATTCATTTAAATTTCATTATAACTTTTTTATCGTTTTTTTTTGTTTTTGTTTTTTTTTTATACAGATAAACAAAGGCGTACGCACACCCGCACACTGGAGAATCCACACAAATTCCGCGATGCGTGTGAGTGTGTGTATATATTAACAGTATTCAACACAACCATAACCATAAATACATTCCCAACATTAAAGCTCAGAATTCAGGAGAAAATCGAACGTTTATTTAACTTTTTATTATCGATTCTGCGTTGATATCAATTTATAGGCACATGGATGTATTCAATATTTATGACATTAGATATGATATAGTACAACCGCTTTTATGTAGTTATGGAGAGCTTTTATTGGCAATGTCTTCCTGTTTAACCCTCAAATGATTGTGATTGACGACTTTATCGCACCAGAGAGAAACATGGACTCGAATGAAAAAGTATCTCGAAAGTAGAAGAATTTCTACACGCAAAGAAAAAAAACCTTTGGAAAACGTGTACGGAAAACGTTTTTCTTTTGTTAGAGTTTTTGTAATTGCTTCGAAAATTTTAAACTTTTATCACCAAAAAAAAAAATTCGTTTGTTACAAAATTTTTACTTTTTCAATAAAAAAAGTTATTTTTGAAACAACAACACAGTCCATTTCGTTTATATCAAACACTGTTCTTTTCTGACTTTAGGTGTTTAATAAGACACATTTTACAGTTCAAAATTTAATATACTACAATGTAATGTTGAAAACTTTTTCGGAATCTTCCGAACATATCTGGAATATATGTAAAAAACAAAACTTTGGTCGAAGCAGGGATGGAACCCACGACCCTTGGCATCCAAGTTGGACGTAGCAACCACTGCTCCACGGTGCCAAACTAAATGTTTGTTTCTGTTAAATAAACTTTGTTTATTCGGTTCGTGGGCGCCGCAAGCTATGCTATATAAATATAACTTATATGGATTGTTGAACGCACCGTTCAACTAGATTAAGTATTTTCATTCATTTTATATAATTTTTTTGTTTATTTAATTTCTTTAAATATCACGTTGAAATAATATCTTATTTTCATTTAATTGTAACGTCAAAACGACCTATTAACTTTTTATATAATTTTAGTACATTTGCTCTTTTTGATCTCATTTATTTTCGTTAAGTTTTATTTTTTCTCTCCGCATGAAGCGGTTCTTTTGTACTTTAAGTTAAGTTACCAACTTCACCTCGACCAATAAAGTAGCAAATTATTGTATGAATTCAAGTGAAATTCTTTTTGTTGTTTTCCTTTATCCTTTTGGAAAACCCCTTTAAATATTATTAGCCCTTGGTTCACGACCAGAGCTAACATGGATAATTATCTATTGATGACCATAACAGGTACACAGCTCAGTGGTTAGTGTGTTGGCTTACAAAGTGCATGGTCCGCGGTTCGATTCTCCGTCCAGGCGAAAGGTATAAAAATTTATAAAATCGTATAATTTCTTCTACATTGTTGGTATTAAAGGAAAAGGTGTTAAGAACTAAAAATCCTCGTGGATGTGAGAAAGATGTGAGGGAAAATGCAATTAGCAAGAAAATAATGTTTTTTTTGAGTTTATCTTTATTAAATTGTTTTTACATCCTGGAAAAGAATAAACGTTTATCACAAAAAGTATATACTTTTCTTCCAAATACACTTCCGTACAGTGAAAAGCAAATGAGAAACGAACTTTGTTTGTCTAAAATTTCGTTTGGGAGGAAAGAATTATTTTTTTGCGTGTATTAGGAGGCTGGTACGTTTTCAAGCAGATCAAATTTATTGCAATCAAAAGTTCGGCTCGGCCTAATATTGATTTATTTTTTAAATATATCACTTTAGAAATTTCCGATATTTTTCATTGTTTTATACGCTTTGTCTGGAAATGTCGACTTACTCAACGCCTCCCCTGTTAAAAAATCGAAATTAACATCAAATTCTACAATAAGTTTAGCTTTGTACCAATTTCTTTGGTACGAATTATGGCCTTCAATCGGTGGATAAAACCATCACATGATTTTCTGTCCAGGGATTCAGTACTGTCTTTAGGATATTTTCGGCATTTTTTTGAACCTATGGATAAACATGAGCGGAGAGCGGCCATTCCACGTTATCGGGGGTCATACGATGGCAGTTCGGAAACTTCTTATAAACAGAAAAAAAATTAAGTGTTTTGGAATCTTCCATCTCTGTTATGAACACATGTTAAATTGTGTTTCGATCTGGCAACTCCTTCATATAGAAACAGGTGTTCAAAAAAGACGCATCCGCAATTTTTTTACAATGGAAAAATTAGGAATGTGAATTAGAAAAAGTGAATTTTACAGGAAACGACTTTTTTTTTAATTTCCCAAAAACCGTATAAGATAGAAATTCCCTTCTTTCGGTCTTCGATCATATTTATTATCGATTTTTTTAGTATGTTCGAACGCAAAATAGTGACAATAGGACATGGCTAAAAATGACTTAGACCACTATAGTTTAGTTAGTCACAGGCTAAGTACAATATTAACCATAACTTTTGATAGAAGTGTCCAATAAATTCGAACTTTAGACAGGATGTAATTTACATCAATCCGAATAAAAAACAACGAACTCCATCAAAACTTGCTAAGTCGACTTAGCGTACTCTGGAATGAGGTCATCGATATATTAGGCAGGAAACATGGAGTGTTTTTATGCAGTTGAAATAGGATAGTCCCCCATGGATTCCACACAGGAGGAAGAAAAATGTGTACTTTAACTTGGTACTTGTTGTGGCAGTAAGGGGGCTTCCACAGGCCCTACATTTTAAAAGAGTTCTACGGTTTATTTTTTGGGTTGATAATTTCGCAAACGCTTCATGTTATTAATTTTGCATATCATTACACCGAAAAAAAAGTTTACTATTTTTTATGAAAAATGAACTAACCCATAGTAAGAATGACCATGATTTGGCGCCAAAGATTTTTTTCATCTAGATAAGTTCATGATTTTCTTATAAATTAGTTCATGTATTACATCGTATTTTAGTTCATTATTACTATGCTGTGGGAAGAATATAGTTAAACTCATTCAAAATATTCCTGCTATCCGGAAAAATGAACAATTTTTTTGGAATGTATTAAGAAATTGGTTTGAAATAAACTGTTTGTCAGTATAATTTTCAAAAAAGTAGAGAAATTGAGGAATCAAAGGTACAACAAGCCTGTATACAACTAAGAAATTTTTCGTACAAAACAAGTCAATTTTCTATAACCACCAGTATTTTATTTCAAAGAATTATTATTATATTACACAAAACTATGGCTTATGATATACAATAAAGGAAATATTTTTATTAGTACGTTGGACGCATTTACTTGTCGGTAGTTAGTAATTGCTTCTTCAAAAGAGTAATATTCTATGTTATTAGGACTCAACTAATTAATTTAAATTTCCATGTTTTCTATCCATATGAAAGATATATGTGGCATAAGTTGCTATATTCAATTGAATTGTCCAATTTCATCGATTTTGGCAAACTTTTGTTGGGCGGATTTGGCTTATAAGCATCTGAAATTGCAAAGTTATACAAAATATAAGAAAAATATTATTAATTAATTAATTCTATCGTTCATATTGATTTTTAACTTACGGTTTTCAAGAGTATTTCCTAGAGCCAATAGGGATATCAGCTTAATTAGTATTAAACAGTAAGAATATTCAAAAAATTACCATTACGAGACCTGTCTACCTGCAAGTGAAAAACATAATTTTTAATAAATTGAAAATTTGGTTTTATTAAAAACGGACAAAATACCGTTTATAGAAAAACTTACCTCATTGAAAAATCCATCCAGTATGTACATTATTGGAATCATATCCATGGACAAATGGGACGTTATTGAAATTATTCTCAGAATATATTTGAAATAACAAAAAAAAAAAACTATAAAATTAGACATAATTTCCACTTGTCAGTATAGCATTTAGTATTTAAGGTGGATATTAAGTTCGAGTTTAGCGGCTAAAATTGCAATTTCCATGATAAGTTTTCTTTAATAATCCATTATAAAAAATAATCTTTATAAAAAACTTGATTTGGGCTATTCTCCATCAAGTTATATTTAAATTTGTATCGAAGACGTATAATTTTATACTTTGCTTAGTGATTTATTTTTAATTTTAGCGGCTAAACTCGAACTTAGTACTCATCTGTAGGAATTGCTGTAACTTAAAAAATATAGATTCAAAAAAATGGTTGCTTCTCAACCTGTGATCCAGATGTAGAATAAATATAAATCATCCTATTACCACTCATGTTGTATATTTTTATGTAAATCAATTAAAAATCCGCACTAATTTTAAACTAACATATTAACAGAAATATACAGTTCCTTAATCTGTTATTTATCAATAAAAAGCGTTTTTGATTCCTCTAACATCACATCATTCACTTCTCAGTTCCTAAAATGTTTCGAAATAAATGTGTTTTCATTAATAAACACCAATACCGCACGTACAATTTTGCAAAATTAAATCCACGTGTGCACTTCATAAATGCATCAACATAACTGAATGCAACAATAAAACTCAAAGACACAAATAGTCATAAGGGATACATACCTGCCGTAATGAAAAACAACTCCACACACACACACGATCCCTTTCTGATCTCGCTATTGCAAAAAAACAACTCTCACCACAAAAGATACCAACAACACACAAGGAACATTCCATTGTCTCTAGAATCAAAACAACCAACAACAGCATAAATGACGCAATAACAAACACAAACAATCATACGAGATATACACAAAATGTCTCTAAAAACTCCCTCACATGATGCACTCACATTTTCCAGTAGCACGTTTATTGATTAGTTGGAATTATATCTATAAGTTAAGGTAAAATATATACCAAATCTAGGAGGAATCTATAAAAATTATATATACCTGTCAAGGATTATATTAACTAATTTTTATTCTGTTTTAACTAAAATTTTCAATGTGAGTAAAAACACTCCAACATATAATAAAAAGGGAAATAATCTGTAGGTAGTCATTGTCCGAATCGGTAATGTCGTTAAGTTAATTTTTACTACAAAAAAATTTTTCCATACAAAATTTTTTCTTAGTAAATTGTCCACATTTCGTAGTAAGATTTTTATATTGCCCATGTATTTTTATAATAGAATCAACGATGCATTAACTACTGTGTTGGATTTTTTTTTAAGGAAAAATCCTTCCCATTTCGTAGTTAGTGAACTAAAAAACATTTACTGAATTTTTATAAGTTTTCCTTTAGCTAAGTTAATTTTCGTTGTGGTTACGAAAAATGAACTATATTACAGTAAATTTGTTGAACTATGTGGAAGTCAAAATGGTCCTTAAATTTACAAGACACTTTTTTTCTGTGTACAATTGCATATCTTTTACTATTAGAGCCAAGAAAAATGAAATTTCCATTGAAGTTGTTCCAGCTTTAAAAATTGGGTAGCGCATTGTCGGAACAATATTATTCGAACTTTTATCAAATGTCGGTCGGAGAAATTTAAATATACAATATATGGAAACCGTCCATGAGTCAAATCTCTCTTAAAAATAAGTGACGATCAGAATATTCCTCAAAAATACGATATTTTTAACAAAAGATTCACTCAGTTACAAAAATCAGGAAGGCGTAGCGAAGCGGTCCGGGTTCAGCTTGTTTCAAATAAATCTTGATGGTAAAGAACGCAGATTGTAAAGTCTACGTTGGTCTAGAGATTGTAAACTTTTCTATATATATATTTTGTTTTGGTAAAGAACGCAGATTGTAAAGTCTACATTATTCTAGAGATTGTGGATGTATCAAACTTGTTTATGTTTATTTTATTCAACCGTCAAACTGAACGGATTTGTTTTTTAATAGCGGATTATTTCATCGTAATAAGTACTTATTACGAATTTCACGTGTGGTGGAAAATTAAGCCACCATGCAGCGAAATTCAAAGTCATCCACTGGGTTGCTAACTTCAGGGTCCAGTGGACGGGTATCTACTGAAGTTATAAATTTGGGCAGTGACCAAGAGTCAGGCCCAATTAGTCGACCTTTAGACGGGTCGACAGTTGGCGACACTTTGGCAATTCGAACCTTTTCTAAGGTAACGACATCAAAAGGAGGTAATCCCTCACGAAAGAGATTCAAGGAACGAAGAAATGCTTTGTTTATCCTAAAGAAATTAGGATCAGTCGACCCAAGTACGTCGTCGGCTAAGCAAAGCGATTCCTTAAAATGGACTCAAGGAATTCTTGAAGCTGCAAAAAGGGAACGATAACCGGATGAACTGCTATCCTCTAAACGGGATCAAAGATCGTTTGCCTCAGTTGCAACAGAGAGCCTTGTGATGGCTATCATTAATACAGGAGCATTGGACGGCATGGTTCCAAAGCAAAAATGGGGGGAAATTGAGAACGCGATGTCTCGTGTCTACTCAGAGGTGAGAAAAAAGTTTCCCGGACCAAGTCCTCGACGGCAAGATGCTGGATGGTATCAAGGCCGATATAAGTTAATAGTATTTGCGGACCAGAGGTCTATGGATTGCTTTAAAGCTGCTTTGATGATAATTGGTGAAGATTGGGAAGGAGCCGCTTTGTAGTTAGTCGGCTCCTTCCCTAGAGCACGGCTAAATATAGAGCACATGCATGGAAAGCTGCAAAACCCTCCTGATCCTGAATCAATACTAAACAGACTAAAGGAATGTAACCCAGATCTTCCAACCTCCGATTGGAAGGTTGGTCGTTTGGATGAGGTGGATGGACCAAGACGACATGCAGTGTTTATGTTGAACATTGAGTCGCTGCCACATCTAGCCCAGACCCAAGGATGTATAAGTTATGGCTTTCATTCCGAAGGATTCCGAAACGGACAAGCCCCGGTAGAGTCAGAAGTGAAAAAATTTCCTTGCGAAGTCGAAAGAGACATAAAAACTTCAGACATTAATCTCATCAAAGCTGAACCGCGGATTGTTGCGATAGTCACCGAGATCTGTGAAGAGGAAGCCCTTGATGACGAAGCGGCTGATGTGACGGTGGTTGAAAATTTGGATGGTACTACGGTTCCTCCAGATAAATCTTCACCATTGTAAGGCCACTTGTGCTGCCTTAAAAGTTCTCCTGATGAAAGGAGACATAGATATAGTTCTTATTCAAGAACCATACACATATAAGAACAAGATCTGTGAATTAAGCACTCAAGTTTGCTTTCGAAACGATAGCATGCATACTCGAAGGACAGGTCTACTGAGACCGCATTGCATAAACTAGTCAGCTTTATTGAAAGCTCACTATCTGTCAATGAATACACAATCGTGGCGTTTCTAGACATCGAAGGGACATTCAATAACGTCCATCCGAGCTCGATATTAAATGGACTGGCAACTCTGAATGTTGATTCAAACATACTTAGGCTGTTAGACGAACTTCTAATGAAGAGACGTATTTCAGCCACTCTAGGACAACCAAAGATACGAAGGTATGTGAACAGAGTAGGGTTGCCAAATTCAAATGGCCTATTGTCGGGAAAGTTGGCTGGATTTACAAAAAATCTGGATTTCGTAAATCCCCAAATATGAGGAATAAAACTATTTGTTAAAATATTTAAATAAATAATAAAAACACAACAAAACATTTATAATTCAGTCTTTCATAAACATAAATAAAATAAAGTAAATTTAATTAAATTAAAAAAAATGAGAACACATTTTTAATTCAATCTTTTCTTACAAACTAATTTTACAGAAAAAGGCAAAATAGGTTTAATGTAGTTCTTATAGATAATAAATATCGCACCTATTAAGCAAAAGGGTTGTAACTCTAACTGTAGTAAAAAAGTATTAACTCTGAAGACAAGAAAAGAGACATAATTGCGTTTTTTTTAATGAAAGAATAGTAAAAAAATGGGAGAATTTTACAGTGTGTATCGTTTTTTAATGAAAAGTGAAAATTTTAAGTTACTACACTTTCTCTCTCTGGATGTAATTGAGTGCTGGTTAAAAGTAATTTACTCTTAAAAATCACCTTATTGAGAATGAAAAAGATAAGTACCTAACGCATAGCCTTTTCTATTGAAATATTATTTCAAACGTATATTTAGCTGGAAATATTATTGAATATGTTAGATTGTAACTGGACATGACATAGAAAATCTGGAAATTCTAGCCCATTCTAATAAATCTGGCAACTCTAGAACAGAGGTACTCCCCTAGGAGGAGTTCTATCCATACTAATTAAAAATTTCAAAACTCTAGCCATTCATTCGCTGATTCAGCAAAAGCTAGTTGAACATTATGGACCACGCAAAACCCGAAAATTTGAAGTTGCGAACGTGAGATGTAAAACTAGTTGAATTTTTCAATAAATACAATGTAACAGCATAGTTTTTGCATCCCTTTTATCAGGGAACCATACTAAATTAAATTTAACAAGTTAGGAAAGTCTAAAGTCGGGCGGGGCCGACTATATTATACCCTGCACCACTTTGTAGATCTAAGTTTTCGATACCATATCACATCCGTTAAATGTGTTGGGGGCTATATATAAAGGTTTGTCCCAAATACACACATTTAAATATCACTCGATCTGGACAGAATTTGATAGACTTCTACAAAATCTATAGACTCAAAATTTAAGTCGGCTAATGTACTAGGGTGGAACACAATGTTGGGAAACGTTTAAATATGAAGCAATTTTAAGGAAACTTCGAAAAAGTTTATTTATGATTTATCGCTCGATATATATGTATTAGAAGTTTAGGAAAATTAGAGTCATTTTTACAACTTTTTGACTAAGCAGTGGCGATTTTACAAGGAAAATGTTGGTATTTTGACCATTTTTGTCGAAATCAGAAAAACATATATGGGAGCTATATCTAAATCTGAACCGATTTCAACCAAATTTGGCACGCACAGCAACAATGCTAATTCTTCTCCCTGTGCAAAATTTCATCTAAATCGGACCAAAACATTGGCCTCTGTGGTCATATGAGTGTAAATCGGCCGAAAGCTATATATTGGAGCTATATCTAAATCTGAACCGATTTCAACCAAATTTGGCACGCATAGCTACAATGCTAATTCTACTCCCTGTGCAAAATTTCAACTCTGGCTTCTGGGACCGTATTAGTCCATATCGGGCGAAAGATATATATGGGAGCTATATCTAAATCTGAACCGATTTCAATAAAACTTGTCACACTTGACAATAGTCCTAATTGTTCTTCTTGTGCAAAATTTTAAGTAAATTAGGTTAAAACTCTGGCTTCTGGGGCCATATAAGTCCATATCGGGTGAAAAATATATATGGGAGCTATATCTAAATCTGAACCGATTTCTTCCAAAATCAATAGGGATCTATTCTGAGCCAAAACACATACTTGTGCCAAATTTGAAGTCGATTGGACTAAAACTGCGACCTAGACTTTGATTACAAAAATGTGTTCACGGACAGACGGACAGACGGACATCGCTATATCGACTCAGGAGCCCACCCTTAGCATTTTTGCCAAAGACACCATCTCGTCTCCTTCTGGGTGTTGCAAACATATGCACTAACTTATAATACCCTGTTCCACAGTGTGGAGCAGGGTATAAAAATGTTGAATATTTCTTTGGCCAAAATTAGGTTTTCTACATTAGGTTTTGCGACATACGTATTATACCGTCGTAAATGTATGTCGCAAAAGTCACAGTTTGCGACAGGCCAACCCTGTATGTTATATGAATTTCGCATCGGTTTAACCTGTCCACCATATTTATTATGCCTTTCTGCGATATGATAAAATCAAAGGCAATAAATTCTCAGAAAATAAGCTAAGATCTTTGATTTGGAATTATTCATTTTATTCATAGCCACCTTCAGTTACCGTGGCTTGTCCAGTCAATGGAGATACAATGGAATAAATTCATAATATTTATCATCCAATTCCGGGTATCGCACCTTTTCCTATGCGCTCTAAATTATTAAAATTTATGACAATGTCACACAGAGCAGTCAAGAAAAGACAAGACCATTTAGATCCTGAATAAAATATTGTTAATTGAAGTACATTTCTTATATTCTACGTGGAATTTTAAATTCCACCATAAATAAATTGTTCATTATTAATTTCCACATTAAATACAAGCGACAGGATCTAAACCAATATTGCCAATGCATCCGCCAGCGAAGAACATAGCTGATATACAAAAAAAAAAAAAAAAGAATTTATATATATAAATTAAACATCACCTACCAGCTCCACCCGCCCGCATCCCCTCCACCTAGCAGATTGAACTTCCTTCCATCGCATAAAGTTCAATGATAAATGCGATTTTTCTTTGGCTTACACAGAGAAAGTTAACGCTTAACTTTGGCTTCTTCGATTCGATGCTTATGACACCGCACCCCGTCAGATTTTGTTAGAAAATGTCCGTCCATCGGTATGCCTTTCTTTGGGAATACTTGTCTATCTGTCTACCAATAGAAGCATAACGCTACTTTGTTATATGTGCAAGTGTGTGTGTGTGTGTTTCTTTATGTTTATGTGTATATGTGTCTGATAAAACACGAAAACGATATTCTCACGTTGTAACATATTTCATAATAAAGTTATAGCCAAAATACGTGATTTTTAAGAAAACTACCAAGAAAATGTGCGACACAATTTTTGTGCACCATATGGCGAAACATTCATATGGGAACTGTAGCTACACACGCGTGTATACCCCCTAAAGGACACATTTCGAATAGGAATTTTCGATAGTGCCTGCGTGTTTATCTTCCCAAACCCCTGTCTGTATCATTCGAAGAAAGGAGTGAGAAATGAAGGAGTCAACCTACACAAATGGGGATGATGCGTAAATGTCATAAAATAAATATTCTATATATTAACTCATCTAAGTTTATCCAGAGGATAACACATCAAATGTGACTCTGCGTTTAACCAAGTAAGGTGAAAAAAAGAAAACCTGCAGACATTTTTTCCCAAAAGCAGCAGCATTAGTACCAGAAGGATGATGATGTACATGGTCGTTAAATTATACCTCCAGGAGAGGTTTTTTCCTCTTTGCGATAGTGTCAAACAAATAACGCAATAACAATTGACAAAATTTCTTGGTACTTGGCTTTGATGGCTATTCAGAGATTGTATGGCTATTCAGAGACAGTAGATGTTTTAAAAACGACTAGGAAGAAACTTACAAGGCATTCAATGGTTTGTAAAATATGGTTAACTCTTGAATGTGGAAAACGGACTCTTAAAGGGGAAACAAATTCGGCCATCGCTTATTAAAACCACTGATGCTCGTATGAATATTTCTGGTGTGAGTTAGAAAAATTGGGTTTTCTAAACCTAAAAATAGGCCAAAATGGCAACGATATTATTCTGTGCCTTTTTCAAATTTGATAACAATATTGCACGGGTTAGAAACCAAGTTAACAACAAACATTTTGACGTCAAACACGAAAGCAATTGACCTAATAAATAACCGCCTCCAATAAAATAATAATGATCCAATTGCATTTATTCAAATAATGTTTGTGATTGATTTTCGTTTCACAGAAAAAGTTTAAACTGTTCTATGCAGTGATGCCAGAAGGATTTTTGAACATCCCCACGAAACATCAAAAATTGCCTTTTTACCCTACACCAAAAACATGATTCCCCACAATTTTTCCTACCGCAAACAAATTAATAAAATTTCGAAATTAAATTTCGTTAAAAATATTAACATAAAAATGTGATTGTTATAAACCGTTTTAGAATACTGTCTATTATAATGACTAAGAAAAGACATGAAACTAGTGCAAATTCCTTCAGTTGATAGTAAGTTAGATCGTTAAGGTGAGTGCTTAGTTCAAGGTTAGCCGCTAAAGTGAAAACTAAATCAGTAAAAAAGGCATAAAATTATATCTATTTGCTCCAAATTTTATTGTAACTTCACCCTAAAAAAAAAAACATATACCCCAAACACATTTTGCTTCAAGCATATATATTTTCAGGATTGGTCCAAACAAAATATTGTTTGTATTGTTCAAACATATTATGTTTCACCTTAGAGCATACACTGGTAGTAAAAAATTTTAATGAAATTTTCTTTGTGGGGATATATTTTTAAGGCGCCAATTGGTTACTTCCATTATTTTACTTGGAGCATACTCTTTATGTCTCTCTTTCTAAACACATATATGTTTATAGGCTATTTCCAAATTAATATATGTTTGCATCTAAGCATATTATATTTACAAACATTTTATGTCCCAAACATAATATGTTCTAACATATTAACATATATGTCCCAAAATTATATCTATTTGCTCCAAATTTTATTGTAACTTCACCCTAAAAAAAAAAAACATATACCCCAAACACATTTTGCTTCAAGCATATATATTTTCAGGATTGGTCCAAACAAAATATTGTTTGTATTGTTCAAACATATTATGTTTCACCTTAGAGCATACACTGGTAGTAAAAAATTTTAATGAAATTTTCTTTGTGGGGATATATTTTTAAGGCGCCAATTGGTTACTTCCATTATTTTACTTGGAGCATACTCTTTATGTCTCTCTTTCTAAACACATATATGTTTATAGGCTATTTCCAAATTAATATATGTTTGCATCTAAGCATATTATATTTACAAACATTTTATGTCCCAAACATGTTATGCTAGTTTATGAACATTATATGCTTGCACTTAAAAATATTGTGTTAAAAATCTGAGTTCCAAACATATAATTTTTACACCCAAACATAAACAGTCTGTTTCGTCCGTGTTGATGGGCAATAGCCCACAAAGTTTGTATTCCTTAAAATGGATTATTAAAGGAAAGTAATCTTGAAAAAATGACGATTTTTGTCTGTTCTTACATCGGGTACAGTAGAAAATATTCGTTCAACCCAAATGGTAGATCTAATTCATAATATTGTAAGGGATCGGTTTATATCTTCCAATGCATGTTCGAAAATGTTGCACTTGATTTTAGAATCGAAATCGCCATTAGATATATTAGACTTGCTTAACATTCAACGTTGCTCATTCCATTCACTCAAAAAAAAAGTGAACTCTCTATTTCACTAAAGCCAATTTAACTTTATTTCAGTTCATGGAATTATTATGTTTTGAGAAAGTTTCCTTTACTCTAATAATTTTTTGGGTACGTTAGTTAAGTGAACTAAAAAACGGGGAAAAATTATACAAAAATGAAACATACAGATTTACTAAATTCGTATTTCTCACAAAATAGTTCCTTATTTCTTTAAATTTGTAAATTTTACTACAAATGTATCCAGACATTCTTGCAATTTTGAACTCTATGTTAATTTCTTCTTTCAAACTACAAAATTTTCTTTAACAAGTGAAAAAAATTATTTATGTCTAATAAATTTTTTTGAATTTGTCGAAAAATATTTATTTATTTACTTATGATATAAGCGTGATCCCAGCGTTTGTAATACTTTCTAGTTACAATTTTCTAAAAATTTTCAAAATTTTCTAAAATTAACCAAAAGTTTTCTTGCTGGTCAGTTCACTGTTTTTTCAGTGTTGTTACACCGAAAAAAAGTGAACTGTTTTATAGGAAGAATAAACTACCTCGCACGAAAATTGAACTATATTTCTCTCCACATTTTGAGATTTCCACCAAGCGTTGTTAAAACCAGGAAAATTTAATGCCCTGTTGTACTTTTTAACTCATAGAAGCAAAAATTAATCAAAATTATTTTTTGGAATCGTACGAAAATCTTCTTTTGATTTAGTTCATATTGAACATATATATACAGCCATTGAACTTTATACTCACATTTAGTTCATAAAACATTTGAGGCATACTTAAAAAAAATAAAATTGAACTGCTAGCAAATAATTTTTTCCAATAAAAATAAGTTAAATTTAGCGTTAGTTTAACTACGGAAATATTTTTCTGTGTACCCACTCATGAGAAATTTTCTATTTCATTCCCAATGCTATTTATGGATTTAGAAATTTCATGTCCTTTAATATGGAATCAACTTGGACTTTAGTTTTGGATTTGTTCTAGAGCTATAACGTAGACTTTAAGAAATCCTTTAAAATCAGGAAGGGATTTTAAGTGCTCTCCGAACTCATTGTCAACAAATAGATCTTTTTTCCAACTTGGTGATAGCACACCGACAACAAAACTGAACTGTTTTTTAGGAAGGATAACTAACTCGTGCGAAAATTGAACTAAATTGTACTCCAAATTTTGAGATTTCCACAAAGCGTTGTTAAAACCAGGAAAATTTAATGCCCTGTTGTACTTTTTAACTGCAGTGCACAAAATTACACCCTCTCATAGACGAAAAAAATTAACTTAAAGAAAAGAAGAAAATCATTGTTCATTCATCATACAGTAGTTCATTCTTACTATTTTTGGGAATCGTACGAAAATGTTCTTTTGATTTAGTTCATATTAAACTTTTGTGTACGGTCATTGAACTTTATACTCACGTTTAGTTCATAAAATGTTCGAGATATACTTAAAAAACGAAAATTTCATTGGGCTGTGGAAAATTTCGCAAAAAATAATAAAATTTAACTACAAACAAATTTTTTCTAGCAATAAAAATAAGTTAAATTTAGCATTAGCTTAACTACGGAAATTTTTTTCTGTGTACATGCACTGAAAAAATATTGTAGTGAGGTCACGTCCCTAAAATTTGAATACGAATTTTGCATAGCATAGAGGATGCATTTCTCTGATATAAAGTATGTTGTTTCCTTGTCCAAAAGTCTATAGACTTTTCAATTTCGTCGGTTTGTCCTTATATGGTATTTAAGTGATTTGACTTAAAACTGGATGTACTAACATTAAAGAAATTTCATTTCAATAAAGTCAACTTGGCACTAATACTTCTGAAAAATTCTTCAAAATTAATGAAATCATCTTTAAATTTCTTGACTTTTTCATCTTGGCTACAAAGCTGTTTTTTTTTCAACACTTTATTTTAAAGACTTTTTTCCTTGAAACATAGCATAACTTTTACTTGAAGTCAAGTATGAATGAAACTTTAAGTTGTCGTTCAAAATGTTTAAATGGACTTTGATATCACATGAAAAAAGCTTAAAGTTTGTTTCCTTAGCATCATGTCAGTAAAACTCACATTTAAAAGAGAATTGTGTCGTAAATTCCTCTTTACGTTAATTCTCCGCTTCTTTGGCTCGGAATCAATACCAAAATTTTAGTGCAAGTTAGTTAAAATAATTAGTGTAAATACAAAATCTTTGGAACCGCGCATGATTTTTTTCAGTGTGGCCATTTAATTTAAATTCTGATTTTTTTGACATTGTGTGTCAGTTTAAAGAAAATGTTGTTCATTCTCTTGAATTAGTAAAGCTTTTACCACAAAATATGTTGGGTCTTCAAACACATGCATTGCATGCGAATGTCCACTGAAAAAAATATTTTCGTGAGGCCAAAGATTTCATGTCCTTAAAATACGAATGCATATTTTGCTTAGCATAAAAGACGCATTTCTCTAATATAATTTTTTTTTTGTCCAAAAGTCGATAAACTTTTCAATGAAGTCGTATTGTCCTTATAATAAAAAGTAATTTGACTTAAAAATGGGTATCATAACATGAAAGAAAAATTTTTTGGGTAAGGTCAACTTGACTTTAAAAATTCAGAAAAATTCTTTAAAATTAATGAAATTGTCTTTAGATGTACGATATTGTCTTTTCACATCTTGACTACAAAGCAAAAAATCGTACTTTATGTTAAACATAGCGTAATTTCTACTGGAAGTGGAGCCTCAATTTGAAAAATATAGTTGTCGTTAACTCGTTTTTAAAGGATTTTGATAGCATATGAAGAAAAAAGCTGAAAAAAACGAAAAATTAAAATTTGCTTCCTAGAAGTAAGAACACAAAACCTAAATTTAAAAGAGAATTGTGTCTTAAAAGTATCCTTACTTGTAAGGAAATTTACATTGGGCTGTAGAAAAAATATTAATATTAATTAAAAATTAAAATTAAATCAGTGTAACGATGGAATTTTTTTATGAATTGAATAATTTATTTTTTAATGAATATGTTTTAATTTCCACTAAACCATTAATTGAGAGAAAATTAGTGATATTTTTTTCTGTATTATGAGGACCATTAAAAGTAGAAATCGTACTATAAGGTGGCAAATAGCTACTGGCTATATAACATATAACAAATGTGGATGCAAACATACATTAATTTAGAAATTTCCTATAAACATATTGTGTTTAAAAAAAAGGAGACCGAGGGAGTATGCTGCAAGTAAAAAAGGAAGTAGCCAATTGGCGTCTTAAAAGTAAATACACACGAAGAAAATTCCATTTATATGGACTTTATATTAGAGGTGTGCACGTGAGTAATATTATACTCACGCACACTCACGACGGAAAAATCTTACTCACGCACACTCACGCACGATATTGTTTGGTAGGGCTCACGCACACTCACGAAAAGAAAATTTGTACTCACGCACGAAAATGTCGTGACTCACGAAAAATACCGTGACTCACGAAAAATGTCGTGACTCACGAACAATTTTTTGAGTAATTTACCTTAGCGACGCGTCTGAAAACATGAGCATTATTAAAATCGAGAGCGTTATTACACTCTTAACATCCCAGGTGTCACTAAAATTGTAAATGAATTTAACTCTTAAGCGTTTTATGTTGGTGAGCAGGATTATTTTCGTGAGCGTAAATCTTTACTCACGCACACTCACGAAGATAATATTTTCGTGACTCACGCTCACGCACGACATTTTGGTTTGTTAATCACGCTCACTCACACTCACGCCGTTGCCATGAGCGTGACTCACGCGTGAGTCACGACAATTTCGTGTCACGTCCACACCTCTACTATATATAATTCTGAACCGGTAGGGGGGGGATATATAATATCTCACTCACGGACACTCACGACGGAAAAATTCTGCTTACGCACACTCACGAAAAGAAAATTTATAGTCACACACGAAAATATCTTGACTCACGAAAAATACCGTGACCCACGAATAATGTCGTGACTCACAAATAATTTTATGAGTAATTTACCTTAGGGACGTGAATGATTAAAATCGAGAGCGTTATTTATGTCTTAACATCCTATGTCTCATTAAAATTGTAAATGGATTCAACTCGTAATGCTATTTTCCCACTGACTCGTTTTCTTCATTCGTTTTTCCAAAACATTTCACCCCTTCTCACCGAGTTGAGATGTTTTAGTTTGACGGTTGCCATGGAAACTCGAAATTCCCATTTACTCTAAATTCAAATATACCCACCGTTTATTCAAATAAATAATAAGTTAATAAGTTATTTTCACATCCCTACGTTAATCAAAGCTTTTGTTTATTCGTTTTTTCTATGAATTTTTTTTTTAATAATTTGACATATATTTTGAAAAGTGTATGTTCAGGCAGAGTATATTCCAAATTAAGGGCGTTTACGTTATAAAATTGACAGTGTTTTGAATTTCAATCTTCTCGGATAAAAATTACTCCTCCAAAAGCCTCGAACGCCAAATCTGGGGATCGGTGTATATGGGGTATGTAGCCCATGGACCGATGAAGGCCATTTTTTGCATGGTTGTTAGAGGCCATGTATTAACTCAAAGTACCAAATTTCAACCGAATGGGAAGAATTTTGCTCTTCCAAGGGGCTCTGGAGGTCAAATCTGGGGGTCGGTTTATAAGGGGGCTATTTTTTCAGTGTAGAATTGCTCGGAAGTGATTGTTAGTATGAAGAAAAACAATACTACTTTTCATGCATATATTCTGTAATGGTTGCAATAACGTAAACGAATGATCAGAAACCAGTTTGATTACACGTTTACTTTATAGCCTCAAACACATGTAGTGTGGATACACTGCTTACTTAATTTTATCCCCAAAAGCGTCACTAAAATCTTACTGCTGAAATATTTTTTGCTGGGTGTATAATCATATTCATTTCGGCAGATCAAATAAAGGCATGAAGATCAGGTTAGGTTAGGTATAGTGACAGACCAATATTTCAGGCTCACTTAGACTGTTCAGTCCATTGTGATACCACAGTGGTGAACTTCTCTCTTATCCCTGAGTGCCGCCCGATTCTATATTAATCTCAATGCCAAGGGACCTCCTTTTTATAGCCGAGTCCGAACGGCGTTCCATTGCAGTGAAACTACGTAGAGAAACTTTGAAACACTTTGGAATGTCACCAGCATTACTGAGGTGGGATAATCCACTGCCGAAAAATTTTTGGTGTTTGGTTGAAACTGGGTTCGTACCCACGATGCAAGGCGAGCATGCTAACCATTGCACCACGGTGAAGAACATCCCCCGAATAAAGACTTTTTTAAATCTTGTGCTGGGTTGTTCAAATAAATAAAATATTCTGTGAAGGGTATGGTAGATAAAATGTCCCTTAAAAGTGAAATATTTTTTACCAAAGTGTCTCCCAGTTAAAACAAACAAAAATCTGGAAGGCGCAGCAAAGCGGACCAGGATTGACTAGTCTCTCATATTTATACCCTAAACCACATAGTGGTCAGGGTATAATAAGTTTGATCGGCCAAAAAATGTGCCTACCAGAAATATTGATTTAAGACCCCATAAAATATATACCGATCGACTCAGAATCACCTCCTGAGTCGATCTAGCGCTTGGTGTCCGTCCGTCCGTCCGACTGTCCATGTATTTGTTGTTCACAGGATTCCGGTCGCAATTATTAACCGATTTTGATGAAATTTGGTACAGGGAGTTTTTTGGGCACAAGGATGAACGCTAGTGAATTTGGAAGAAATCGGATCAAATTTAGATATAGCTCCCATATATATGTATCGCCCGATTTCGACAAATGGGGTCACGTTGCGCTTTTTTTCAAACGTCACCAAATTTGGCAAAAGGTAATCTTTTCCATCGCCCTTCAAGTCTGCAAAATTTCATCCAAATCGGTTCAGATTTAGATATAGCTCCCATATATATGTATCGCCCGATTTTTCTAAATTTGGCCATAAAACCCTTATTTATCAACTGATCTTACTCAAATTTGGCTAAATGTAATCTTCTATAGCACTAACTATATGTGCAAAAAATCATCGAAATCGGTTCAGATTTAGATATAGCTCCCATATATATGTACCGCCCGATTTTTCTAAATTTGGCCATAAAACCCTTAATTATCAAACGATCTTACTCAAATATGGCTAAATGTAGTCTTCTATAGCACTAACTATATGTGCCAAAAATCATCGAAATCGGTTCAGATTTAGATATAGCTCCCATATATATGTATAGACCCATTTTCCCAAATTTGGCCATAGAACCCGATCTTAATTAGAACCGATCTTAATTAAAGTTGGCTAGATCCAGTCCTCTATAGTACTAACTATATGTGCAAAATTTCATAGAAATCGGTTCAGATGTAGATATAGCTCCCATATATGTATCACCCGATTTTGAAAAATTCGCCCATAATAACCTTATGTTTGACCATAAAGGCCTCATTTTTTAACTGATCTTACTCAAATTTTGCACAAGGTAACCTTTTGTGGTATTAATCAAACCCGCAAAATATTATGCAAATTGGTTCAGATTTAGATATAGCTTCCATATATATGCATCGCTCAATTTTCCCAAATTTGGCCATAGTACTCTTATTTATTAACCAATGTTACTCAAATTTCAAATTTTGATGTACTAGCCGATCGTACTTATACGTACTTGTAGCTCTTACATAAGAATATTGCTCGATTTTTACAAATTTGTATTATTACCCACACTAATTTAACGATTTTCTCTTTTTTAATAATGGGCTCAATATTAGTGACATACTAACTCCGTAGGTGCAATATCAACACAGCCAGTGTTGCTAGAAGTAGGGGAAATTCCCTATATGTAGGGGTTTTATAAAATTTAGCGTCTTGTAGGGACGTAGGGCCACAATGTAGGACATTTTCACTCAACACAATTTGTAATAATTTTTACATTTTGGTGGTTCTAGGGGAGGAAATTAGAAGACGGCAAGGCTTAATCTTTAACAATTTGTGGTAAACTGTATTCCTGTAGAAAATTTTGTTAACATTTTATTTCTATAGAATATTTTGTCAAAATTGTATTTCTATAGAATTTTTTTTTTTTTTCAAAATATTATTTCTATAAAAATTTTTCTCAAAATGTTATTTCTGTGGAATTTTGTCTCAAAATTTTATTTCTACAGAATTTATTGTCAAAATTTTATTTCTATAGAAAAATTTCTCACAAAAATTTGTTTATAGAAACTTTTTCCAAAGTTTTGTTTTTATAAAGATTTAACAAAAAAGATTACTAATTTGGGTAGAATTCTACCAACTGTGGCAAACGTCGTCGTAATACAAATTTATATTCTAAGTTATATACGTTGCATATTCATGTTTTATGATAATAAAGTACTTAGAACCATTTTTGTTTGTTAAATTTTTTAAATTTAACGAAAAATATAGTAGGGAAAATTGTTTGGGAATGTATAGGAAAGTAGGGAACTTTTTTTTGTCCTTGTACGGTAAACCGAACATTTTCCCTGGCAACATTGACTATGAGCTATAGTCAGATTGACACAAAGCACCCATAGCGGTTTATCTCCCAGACCTATATGTTACCCCACAAATGCTTATGATTACTAATTCTGTAATGGTGGTTTAGGGTATTAGGGTATTAGGGTATAATAACCAAGTAGAAAGTCGGGCGGGGTCGGCCCCGCCCGACTTTCTACTTTACTTACTTGTTTTTCTGTGATATTGTCTCAAGGCATGATATGATAAATATATTTTACAATGTTCGTATGTTTATTTCTTTGTAATCAAAGCATAGAGAATAGTTTTCATAAAATTTGGCACAAGTAACTGTAGTTTTTGTGCGAATTTTGATTAAAACGGCCCAGATTGATACAGTACTTAGGAAATTCGAATGCTTTTGGCTTGGCATGACTATGTTAGTCTGCAATGTGGCGAAGGGTATAATATAATAATACGTAATACCGAAAAGGATAACTTCCGCCCAATGACAAGACCATGAAAACGTAATTACATTTAATGTGACTTGCCACCACTTCCTGATCAAAAAATAACAGTTAAATTGCTTTTTTTGGTGAGACATTTATGCCGAGTTAATTTTGGATCATATACTATATGATACTAGCCTGAAGATAATACATATACACGTGTTTGGTATTTATACAAAATCATTTTAAATCTTTGTTATCTTTTGTTTAACAGACAAAGTTTATCATGCATTTCGGATTTGCAGTTTTTAATCAATTTCAAGCAAAAGTTTAACAACAATTGTGCAATTCTGCAATTATGCTAAGCGAAATATTTTAGGATGTGAGAAATTTTTGGTATTTGTGTACGTATGCGTTTGATTCAAATTGTTCTTTTGTTATATCAACATAAAATGTTGTATATAAATATTCTGAAAATCAATATCAGAAGTGTTGGAGTACAGTGGCAGACTGACATCTAAAGCTCACATTCCAGGTTGGCCATTCCGCTAAAACTACACAAGCGACTCAGAAGAACTTCATTAAATCTTTGAATTAAGTTCAATACTTTACAAAAGGCTACATATAGTCTTCGCTCCCTATTTACTAACTGGTTATGTGATATTAGGAAAATATTTTTGTTCCGATCTGGAACAGAGTTTTATCTTCCCTGGTGGGGGATGTCAGTTATAATACTCATTTCCCTCACCCACCGATTTTTCCCCGTCTTCACTGCATTGACAAAAAAAAAAATATTGTTGTGAGGCCAAAGATTTCGTGTTCTTAAAATACGAATGGGAATTTTGCTTAGCATAGGTCAACTTGGCTTTAATAATTCAGAAAACTTCAAAATTAATGAAATCGTCTTTACATTTGATGATTTTTTGTTTCTATACTACAAAGAAAAAAAGTTAAGAACAAGGAGATGTTTTGCAGTGTTTGCAGTTCAGTAAGTATATATATTTTTTGCAAACAATTATTGTGGTTCCAATTTGACCACCATACGAATAATTAGATTGACTTTGATTTAAAAAGATTTTCCGTAGTTTTATACAAAGTCTTTCAACCAAAATTCAACGCGTTTCATACACTCAAAAAAGTAAACCCTCTAATTCACTAAAGCCAATTTAACTTATTATAGTTCCTGAAATTACTCGTACGTTAGTAAAAATTAACTAATAAACGGGAAAAATTATACACAAATGAATCATAAAGATTTACTAAATTCGTACTTTCCACAAAACAGTGCATTATTTCTTTAGATTTGTAAATTTTACTACATATGCGACCATCTTGAACTTCATATGGCACTAAAGACATTCTTGCAATTTAGAACTCCAATGTTTTCCTTCAAACTACAAATTTTTATTTAACAAGTGAAAAAAATAAATCCTATATAATAAATTTTCTTGAATTTGTCGAGAAATATTAAATATTTACTTATCGGCGTGATGTCAGCATTTGTAGTAGTGTTTAGTTAAAAATTTCTAAAAATAATCAAAATGGTCTAAATTTAATCATAATTTTTCTTCCCAGTGGGTTCATGGTTTTTATTTTAGTGCAAACTTACTTTTAATGATGCTTAGATGTCTTATGGCTTAAGAGTAAAATACTTCACATATTCTATTTTAGTGAATATGTTAACCCTTCGATTGAAATCTCGACTGCAACCAATAGACTTAAAAATTCCATTTATTGCATTTTCAAAATATAATTCTCCAGTATGTACACTCCTCACCGTGATAGGCACACTAATTTTAGTTGAGGGAGGAAGAGAAGAAGTCAAACTATACGATTTGTTCATTTCCAGGATTCCCAACCACATCCTTTAAGTTATGGCAAATATATAGCTGTGAAACATTTTGTCGAATATTGCAAATAGTTGAGATTTTATGCCAAAAATACTTTTCAATACTTGCCACTCTATGGGGAACCCAATAGTCATGCATTGCTTGAGTTTGCGAATCATTCAACTAAAGTAAGCCACAGCATCTAAAGCGCTTACTCTCCACATGTTAGAAGGATGTGCATGGGCGTATATATATTATGAAACACTCCACAATATCATATGCAAAGTCTTTCAAGTCCAAATTTCATGTTGCAAAAGTAATACAAGAAATTGGTGTCATTTTGTTCATGTGTTCATATAGAGATGAAGTCTTCAGTGATGGAAATAGCCGAATCTTGCAGGATTGTGTAGTGGTAGTAGACTGTAAATTAGATGTGCCTATTTCGGCGACAGCCGGGACTTTGACGAAAGGAAAGTTGAACGGACTTGGAATACGTTAATAGAGTTAGTTTGAGTCTGAGTTATGGTCTCCGTTGAAATGTTGTTAAGCCAGGGGAAAAGTTCTGTTGTTGGTTATTATGTCAATTTTACAGATTTAAGGGGATAAGGGAACTGACGACAAAGACTTTTTAATAATTTATACAGTTATTTAAAAATAAGAGTTTTCACATGCTTAAAACATTTACAACTACTATTAATTGTCACATATATTTAAAAATAATTAAAGTTTTTTCAAGGTCAGTCAAGCATTCGCAATTTTTCATTGGAAATCCGTTGTTTTCCTACCTTTCATGTGTGCTGGAAGTCATGATCGTGCTGAATACTCTATGCAGACAGCATTTCCCGGAATTCTTATAGCAATATCACATTGGACAAAATGTTTTTTTAGACTTCCATCAGCATAACTTGTCCATAAAAATACCATAACATTGCCCCCACCATGATTTCCGGAACTTATTGTATTTCTTGGATTAAGACTTTCCTTTGGACCTTCGTACTAAACTTCTACCATCCGAACCATGCAAGTTATACTTTAATTCGTAGGAAAATATAACACATTTCCACTACCCTTAGGTCATTTAAGGTATTTTTGTGAAAGCGAACTACTTTTAATGACTCACGCACAATTCACGACAAATTCGCGAGAGTCACGACATTTTCCAACCGAGAATGAGCAAAGGTAACAAAGTAATGCTGGTGACATTTCTGAGGGTTTCAAAGCTTCTCTACTTGGTTTCACTGCAATGTGGCACGCCATTCGGACTCGGCTATAAAAAGGAGGTACTTTGTCATTGAGCTTAACATGGAATCGGGCAGCACTCAGTGATAAGAGAGAAGTTCACCAATGTGGTATCACAATGGTCTGAATATTCTAAGTGAGCCTTATACATCGGGCTTCCACCTAACCTAACCTAACTTAAAGGTAACAAAGTTCTACAATAGAATTTAGCTCGACAGCTAAATTAATTTCAGTTAACATACGAGTAAGAATTAAATTATGATTTTTTTCGTGAGCTGATTTTGCAAAAATTATATTTACGCACATTCACGAACCGATTTTATTTCTCACGCACGACACATTTATTTCAGTCCCATTCACTCACATTCACGAGAGTTGCTTCAGATTTCGTTCATGATTCAAGTGATTCACGCGTGTCACGACAATTTCGTGTCACGCGCAGGGCTCCGACGCGCAGGGCTCCGACTCATCAGCCTCGATTCCGGGTAATATAACTACATCTCATTTTAATGCCACTAACTTGTAGTTCTATTGTGGGGGGTACCGCAAATGCACTAATAGAAAAAGTTTCGTTGTATTAACGAAATATGTCGTTAAAAGTCAGCCAATGAAACAAATTCGTTAATACAACGAATTTTTGCGTTAATATAACGAATATTCTGCAAATCAACGTAACGTTTCGTACTATTAACGAATATTTTCATTGTATTAATGAAAACGTTTCGTTATATCAATGAAAATTTTTCGTTGGCTGACTTTTAATGAAATTTTCTTTGTGTGTGGATCAATATAAATTATCGTATTTGTTTACGTGTGCAAAAAAGATCTTAATTTCACATTTGATGCCAATTGAACTCTATATTTCAAATTTAAGTCAATTACGGCCCTATGTTTAATAAATAAAATAATAATGTATTATACCCTTCAACACATTGTGGACCAAAATTATTGATACCATCTCAAATCCTTTAAGTTTGTTGCGAACTGTATAAAGGTTTATATTCCCATATGCATGAATTTGAATCTGAACCGATTTAGACAAAGTTGTATACACTTTAACAAAATCTATGTCCTTAAAAGTTAAATCTAACAAGTATATACGGCCGTAAGTTCGGCCAGGCCGAATCTTATGTACCCTCCACCATGGATTGCGTAGGAACTTCTACTAAAGGCTGTCATCCACAATCGAATTACTTGGGTTGCGATAACACTTGCCGATGGCAAGGTATCGTAAAACTTTAAACACTGTCTTCTAAATTGTAAGTTAGCCCATACGGGGTATATATTAAACAAAACAAGTACATACGGCCGCAAGTTCGGCCAGGCCGAATCTTATGTACCCACCACCATGGATTGCGTAGAAACTTCTACGAAAGACTGTGATTTAGTCCATACATGGTATATATTAGACAAAAAAGTTATGTATAGTTAAGTCTACAAATAATTACGAATCGATATGGAATTTTTGTACGTAGAAAGCCAGAATTGAAATATGGGGGTCGCTTATATGGGGGCTATATACAATTATGAACTTGATATGGACCAATTTTTGTGTGATTGGATCGATTTATCTGAGGGCCATATATAACTATAGACCGATATGGACCTAGTTAGGCATGGTTGTTAACGACCATATACTAGCACAATGTACCAAATTTCAACTCACTCGGATGAAATTTGCTTCTCCAAGAGGTTCCAAAACCAAATCACGGGATCGGTTTATATGGGGCTATGTACGATTATGGACTGATATGGACCACTTTTGGCATGGTTGTTAAATATCATATACTACCACCACGTACCAAATTTCAAGCAGAACGGATGAATTTTGCTTCTCCAAAAGGCACCGGAGGTCAAATCTGGGGATCGGTTTATATGGGAGCTATATATAATTATGGACTGATAGGAACCAATTCCTGCACGGTTGTTGGATACCATATACTAACATCACGTACCAAATTTCAACCGAATGGCAAGAATTTTGCTCTTCCAAGGGGCTCTGGAGGTCACATCTGGGGATCGGTTTATATGGGGCCTATATATAATTATGGACCGATATCGACCAATTTTTGCATGGGAGTTTGAGGCCATATATTAACACCACATACCAAATTTCAACTGAATCAGATGAATTTTGGTCTTCCAAGAGGTTCCGGAGGTCAAATCTGGTGATCGGTTTATATGGGGGCTATATATAATTATGAACCGATGTGGACCAATTTTTGCATGGTTGCTAAAGACCATATTCTAACATCACGTACAAAATTTCAGCCGGATCGGATGAAATTTGCTTCTCTTAGCGGCTTCGCAAGCCAAATCGGGGGATCGGTTTATATGGGGGCTATATATAATTATGGACCGATGTCGACCAATTTTTGCATGGTTGTTAGAGACCATATACTAACACCATGTAGCAAATTTCAGCCGGATCGGATGAAATTTGCTTCTCTTAGAGGCTTCGCAAGCCAAATCGGGGGATCGGTTTATATGGGCGCTATATATAATTATGCACCGATGTCGACCAATTTTTGCATGATTGTTAGAGACCATATACTTACACCATGTAGCAAATTTCAGCCGGATCGGATGAAATTTGCTTCTCTTAGAGGCCTCGCAAGCCAAATCGGGGGATCGGTTTATATGGGGGCTATATATAATTATGGACCGATGTCGACCAATTTTTGCATGGTTGTTAGAGACCATATACTAACACCATGTAGAAAATTTCAGCCGGATCGGATGAAATTTGCTTCTCTTAGAGGCCTCGCAAGCCAAATCGGGGGATCGGTTTATACGGGGCTATATATAATAATGGACCGATGTCGACCAATTTTTACATGGTTGTTAGAGACCATATACTAACACCATGTACCAAATTTCAGCCGGATCGGATGAAATTTGCTTCTCTTAGAGGCCTCGCAAGCCAAATCGGGGGATCGGTTTATATGGGGGCTATATATAATTATGGACCGATGTGGACCAATTTTTGAATGGTTGTTAGAGACCATATACTAACACCATGTACCAAATTTCAGCCGGATCGGATGAAATTTGCTTCCCTTAGAGGCCTCGCAAGCCAAATTTTGGGGTCCGTTTATATGGGGGCTATACGTAAAAGTGGACCGATATGGCCCATTTGCAATACCATCCGACCTACATCAATAACAACTACTTGTGCCAAGTTTCAAGTCGATAGCTTGTTTCGTTCGGAAGTTAGCGTGATTTCAACAGACGGACGGACGAACGGACATGCTCAGATCGACTCAGAATTTCACCACGACCCAGAATATATATACTTTATGGGGTCTTAGAGCAATATTTCGATGTGTTACAAACGGAATGACAAAGTTAATATACCCCCCATCCTATGGTGGTGGGTATAAAAAGGCCGATTAAATACGTATATAATATAGTTTGGCAAAATTTTCTATAGAAATGAAAACTTGACAAAATTTTCTATAGAAATAAAAACTTGACAAAATTTTCTATAGAAATAAAATGGTGACAAATTTTCTATGGAAGTAAAATGTTGACAAAATTTTGTATAGAAATAAAATGTTGACAAAATTTTCTACAGAAATAAATTTTTTACAAAATTTTCTATAAAAATAAAATTTTGACAAAACTTTCTATGGAAATAAAATTTTGACAAACATTTCTATAGAAGTAAACGTTTGACAAAACTTTCTATAGAAATGAAATTTTGACACAACTTTCTAAGTAATAAAATTTGACAAAATTTTCTATGGAAATAAAGTTTTGGTAGATTATTTTTGGCGATATGGACCAATTTTTGTGTAATAAGTCATCGGCTATATATAACTAAAGACCGATATTGACCAATTTTTACATGGCTGTTAGAGGCCATATATTGACAAAATGTACCAAATTTCAACCGCATCGGATGACTTTTGCTATATATAATTATGAACCGATATGGACCAATTTTTGCGTGGTTGTTAGAGACTATATACTAACACCACGTACTAAATTTCAATTGGATCGGATGAATTTTGCTCCTCCAAGAGGCTCCGGAGTTCAAATCTGGGGATCGGTTTATATGGGAGCTATATATAATTATGAACCGATATGGACCAATTTTTGCATGGTTGTTAGAGGCCGTATACTAATATCAGGTACCAAATTTCAACAGGATCGGATGAATTTTGCCCCTCCAAGAGGCTCCGGAGGTCAAATCTGGGGATCGGTTTATATGGGGGCTATATATAATTATGGACCGATATGGACCAATTTTTGCATGGTTGTTAGAGACCGTATACTAACATCAGGTACCACATTTCAACCGGATCGGATGAATTTTCCCCCTCCAAGAGGCTCCGGAGGTCAAATCGGGGGATCGGTTTATATGGGGACTATATATAATTATGGACCGATATGAACCAATTTTTGCATGGTTGTTAGAGGCCGTATATTAACATCAGGTACCAAATTTCAACCGGATCGGATGAATTTTGCTGCTCCGGGAGGCTCCCCAAGCCAAATTTGGGGATCGGTTTATATGGGGGCTATACGTAAACGTGGTCCGATATGGCAGATTTTCAATACCATCCGACCTACATCAATAACAACTACTTGTGCCAAGTTTCAAGTCGATAGTTTGTTTCGTTCGGAAGTTAGCGTGATTTCCACAGACGGACGGACAGCCGGACAGACGGACAGCCGGACAGACGGACGGACATGCTTAGATCGACTCAGAATTTCACCACGACCCACAATATATATACTTTATGGGGTCTTAGAGCAATATTTCGATGTGTTACAAACGGAATGACAAAGTTAATATACCCCCATCCTATGGTGGAGGGTATAATAATATACCCCCATCCTATGGTGGAGGGTATAACAATATGGGACGAAACACAATTTTAGGCAAAAAACAAATAAATAAAGTCTGAAGTCGGCCGGGGCAGACTATAATATACACAACTTTGTATTTAGATCTACATTTCGATAAAATCTCAAATCCTTCAATTTTGTTGAGTACTTTATATAAAGGTTTATGTTCCCATTAACCAACATTTAAAACTGACTCGATTTAGACAATATTTTGTAAGACTTCTACAAAATCTTGGGCACAGTGTAGCGTAAGGTATAAATATGGGAAATATTTATAAATTTTTAGGCAATTTCGCAAATATGTATTTATGATTCATCGGTCGAAAGATATGTATTAAAGGTATAGTGCTTTATCACTTTTACAAGTTTTTGACTTAACAGTGAGTATCAGTGGCCATCAGTAAGAAATAAAATTTTGAGAAAATTTACTATAGAAATAAATTTTGAGAAAATATGCTATAGAGATAAAATTTTGAGAAAATTTCCCATAGAAATAAATTTTTGAGAAAATTTTCTATAGAAATAATATTTTAACAAAATTTTCTATAGAAATAAAATTTTGACCAAAATATCTATAGAAATAAAATTTTGTCAAAATTTTCTATAGAAATCAAATTTTGGCAACGTTTTCTACAGAAATAAATGTTTGAAACATTTTTCTATAGAAATAAATTTTTGATAAATTCTATCCGACAGATAGGAACTGTATCTTATATTGAAAATAATTTTCTGCCAATATTCGACATATGTATATAATTTTGTTATAAGACCATATACAACAAAATTAAAAAAATAAAATCGATTGTTTATTTTTATATTAAAAAAAATGTTATGTTGGTGGGCATTAAAATGGATCGATTCAGCCCATCTGCAAGTCTAACATTCTAGGAAACATAAAATGATCTCCGTAATTGGAATTTGCTTTTCACTTATAGTCATACGGTACAATGATCGAATGACTAACACAATGGAAACTAATTTGCGTAAAAACTTGTTTAGTTACAAAAATGTCAAGTGGTTTAAAAAATTTAGTTTAGCCGAAGTCGGAGTGGAGCAAAATTTTTACGACTCCGACTCCAGCAAAATCTTCAGACTTCAGACTCCGACTCCACAACCCTGTCCCGCGCACACCTATAATTCCTAAAATTTTTCTTCTGTTTTTACTTGTATTAACAGCATAACAGGTTGACTGATAAGTCCCCGGTCTAACAAAGAAAAACACATTTTTTTGTCAAAATTCGTTGTTATTATTCAACATAGTTCCTTTCAAGAGCGATACAATGATTATAACGACCTTCCAATTTTTTGATACCATTTTGGTAGTACTCCTTCGGTTTTGCCTCAAAATAGGCCTCAGTTTCGGCGATCACCTCTTAATTGCAGTCAAATTTTTCCCTGTGAGCATCCTTTTGAGGTCTGAGAACAAGAAAAAGTCGCTGGGGGCCAGATCTGGAGAATACGGTGGGTGAGGAAGCAATTCGAAGTCCAATTCATGAATTTTTGTCATCGTTCTCAATGACTTGTGGCACGGTGCGTTGTCTTGGTGGAACAACACTTTTTTCTTCTTCATATGGGGCCGTTTTGCCGCGATTTCGACCTTCAAACACTCCAATAACGCCATATAATAGTCACTGTTGATGGTTTTTCCCTTCTCAAGATAATCGATAAAAATTTTTCCATGCGCATCCCAAAAAACAGAGGCCATTACTTTGCCAGCGGACTTTTGAGTATTTCCACGCTTCGGAGACGGTTCACCGGTCGCTCTCCACTCAGCCGACTGTCGATTGGACTCAGGAGTGTAGTGATGGAGCCATGTTTCATCCATTGTCACATATCGACGGAAAAGCTCGGGTGTATTATGAGTTAACAGCTGCAAACACCGCTCAGAATCATTAACACGTAGTTGTTTTTGGTCAAATGTGAGCTCGCGCGGCACCCATATTGCACAGAGCTTCCGCATATCCAAATATTGATGAATGGTACGACCAACACGTTCCTTTGATATCTTTAAAGCCTCTGCTATCTCGATCAACCTCATTTTACGGTCATTCAAAATCATTTTGTGGATTTTTTGATGTTTTCGTCGGTAACCACCTCTTTCGGGCGTCCACTGCGTTCACCGTCCTCCGTGCTCATTTCACCACGCTTGAATTTTGCATACCAATCAATTATTGTTGATTTCCCTGGGTCAGAGTCCGGAACCTCATTATCAAGCCAAGTTTTTGTTTCCACCGTATTTTTTCCCTTCAGAAAACAGTATTTTATCAAAACACGAAATTCCTTTTTTTTCATTTTTTCACAATAACAAAAGTTGCTTTACAAAAGACGCTCTATCTCACAAACTAATTGACTTACAGACGTCAAATTTTGACACGAATCATGTTGGTTGGTACTATATAAAAATAATTTGCATTTAATACTAGCGACGCCATCTATGTGTCAGACCGGGGACTTATCAGCCAACCTGTTATATAATAAAAATTGCAATTGTGAGGACCTACCTCAATTACTTCAAGAGCTATATGAATTTGCTCTGAAAACTTGATTCTTGAATTGTGACCAAATAGCTCTATGAAAATAGGGGCTATTTTACCCATTATACACGCAAAAAAATAATTCTTTCCTCCCAAACGAAATTTTAGACAAACAAAGTTCGTTTCTCATTTTCTTTTCGCTGTAAGGAAGTGTATTTGGAAGAAAAGTATATACTTTTTGTGATAAACGTTTATTCTTTTCCAGGATGTAAAAACAATTTCATAAAGACAAACTCAAAAAAAAAAATTGTTTTCTTGCTAATTGCATTTGCCCTCACATCTTTCTCACATCCACGAGGTTTTTTAGTTCTTAACACCTTTTCCTGTAATTCCAACAATGTAGAAGAAATTATACGATTTTATAAATTTTTAAAATTTTTTTACCTTTCGCCTGGACGGAGAATCGAACCGCGGATCATGCACTTTGTAACCCAAGACACTAACCACTAACTATATTCCAGATATGTTCGGAAGATTCCGAAAAAATATTCAACATTACATTGTAGTATATTAACTTTTGAACTGTAAAATGTGTCTTATTAAACCCCTAAAGTCAGAAAAGAACAGTGTTTGATATAAACGAAATGGACTGTGTTGTTGTTTCAAAAATAACTTTTTTTATTGAAAAAATAAAAATTTTGTAACAAACGAATTTTTTTGGTGATAAAAGTTTAAAATTTTCGAAGTAATTCAAAAAACTCTAACAAAAGAAAAACGTTTTCGGTACACGTTTTCCAAACGTTTTTTTTCTTTGCGTGTATCTATCGAAGTGTGAAAAAAATACAAAAAAGAACCCGAAAAAATATCAGCAATAGTTTTTGTGCAACTGTCCATTTACTAGAGACATACAGTAGAAATATGGACTCAAAATTTCGTATTTTTCGTTTATTGTTACAGAAGTTTATAAAAATGCATTTTAGGGCTCACCAATATGGAAATATTTATAGCTTATTTAGATTAAAGACTCTACTTTAAAATAACATCGAGAAATAAATTGAAACTAAGTGGGGAAATAGAGTTTGGTGATGTTTTCGAATGTCCGATATCACAAAAATAAGTAAATATTTTTCGACAAATTCAAGAAAATTTATTAGATAGGAGTAATTTTTTCCAGTTGGTAAATAAAACTTTGTAGTTTGAAAGACAAAATTGGATTTCAAAATTGCAAGAATATCTTTAGTACCATACGAAGTTTACGATGGACGTATTTGTTGTTAAAATTACATATATACAGAAAAAAACGAACTATTTTGTGAGTACGAATTTAGTAAATCTGTATGCTTCACTTGTGTATAATATTTTTCCCGTTTTTTAGTTCATTCTAGTTCATGTTAGTTAACATTCTCTTAACATAATAATTCCATGAGCTAAAATAAAGTTAAATTGGCTTTAGTGAAATAGAGGGTTCATTTTTTTTTTGAGTGTAGCTTCTTTTGTTGTTTATAAAATAATTTATATTGAAAATATTGAAACTTTTGCCAACAATTATTTATTTGTAAAGAAATTTGTTAACAAAAATTTTTTATTAGGAACACAGTATTTTGTGTATTACATTAAATTAATATTCCTATATGTTTTCTTAAGCACAACCATATTGGTATTGGGAACTAATCGCTCCATAAGAGTTGTAATGTTTTTTTTTGTGCACATGTATGTCATCCCTTAACCCTTTGATGCATGATTTAATTTGAGCAGGATACAAATTTTTTGGTATGTTAGAATTGTTGTACATGGAGTTATGATGCCGTAAACCAATTTACGTTCGATTCTGATCACTGGAGGAAAAGTTACGTAATATTGCATATATGTAATTTCATGCAGATAATCAATTTCTTCAGTGCACGTTGTTATCTCTATATATCATAGGTAGAGGAGCAATGTGATCACATCAAACCTGTTTTAAGTGAAAAATTTTATGGGGAAATGGAACATTTTTACTAAAAAATTGTTTTCTAGCCAAACATAAAATGTTTGCCAAAATCAGATACATAATTTCTGAGAAAATTGCATGTTACATGTTCCCCATCGAAAACTAACATTTTACTTCTGAAATATGTTTGAGGTGATCATATTCCTTCTCGGGGTGTAATGTTAAAAGTCAAACTTTTGGGATTCTAAATAATTTCTGCCGTTTTTGATGCACAGCTAGTACCGCATGTTTCCATTTAACACAAAGGGAAGTAAACTTGGAGAACGCAATCCCATAGAGGCGGGAGCGTTTGGCAAGTTTCGCCAAACTGGTCTACGTGGAACAGTGCAACGGTCGGAAGGGCGACGAAACTTCTACGGGGTGACCCAAACAAGAAAAGGACTGGAGAACTACCATGCTTAATGAAAAGAGGATGACGAACAGAAACGTCATAGGAAACATTACCGGACACCTAGAGTTGGAGGCACATCTGTTCCGAGTAAGATTAGCGGATGATTGTGTATGCAGCCGCATTTTGACGAAAAATAGACTGAAACTCTGTTTATGTCAAATGCTACGCTTTACATGATATAGAAATCGCCATATCTTATATGATTCGGTTTGATGGAACAAAGAAGTTGGAGCATACCACAAGCTGAAAACTGGATTTGGTATATGTCAGCTTATATGATACACGGAAACCTGCACCCTTTTTATACCCTAAACCACATAGTGGTCAGGGTATAATAAGTTGGATCGGCCAAAAAATGTGCCTACCAGAAATATTGATTTTAGACCCCATAAAATATATACCGATCGACTCAGATCGACTCAGAGTCGATCTAGCGCTTGGTGTCCGTCCGTCCGTCCGTCTATCCATGTATTTGTTGTTCACAGGATTTCGGTCGCAATTATTAACCGATTTTGATTAAATTTGGTACAGGGAGTTTTTTGGGCACAAGGACGAACGCTATTGAATTTGGAAGAAATCGGATCAAATTTAGATATAGCTCCCATATATATGTATCGCCCGATTTCGACAAATGGGGTCACGTTGCGCGGTTTTTCAAACGGATCGTCACCAAATTTGGCAAAAGGTAATCTTTTCCATCGCCCTTGAAGTCTAAAAAATTTCATCCAAATCGGTTCAGATTTAGATATAGCTCTCATCTATATGTATCGCCCGATTTTTCCCAAATTTGGCCATAGAACCCTTATTTATTAACCGATCTTACTAAAAGTTGGCTAGAACCAGTCCTCTATAGTACTAACTATATGTGCACAATTTCATCGAAATCGGTTCAGATGCAGATATAGCTCCCATATATGTATCACCCGATTTTGAAAAATTCGCTCATAATAACCTTATGTTTGACCATAAAGGCCTCATTTCTTAACTGATCTTACTCAAATCTTGCACAAGGTAACCTTTTGTGGTATTAATCAAACCCGCAAAATATTATGCAAATTGGTTCAGATTTAGATATAGCTTCCATATATATGCATCGCTCGATTTTCCCAAATTTGGCCATAGTACTCTTATTTATTAAACAATGTTACTCAAATTTAAAATTTTGATGTACTATCCGATCGTACTTATACGTACTTGTAGCTCTTACATAAGAATATTTTTTTTTTAGAATATCGATTTTTACAATTTGTATTTATTACCCACACTAATTGGGCGATTTTCTCTTTTTATACCCTAAACCATATAGTGGTCAGGGTATAATAAGTTTGATCGGCCAAAAAATGTGCCTACCAGAAATATTGATTTTAGACCCCATAAAATATATACCGATCGACTCAGAATCACCTCCTGAGTCGATCTAGCGCTTGGTGTCCGTCCGTCCGTCCGTCCGTCTGTTCATGTATTTGTTGTTCACAGGATTTTGGTCGCAATTATTAACCGATTTTGATTAAATTTGGTACAGGGAGTTTTTTGGGCACAAGGACGAACGCTATTGAATTTGGAAGAAATCGGATCAAATTTAGATATAGCTCCCATATATGTATCGCCCGATTTCGACAAATGGGGTCACGTTGCGCGTTTTTCAAACGGATCGTCACCAAATTTGGCAAAAGGTAATCTTTTCCATCGCCCTTGAAGTCTAAAAAATTCCATCCAAATCGGTTCAGATTTAGATATAGCTCTCATATATATGTATCGCCCGATTTTCCCAAATTTTGCCACAAAACCTTTATTTATCAACCGATCTTACTCAAAGTTGGCTAAATATAATCTTCTATAGCACTAACTATATGAGCAAAAAATCATCGAAATCGGTTAAGATTTAGCTATAGCTCCCACATATATGTACCGCCGATTTTTCTAAATTTGGCCATAAAACCCTTATTTATTAACCGATCTTACCCAAATTTGGCTAAATGTAGTCTCCTATAGCACTAACTATATGTGAAAAAAATCATCGAAATCGGTTGAGATTTAGATATAGCTCCCATATATATGTATAGCCCGATTTTCCCAAATTTAGCCATAGAACCCTTATTTATTAACCGATCTTACTAAAAGTTGGCTAGAACCAGTCCTCTATAGTACTAACTATATGTGCACAATTTAATCGAAATCGGTTCAGATGCAGATATAGCTCCCATATATGTATCACATGATTTTGAAAAATTCGCCCATAATAACCTTATGTTTGACCATAAAGGCCTCATTTCTTAACTGATCTTACTCAAATCTTGCACAAGGTAACCTTTTGTGGTATTAATCAAACCCGCAAAATATTATGCAAATTGGTTCAGATTTAGATATAGCTTCCATATATATGCATCGCTCGATTTTCCCAAATTTGGCCATAGTACTCTTATTTATTAAACAATGTTACTCAAATTTAAAATTTTGATGTACTATCCGATCGTACTTATACGTACTTGTAGCTCTTACATAAGAATATTTTTTTTTAGAATATCGATTTTTACAATTTGTATTTATTACCCACACTAATTGGGCGATTTTCTCTTTTTATACCCTAAACCACATAGTGGTCAGGGTATAATAAGTTTGATCGGCCAAAAAATGTGCCTACCAGAAATATTGATTTTAGACCCCATAAAATATATACCGATCGACTCAGAATCACCTCCTGAGTCGATCTAGCGCTTGGTGTCCGTCCGTCTGTCCCTGTATTTGTTGTTCACAGAATTCCGGTCGCAATTATTAACCGATTTTGATGAAATTTGGTACAGGGAGTTTTTTGGGCACAAGGATGAACGCTATTGAATTTGGAAGAAATCGGATCAAATTTAGTTATAGCTCCCATATATATGTATCGCCCGATTTCGACAAATGGGGTCGCGTTGCGCGTTTTTTCAAACGGATCGTCACCAAATTTGGCAAAAGGTAATCGTTTCACAATGGACTGAATAGTCTAAGTGAGCCTGAATCTTAATCGAGCTGCCACTTTAACCTTCTGTCGCCCTTGAAGTCTAAAAGATTTCATCCAAATCGGTTCAGATTTAGATATAGCTCTCATCTATATGTATCGCCCGATTTTCCCAAATTTGGCCACAAAACCTTTATTTATCAACCGATCTTACTCAAAGTTGGCTAAATATAATCTTCTATAGCACTAACGATATGTGCAAAAAATCATCGAAATCGGTTCAGATTTAGCTATAGCTCCCATATTTGGTACCGCCGATTTTTCTAAATTTGGCCATAAAACCCTTATTTACTACCCGATCTTACCCAAATTTGGCTAAATGTAGTCTTCTATAGCACTAAATATATGTGCAAAAAATCATCGAAATCGGTTCAGATTTAGATATAGCTCCCATATATATGTATAGCCCGATTATCCCAATTTTGGCCATAGAACCCTTATTTATTAACCGATCTTACTAAAAGTTGGCTAGATCCAGTCCTCTATATTACTAACTATATGTGCAAAATTTCATCGAAATCGGTTCAGATGTAGATATAGCTCCCATATATGTATCACCCGATTTTGAAAAATTCGCCCCTAATAACCTTATGTTTGACCATACAGGCCGCATTTCTTAACTGATCTTACTCAAATCTTGTACAAGGTAACCTTTTGTGGTATTAATCAAACCCGCAAAATATTATGCAAATTGGTTCAGATTTAGATATAGCTTCCATATATATGCATCGCTCAATATTCCCAAATTTGGCCATAGTACTCTTATTTATTAACCAATGTTACTCAAATTTCAAATTTTGATGTACTAGCCGATCGTACTTATACGTACTTGTAGCTCTTACATAAGAATATTGCTCGATTTTTACAAATTTGTATTTATTACCCATACTAATTTAACGATTTTCTCTTTTTTAATAATGGGCTCAATATTAGTGGCATACTAACTCCGTAGGCGCAATATCAACACAGCCAGTGTTGCTAGAAGTAGGGGAAATTCCCTATATGTGGGGTTTTTCTAATATTTAGCGTCTTGGAGGGACGTAGGGCCACAATGTAGGACATTTTCACTCAACACAATTTGTAATAATTTTTACATTTTGGTGGCTCTAGAGGAGGAAATTAGAAGCCGGCAAGGCTTGATCTTTAACAATGTGTGGTAAACTTTATTCCTGTAGAGAATTTTGTCAACATTTTATTTCTATAGAACATTTTGTCAAAATTGTACTTCTATAGAAATTTTTTTCAAAATATTATTTCTATAAACAATTTTCTCAAAATTTTATTTCTATAGAATTTATTGTCAAAATTTTATTTCTTTAGAAAAATTTCTCACAAAAATTTGTTTATAGAAACTTTTTCCAAAATTTTAATTTTATAGAGATTTAACAAAAAAGATTACTAATTTGGGTAGAATTCTACCAACTGTGGCAACCGTAGTGGTAATACAAATTTATATTCTAAGTTATATACGTTGCATATTCATGTTTTAAGATAATAAAGTATTTAGAACCATTTTTGTTTTGTAATTTTTTCTTAAATTTAACGAAAAATACAGTAGGGAAAATTGTTTGGGAATGTATGGAAAAGTAGGGACCTTTTTTTGTCCTTGTAGGGTAAACCGAACATTTTCCGTGGCAACATTGACTATGAGCTATAGTCAGATTGACACAAAGCACCCATAAACATGTACCCCTTAGTTTTCTTAAATATGCAACTGCGGTTTATCTACCAGACGTATATGCTACCCCACAAATGCTTATGATTACTAATTCTGTAATGGTGGTTTAGGGTATGATATAGTCGGCCCCGCCCGACTTTCTACTTTACTTACTTGTTTTTATGTAAAACTATATACGTAGCGTTTAGAATAGACTAAACTTTTCATTTTATATTTACATTAAAAAAAATTAAGAAAGTTTCATAATATTAAAACAAATAATATTAAAAAAAATTAAAAAAAAACAAATAAGTTAAATTTTTCGAAGTACTCAAAATACTTATTGTAATTTCGCTTTATTTAAATGAAATTGCTACGATACTGGATAAAATCCTTATCAAATATAATCTACGGTTTCCAAAATGTGAATAACAAAAAAAAAAATGATGTTAAAATATTTAAAAGAATAGGAGCTAGACAGGCAAGAAACTGACATTGCATATATGCAATGTCATGCAACGAAGGGTTAAAGATCCTCCTGGATCAAATTTTATTTATTTGAACGTTTGCATATTTTCCAAATCATTGCAGTCGTTTGTGAAACTAATTCCACATCAAAATACCATAAAATGGCAATGTCTTTGCTTACATCCAAATCGTTCTGGATTTTGAAATCTTCATCATTTGTCGTTGAGAAGCATTTACTTTCACAACAGTTGAATGGCTGCTCGCATATTGCTTTGGATTTACGATATTCCAATGTGCGTTTTTTGCCCATAGCAAATTGTGAAAATGGCTGAAGGATCCAGCATCTAAAACCATAGAATAATGTTTTGAGAAAATCCCTTGTTTTACGATTCGAATTGGCGTCCTATAGAACTTTATATTATGAAGTTGATAAATGAAGGTTGACTTTCATACATGCATGTATATTTGCCAAAATTTTTGCCTTAGCTTTAATCTACCAACCATTAGCTAAACTCATAAATTGATTCTAAATACATATAAGATAATATGTGAGTCTATGGGTTCTTTTATACCGCAAAGTTGCTCTGTACCGAAAAATTGTCTACCGGCAAATAACACAAAGTTTTTTATACTTGAATGATTTTTTTGTGATAATTTGTCAATGTATATAAATTGAAGCAATTTCTTTTTTTCGAAATTTATGGCAACACACACTGTTAGAAAAATATGTTTTTCATATGTTCCGATATAAACAAAATGTGTTTCGGGCACAATTTTAAAACACAATATATTTAAGTGCAAACATGTAATGTTCCTAAACTAACACTAAATGTTTGGGACATCTATGTTAATATGTTAGAATATATTATGTTTGGGACATGAATGTTTCATAAAAATCATATGTGTGAATGCAAACTTATATATATTTACAAATTTCGACTAAACATACATATGTTGTGATATTTTATTCAACGCGACAGAGAGAGTATAGAGAAAGAAATAGAGATGGAAACCGGGAGAGTTCACGAAAGTTATCAACATAACACAGCGAAAGAATCAAAAGAGAACAATTTCTGTGAAATCGCTTTTATGTTGTTTCGGAAAACTGTTTTATGATAAGGAGAATAATTGGATATGCTTAAGTCTAAATATTATTTAATTTGAATATTAGAATGAGTATTCGGAGTAACGAGAATAGACATTTGAAAAACAAACAGCATATGTTTTCGCCTTGAGAGCAGCATTTTATGTATGTGTGGACATGTGTTTTGTTTATCATTTTGGCATTATGGGCACAATTTTTTTCTTGGTTCGTTAAAAGAAATGAGGGGTCTCCATAAAAATAACGAAAGGGCCTATACTCTTTTTAGAGTTGGGACAGTAAAATGATTGATAACCCACATTTCAAAGTTTCATTATAAAAATTTAATATAGTATAAATATAAATGTGTAAATTAAAAAAAGTGTTCGGTCGGGGCAGGGATTGAACCCACGACCCTTTGCATGCAAGGCAGACATGCTAACCACTGCTCCACGTGGCAAACAAATGTATGTTTCTGTTAAATAATGTTATGTTTGCATGTGCTCGTGGGCGCTGCAAACTATGCTATATAAATGTAACTTATAACGATAATTATGTGCTGGTGACCATAACAGCTACGTAGCCCAGTGGATAGTGTGTTGGCTTACAAACTGTATGGTCCTCGGTTCGATTCTTCGTGCAGGCGAAAGGTAAAATTTAAAAAATTTATAAAAGTGAATAATTTCTTCAACATTATTTGTATTACAGAAAAAGGTGCCAAGAACTAAAATATTTCGTTGAATTGAAAATTACGAGTATGTTGGGCAATGAGCACAATCGTCTTTGGGAAAAATTCTTCCAAGCATATAATATTTTATAATAATATAATATTTTTGGGCTCAAAATGCTTCCAAACATATAATATGTTCACATAAAGCAGTATCCAATAATATATGTGCTTCCTGCAAAATATGTTTGGAACATATGTTAAAGAAGCGATTTTTTTTTGAGGGTGCAATAACTTGCAAAATTCGACTCTCGCAAGGATCCATTTTATACCCTGCACCACACTGTGGAGCAGGGTATTATAAGTTAGTGCATATGTTTGCAACACCCAGAAGCAGACGAAATAGACACATGGTGTCTTTGGCAATAATGCTCAGGGTGGGTGCCTGAGTCGATCTAGCCATGCCGTCTGTCTGTGAACACATTTTTGTCTAGGTCGCAGTTTTAATCAAATCGACTTCAAATTTGGCAGAGGTTTCTGTTTAGGGTCAGAATAGAACCCTTTTGATTTTGGAAGAAATCGGTTAAGATTAAGATATAGCTCCCATATGTATCTTTCGCCCGATATGGGCTTACATGGCACCATAAGTCAGAGTTTTACCCTGATTTGCTTGAAATTTTGCACAATGAGAACAATTAGTACTATAGTCAAGTGTGCTAAATTTTATTGAAATCGGTTCAGACTTAGATATAGCTCCCATATATATTTCGCCCGATTTACACTCATATGACCACAGAGGCCAATTTTTTCTCCGATTTAGTTGAGATTTTGCACAGGGAGTAGAATTAGCATTGTAGCTATGCGTGCCAACTTTGGTTGAAATCGGTCCAGAGCTAGATATAGCTACCATAAAATCGCCACTGCTTAGTCGGAAACTTGTAAAACTTACTCCAATTTTCCTATACTTCTAATACATATCTATCGACCGATACACAGAGAATACAGATTGGTTGTGACAATCGAATTTATTTCCAACCTCCTTTTGGCAGTTGTAGCAACTACCAGTTGGCAGTTGTGACACTCAACAAATTCGGTCGACTCAATCGAATGATGGGAAACCCAACTAATACTATATATGGAGTTGACTGTGTCAGACGATGAAATTGGTCATTGCCCCCTTCTTCATTTGGTTGTATCTCCCAACTTCAAAGCACCATGACCGAATTGAATAACAAAATCCCACAAAATACTGCATTTTATTTATATTGTTTAGATGATAGAAAGGCACACATACTTAAATACAATATATTAATACATTATAAAAAATGTTCACCCTTAAAAGTATACCCTCCAGCATGAATAGGTTGGGGAACCGACAGATAATGGAGCTAAATCTTTGGTACTCTTAGCATATTAGTATTTATAGATGGTGTCCGAACTGTCTATAGCCCGTCTAAAACACACAGTAAATTAGTAAAGAAATTTGTGTAGAGTTTTACAAACGACATACGAACCTATCCCCGATGGTCACTTTCTTGGGGTTTTATATATATAAGGCAGATGTAGAGATGGATTCTTTTCAGAGCCGCCGTTTAAACACAATGAAATTATTCCATATTGAGGATGCGTACCGTAGCATTGAGTACCCTGAAGCTATTTGTTTGCAATATAGCCAATATTGCTGTGTATTATTTTAGTTTCACAACCAATATAGTGTACTAAAGCCACTAATAATAATTTTATTGACATTTCAAAAATATATTCAAAGGAATTCGGCTGTGAGTATCAAACGAACGAAATAACGATTGTAAATAAAGTAAAATGAACGACACAACTGTGATTTGATAGAAAATCTAGAATTTTCGTTACAATAATCGATTTTCAACCTATCTGTTTTCTGTGTGTAGATACACTTTTGTGAAGTTGCTTCAAAATTGGTTCATGTTTCCCATATTTATACCCTGCTCCACACTGTGGAACAGGGTATTATAAGTTATTTTTAATAACATTGTGTTTCATCCCAGGGCATTAACCGACTTAAATTCTAAGTCAATAGATTTTGTAAGAAGTCTTAAATATATTGTCCACTAAGAAGCCTTAAATATATTGTCGGTTCAGATTTAAATGTATGTATATGGGAACATAATCCTTTATATATAGCACCCAACAAATTTGAAGGATTTCAGATGGTATCGAAAATGTAGATCGCAAAGTGGTGCAGGGTATAATATAGTCTGCCCCGTCCGACTTTCGTTACTTGTTTTTTACTAACATAGTGTTCCACCCCAGGGCATTAGCCAAGTAGAAGTCTGTTTTGTTCAGATCGAGTCAGATTTAAATGTATGTATTTGGGACAAAAACCGCCCAACACATTTGACGGATTTGATATGGTATCGAAAATGTGGATCTACAAAGTATTGCAGGGTATAATATAGTCGGCCCCGCACGAATTTAGACATTTCTTACTTGGATTTAAATAAAATATAGAAGTACTTTTGTCTCCAAAATATAACATTTTTGGTAAATGTGGCGTATACGTAATTTTATTTATCAAAACTTATATTGATCAATTTACTGTTTCCATAACCCTTGATACGTCACATTGTTCAATTATTGAGTTGAATTTATTGGAGCTCTTGATTATAACCGCTTACCTAGTGTTTTAAAGCTGGAAAGTCGTATATCGAATTTCACAGTATGCTTGCAGAATTATTTACAAGAAACTTAAGGGTGGTTAAAATTTCAAGGGCCGAATTATCTCATCCTTTAGCTCTTGAATTATTGCTGGCTTATCGACGTACATCTTTTCTTTCAAATAACCCCAAAGAAAAAAGTCCAACGGTGTCAAATCACTTGATCTTGGTGGCCAATTGACATCGCCTTTACGTGAGATAACACGGCCATTGAACTTGTTGCGCAAAAGAGCCATTGTTTCGTTAGCTATGTGGCAAGTGGCACCATCCTGCTGAAACCACATATCGTCCACATCCATATCTTCCAATTCGGGCCATAAAAAGTTCGTTATCATCTCACGATAGCGAACACCATTCACAGTAACTGCCTGACCGGCCTCATTTTGGAAAAATACGGCCCATGATGCCGCCAGCCCATAAACCGCACCAAACAGTCACTCTTTGTGGGTGCATTGGTTTTTCGACAATAACTCTCATTCGCCCAAATGCGGCAATTCTGTTTATAGGTGTGTACTATGTTCGTTTTTCGAGTTGAAAATCACTATATTTTCGCGATTACTTTTCCTGAAATAATCAAAATTATAAATGAAAACAAACATATTCCCGTAAAGTCATGCCGAAATCTATAGGAACAAGAAATTGCGCATCAATTGAGTTAATTTATCTGCTTTATATTGCATTGTTTTAGTAAAGTAACCGCGAAAATTTCAACTCGAAAAGCGAACATAGTACTTACCTTATAGACGAATCCACTGAGGTGAAAATGAGCCTCATCACTGAAGATGATTTTCTTCGAAAATTGATCATCCACTGTTGCCATTTCTTGGAACCATTTAACACGTTGTTGGATTGTGTATCTCTCCATGGTTCAAATTGAGTCTGAAATAGAGAAATGTCAAATAAAATTTGGAAAAAAACTTGGCGGTTAGGTGTGGTTCACATTCAACATCGGCCCTTACAATTTAACCACCCTTTATATGAATGGTTCCAATGTTGAATACTTGTATAATACCATTCTAAATTTATTTTACTTATATAAATTGTTTGTCTTTTTTTTGCTCTTTATTTACTGTAAAGAAGTGTTATTGTAAATTGCAAACTTGCCCCATTTAAGCCTACATTGGCGCTGAGGCCAAATTTTATTGTATAATGAACATATTTGAAGTGAAAGTTAAAAACAATCGATTTTATTCATCAAACCACTAATCTTAGTAATGTCCAACAATATTAGCTTAATTATGGTTTATTCTTAAGCAGTAATCAATGTTACCAACAAATATTTCTAGTTTTATTTTCAAACCAACTTGGGTTTAATAATTCTGAAAAGTTCTTCAAATATTAATGAAATCATATTTTAATTTGTGGACTTTTTGTATCTTGGCCACAAAGCAAAAACTCTTTTAAAAATAGGAAGTATTTTACAATACTTTCGTTAAAGATGTTTTTACTTGAAAAATTGCGTAATTTCTAACAAATTATGGTCTGAAGGGAAAGCAGAAAAAACGAAAATTTTAAAATTTGTTTCCTAGAATCAAGTACGAACAACTTATATTTCACCCTTAAATGCACAAGATCACCGATTCCTCCGAAAAAAAAATAGATAATATGCAAAACGGTAAATAAAGAAAATCTGGGCATTAAACTAAGTTTTTATTTACAAATAAAGTGTAGAATAGAGACTATTTTTTTTACGCTACACAATTTTGTACCAACATTTTTTTAATTTCTGGTAAATATTATTTAACTTCCAATTTGTAGTTTTTTTTGTCAATTTTTGGTCAATATGTGATTTTTAATTTTGACTGCAGATTACTCAGAAGTACAACGAATTTTCCGGAACATATTTTAAAAAGTAGCGTTATGATGTATTAAATACACCAAACTTAATTTCATAGAATTCTATAAAATTTTGAAGACGTAAGAATTTGTATCTTAAAAGATACAGTGGACATTTTAGGGTTAAAAGATAATTTTGTCTTAAGTTATGATGTATTAAATACACAAAACTTAATTTCATAGAATTCTATAAAATTTTGAAGACGTAAGAATTTGTATCTTAAAAGATACAGTGGACATTTTAGGGTTAAAAGATAATTTTGTCTTAAGAGTACCCTTACTTCTCCGCTTCTTTAGCTCGGAATCAATACCAAAACCTTTAGTGCAAAGAAAAAATATTTACAACTGGGCATGTTTTTATTTTTCAGAGCGTTAAGGGAGCCGAGTATCCGTTCCTTCTCAGCAAAAAAAAAAGTGCAGAAAATGATCTTTTTGGATCCGGACGTGGAGCAAAATTGGCACAGAAGCAATGAATTTAACATGGGCTTATCATAGGAGGGATGTTCACCATTTCAACAGCCGTTGCAGTGAATTTACAGGAGTGATCCGAACTCAGTGTTTGACCTCAAATATTTGCAAAAATTCGCAATTTGTCTAGATTGCATTTTTTTTCGACAAAATTATAATAATTTAAATAAATACACCGAAAAAAAAGTTTACTATTTTTTATGAAAAATGAACTAACCCGTAGTAAGAATGACCATGATTTGGCGCCAAGGATTTTTTTCATCTGTATAAGTTCATGATTTTCTTATAAATTAGTTCATGTGTTGCATCGTATTTTAGTTCATTATTACTATGCTGTGGGAAGTATATAGTTAAACTCATTCAAAATATTCCTGCTATCCGGAAAAATGAACAATTTTTTGGGAAACCTGTATTAAGAAATTGGTTTGAAATAAACTGTTTGTCGGTATAATTTTCAAAAAAGTAGAGAAATTGAGGAATCAAAGGTACAACAAGCCTGTATACAACTAAGAAATTTTTCGTACAAAACAAGTAAATTTTCTATAATCACCAGTATTTTATTTCAAAAAATTATTATTTTATTACACAAAATTATGGGTTATGATATACAATAAAGGAAATATTTTTATTAGTACGTTGGATGCAGTTACTTGTCGGTAGTTAGTAATTGCTTCTTCAAAAGAGTAATATTCTATGTTATTAGGACTAAACTAATTAATAAAAATTTCCATGTTTTCTATCCATATGAAAGATATATGTGGCATAAGTTGTTGGGCGGATTTGTCTTATAAGCATCTGAAATTGCAAAGTTATACAAAATATAAGAAAAATATTATCAAATTCTATCGTTCATATTGATTTTTAACTTACGGTTTTCAAGAGTATTTCCTAGAGCCAATAAGGATATCAGCTTAATTAGCATTAAACAGTAAGAATATTCAAAAAAATTACCATTACAAGACCTGTCTACCTGCAAGTGAAAATAATTATTTTTAATAAATTGAAAGTTTGGTTTTATTAAAAACGGAAAAAATACCGTTTATAGAAAAACTTACCACATTGAAAAATTCATCCAGTAGGTACATTATTGGAATCATATCCATGGACTAGGTTAGGTTAGGTTAGGTTAGGTTATGTGGCAGCCCGATGTATCGGGCTCACTTAGACTATTCAGTCCATTGTGATACCACAGTGGTGAACTTCTCTCTATGGACTAATGGGACGTTTTTGAAATTATTCTCTGAATATATTTGAAATAAAAAATATTATAAAATTAGACATAATTTCCACTTGTCAGTATAGCATTTAGTGTTTAAGGTGGATATTAAGTTCGAGTTTAGAGGCTAAAATCGCAAATTCTCTTTAATAATCCATTATAAAAAAAATCTTTATAAAAAACTTGGTTTGGCCTATTCTCCATCAAGTTATATTTAAATTTGTATCGAAGACGTATAATTTTATACTTTTCTTAGTGATTTATTTTTAATTTTAGCGGCTAAACTCGAACTTAGTACTCACCTGTAGGAATTGCTGTAACATAAAAAATAGAGATTCAAAAAAAATGGTTTCATCTCCATCTTGTGATCCAGATGTATAATAAATATAGATCATCCCATTACCACTCATGTTGTATATTTTTTTATGTAAATCAATTAAAAATCCGCACTCATTTTAAACTATTAACAGAAATATAGAGTTTCTTAATCTGTTATTTGTTTTTTAATCAATCAAAAGCGTGTTTGATTACTCTAACATCACATCATTCACTTTTCAGTTTCTAAAATGTTTCGAATAAATGTATTTTCATTAATAAACACCAATACCGCACGTACAATTTTGCAAAATTAAATCCACGTGTGCACTTCATAAATGCATCAACAGAACTGAATGCAGCAATAAAACTCAAAGACACAAATAGTCACAAAGGATACATACCTGCCGTAACGAAAAACAACTCCACACACACACACGATCCCTTTCTGATCTCGCTATTGCAAGAAAACAACTCGCACCACAAAAGATACCAACAACACACAAGAAACATTCCATTGTCTCTAGAACCAACCAACAACAGCATTAATGACGCAATAACAAACACAAACAATCATACGAGATATACACAAAATGTCTTTAAAATCTCCCTCACATGATGCACTCACATTTTCCAGTAGCACGTTTATTGATTATTTGGAATTCTATCTATAAGTTAAGGTAAAATATATACCAAATCTATGAGGAATCTATAAAAAAATATATACACCCGTCAAGGATTATATTAACTACTTGTTATTCTACTTTATCTAAAATTTTCAATGTGAGTAAAAACACTCCAACATATAATAAAAAGGGAAATAATCTGTAGGTAGCCATCGTACGAATCGGTAATGTCGTTAAGTTAATTTTTACTACAAAAATTTTTTTCCATACAAAATTTTTTCTTAGTAAGTTGTCCACATTTCGTAGTAAGATTTTTATATTGCCCATGTATTTTTATAATAGAATCAACGATGCATTAACTACTGTGTTGGAAATTTATTTAAGGAAAAATCCTTCTCATTTCGTAGTTAGTGAACTAAAAAACATTTACTGAATTTTTATAAGTTTTCCTTTAGCTAAGTTAATTTTCGTTGTGGTTACGAAAAATGAACAATATTTGTTGAACTATGTGAAAGTTAAAATGGTCCTTAAATTTACAAGACACTTTTTTTCTGTGTATATGAAAAAATCGGGTTAAACAACCCTCAAAGAAAATTGCTTCTGTAACATAGGCCCCACATTTTGCTTCGAGCATATATAAAGGGTGATTCTTTTGAGGTTAGGATTTTCATGCATTAGTATTTGACAGATCACGTGGGATTTCAGACATGGTGTCAAAGAGAAAGATGCTCAGTATGCTTTGACATTTCATCATGAATAGACTTACTAACGAGCCACAACGTCGAATTTTCAGTGAATGGGCCCTAGAAAAGTTGGCAGAAAATCCGCTTTTTTATCGACAAATTTTGTTCAGCGATGAGGCTCATTTCTGGTTGAATGGCTACGTAAATAAGCAAAATTGCCGCATTTGGAGTGAAGAGCAACCAGAAGCCGTTCAAGAACTGCCCATGCATCCCGAAAAATGCACTGTTTGGTGTGGTTTGTACGCTGGTGGAATCATTGGACCGTATTTTTTCAAAGATGCTGTTGGACGCAACGTTACGGTGAATGGCGATCGCTATCGTTCGATGCTAACAAACTTTTTGTTGCCAAAAATGGAAGAACTGAACTTGGTTGACATGTGGTTTCAACAAGATGGCGCTACATGCCACACAGCTCGCGATTCTATGGCCATTTTGAGGGAAAACTTCGGAGAACAATTCATCTCAAGAAATGGACCGGTAAGTTGGCCACCAAGATCATGCGATTTGACGCCTTTAGACTATTTTTTGTGGGGCTACGTCAAGTCTAAAGTCTACAGAAATAAGCCAGCAACTATTCCAGCTTTGGAAGACAACATTTCCGAAGAAATTCGGGCTATTCCGGCCGAAATGCTCGAAAAAGTTGCCCAAAATTGGACTTTCCGAATGGACCACCTAAGACGCAGCCGCGGTCAACATTTAAATGAAATTATCTTCAAAAAGTAAATGTCATGGACCAATCTAACGTTTCAAATAAAGAACCGATGAGATTTTGCAAATTTTATGCGTTTTTTTTTAAAAAAAAAGTTATCAAGCTCTTAACAAATCACCCTTTATTTGCACGATTGGTCCCAACAAAATATTGTTTATATTGTTCAAAAACACCTTAGGCATACACTGTTCGAAAAAAATTTTAATGAAATTTTCTTTATGAAAATATATATTTTAGGCCGTTTTAGGTCCGTGTGTGTAGTTAAAATAAAAAACATCTTTGGCGAACATTTTTGAAAGTGCTTTTAAAGTTGTGCATTTTTGAAGAACTTCCAAATTTTTTGCTGGGTTCTTTGTCGAGTAACACCCTACAGATATGAATCATCTTTGATTTTAAAAAAGTGAAATAATTGATTACAGGAGAAATTGTCTTACCATTTACATTTTTTTAGTGAAATAAATGTGCATTCCTTTTTAATACCACCGATTCTCTTCACATACAACTTAGTTTGTGCCTATAATAGATAGAATACCTAAAACACCTAAAAACCTTTTTCACAAGTACTTTATTGCAAAATCTTGATTGAATTTTAAACTTTCAAGAATTAATAAAATACCCTCCAATTATGCTAATGACTTGAATGTAATGGCTTGACCAGTATCAGATTAAGGGAATGGGTAGTTGGCTTCTTTGTTTATTGCGTTTCCATTTATTGTGCCTTTCTCCCCATTTAGGGTAGTTTTCAATTTCATTGCTAAAAGTATTTAGAAACTCGATATATGGGAAATGGGAAATAAGGACAAAATTTTATATTTGAATATTTTGTCCCAATAGGTAGAGCGGACAGTTGTGCTATCTATAGCTGGTCCTGTGTGAATGTAACTTTCTTTCTTGCTTTGTTTCGGATAATATTCAATTAGCCAATTTCCCAGGAATGTGTTGGAACATTTATATTCAAATGTGGAAATATTTGTATTTACGTAAGCATTTATCTATGAAGCCATGTCTGTTTGTATTACATATCTGCTATGCGATTTCGTACGCTCTTAGAGTCAACAAAAGATCAAAGGAAACACCAATATATTTCTATCAATTCGCACATACACACAAACACACACATACGCCACTGTGAAAAAGTTCATCCTCTGTCCAAAATCTGAAACTTTAAAGAAAACTTTTCAAATATTTCGATGCTCAAAACAGGCATTCTCCAGATTCGAAAGGGACCAGAGTACGGGAGTAGGGTAGGTAGTACACGATGACAACTTTAAAGCTATTTTATAATAATTGAAATAGATTACAATATATTAATACGCTTTGTTGACTCCGAAATATGTGTGCTACAAAAATGTCAACCAACCAGACCGAATAATACCAGAACGAGACGTGGGGTGGTTCACATCGAGACAATCGTACAACCGAACCAACATCGAAAGTCAGTTTTGATTCACAAACTACCCAAAATATACGATGCTTTTCCTCACACACACACATACCAATTCTTTCTCACGGACACACACATACGCTAACTCACGAAATATATTTGAGACAGAAAAAGTTTTTCCGCAACATTTTTTCCCCTCTTTTTACAAATATTTAAAAAGTTTTCATTGAAAATACGAATGTGTGATTGTGCGGTGGATCTTTAATACAAACATATGCATAGAAGTATACAAGACGAGGACGAATATGAGCCGAATAGAATTCCGGTAGAAAATGGATATAAGAAATTCGAAAAAAAAACATTTGATGTTCTTATGTTATATCTTTCACATACTGAAAGGAGTTATAATTAAAGTCATCTTGACTCTAGTTTGATCGGATTTTTTAAGGACCCGTTTTTTTTATCCGAATCCGAATGGAGTGCAACATAATTTATTCCCTCAACATGCAATGTCAAAGATTCTTGGAATTAATTTTTGACCTTCTGTGATTTTATAACATTCAAAATAAGCATACAAATAACACAGTCCCAGGATAACTGATGGGAATGGCTTGATGCCTATGCTCAATCATACCGGCTTGATTTTGGTTGACTCAGAACGTACGGAGAACTAATTCACAACTATTGCAAGGGTGACGTTTAAATAATAATAAAATTTTTCTTAACTTTTTCGCCTTTTACCTCTACATAAAGATTTTATGAATAATACTATCCAATATTTTATCTCACATTCTATGTTTCCCGAGGAATTGGTCGGTAAATTTTTCAAATATTTTTCGGAAATTTCTATTATTTTGTAGAACTTTGCTGTGTTTTATGCATGGCAAAATTCAGAAATCTTGAATTTATTGCTAAAACTGCATAAACAAAGAATTTTTATATATCACCTCACCTTCTTGTGAAGTGTCCATCTCTAAAATAATATTTTTCGGAAATTTCTATTATTTTGTAGAACTTTGCTGTGTTTTATGCATGGCAAAATTTAGAAATCTTGAATTTATTGCTAAAACTGCATAAACAAAGAATTTTTATATATCACCTCACCTTTTTGTGAAGTGTCCATCTCTAAAATAATATTTTTTGATGTACATAAAAAGTTATGACTTGGTAAAAACTTCTATTTTTTTGCTGGGATTTTATACTTGCAGTTCTTCTGTTGTTTTTGCGAAAAGCAAACGGAATGGACTTGGAACATGACAGCATTTTGCTTAGATTGGAATGTTCGGAAATTTCTCTAATCTTAACGATGATCTCAGAAGGATACAATAATTTATATCCTTTCTGAGATTTTTTAGAAAACCAGGCATGGACATTGTTATTAGATCATTCAAAGGCACCACATGTACACTGAAAAAACAGTGAACCCTTTTCCATTGCAAAATTAACTAAACTGTAGTAATATTGACCATGATTTAGCCCTTAAGATTTTTTTCAACTTGTCTAGTTTATAATTCTCTTAAATTTTAGTTCATCTATAACATTGTATTTTAGTTCATTTTTACAACACCATCAGATTTATATACCCCTACCAAGTTAAAAAGTCAGTATTACTCTGGTTTACTTGCTTATTTTATGGGAAACCCGATAATAAAAATTGGTTTACAGTCTCTTTAAAATGTCGACGACTAAACTATTTTTAAATCAATCATTCCACAGTACAGAGAAATTAAATAATTAAAGGAACAACAAACCGTTTTACTATTATGAAAATTTTCATACATTAAAATTAAACATTCTTTAAGCAAAAGTACTTTATTATAAAAACTTATGATGAAATTTCTTAATACAATGTTTTTTTGTGAATAAAAATTATGACCACGTGGAACAGAGAGTAGTTCATTTGAACTCGCTGTTTGTACATTTTGACTTATCCTTTTTTTATTCATCGTAGGTAATTTTTTCACATATCTTGCTGAAAAAAAATGGAAGCAATAATGAAAATTGTTAAAAAGTAATACTATGTAATGAAATATAATTTTTTAATTCTTCATTTTAGCTTGGGGAAATTTTATCAAATGGTGTAAGGAATTCAACTTTTCTTTGGAAAACGTATCTCATAAAATGTGTACCTGAAACAATTAGAGAAATAATGAAGTATTCTATATAAACTCATAAAACTGTGTTGTTATCGATGTGAAGGATATAATAAAATAAATATTCTAGTTGAAAGAAAGCCAGAGTTTTAATATAAAACTTACCAATTCTCTATTAAATTGTACGCTGAGGGGAAATATAAAAAGTTGTCCAAATTTATTTGGGTTACTCTGAAATTAAATATTTATTTTTTACAGTAAATACAATTATTAAATGTAATGAAAAAAATAATAATATGCATAAAAAAAACCAAATATTCTAGTTAACCTTAGACAGTCATCATTCGTCAAAATGACGACACGTAATCTCATTTTCGATTTAAAACACATTTTAGTCTATTGGGAAATGGTAAATTTAAGTTATACTAATTCGACCGTTTTATAAATTTTTGATTTATACTAATTAAAACCAAATTGAATAAGAAAATAAATTCAAGTTTGGTTCACTTTTTCGCTCACGATGAAAATTATAGCGTCATGAAATGAGCCGTAGTCAAAATGAAGAAGGACGACTTTAATGTACATACAAAAAAAAAAAAGAATGACTGTCCAGGGTTAAAAGAAAGTTAAAGAATCCTTACCACTTCACTATTAAATTACAGGCAAAGGAGTACTAAAAAATTTTCCAAATTTTTAAGGGGTTATTCTGAAATTAAATATTTGTTTTTAACATTAAAAATATTACATTGATTTCCAAAATATTTGATTAAAGAAATACTAAAATAAGGTATTAAAAACCTGTAATTTTGATGATAAAAAGGTCATAAAAACGTAAATAGTTTTGTTGAAAGAAAGCCAATTTATAAACAAAACTTACCAATTCTCTTTGTTGTAAATTTGTTCGAATCCATCTGGAGTTGCTCTGAAATTAAATATTGTTTTTACAACAAAGAAAAACTTTAAACTGGTTTCCAAAAAACTTAATTAACAAATAATAAAATACATAAGAAATATTATTTTTAAAAGAAAGTCATATTAAAAAAATACTTACCAATTTATGAATAAACTATACGCTGAGATATAACAAAAATTTTCCAAATTCATCTGGAATTGAATATTAATTTTTTACATAGAATAATAAAAATTTCAATACACTTTCAATTTCAACATATTTTCCCAAATATTCTTAATAACTTTTTTCTAAACTACCGATAAAATATTAATAGCTTTCATTTAAAAGGTTTAATAAACAAACACCAATATATATCTCAAAAATCCAAAATATTCCATGCCTTTATATTCCCTTGTTGCATACCTACTTAAAAGATGCAACAGCCCACGCCAACGCCAACTATACAACTGAAGCATGCCAAACAAAACCAAGCAAAGCCAAAACATTCATACAACAACAAAAACACATGTGTCTTTATTGAAAACAACACCTCATCCAGCCAAATAAACCATCCGCGAATAACAAGCATACACACACACACACAAACCACTAAATGAACAAAAATAAAAACAACCCCACGCTCATGTATACACAACAAAATTCAAGTAACATCATCTTTACATTAATCACATTCCACTATGCCGATAAAGATCTCTGTACTATGCATTAGTTCATCGCATCTGCTGACAATTTACTCTAAGAATAATATTCGTAAAGGCACACCAGTTCATGAACGATGAAACGTTTAACTTAAAATTTGCAAAATTTTCATGAAATGTTATCTACCATTTTTGCCGAAAATGTCTATAAATTTAATTACATGTGAACTAAAAATATTTCATTGGGTAATTTTTTACCAACAATTATTAACTATAGGAATTGTCAGTAAGAAATTGCTATCCACTTTCAAGTTCATTTTTCGTAAAAAAATATTTTCTCATACAAAAAAATCTTATAGTAAATTGCACTTATTATTTAGAAAATACTTTACATTTCAAACGTAGTTTTATAGCATGACAAACGATTTTTTTACTACCAGTTAAGAATTTTTTTAAGGAAATTTCCACCGTATTTTGTAGGCCATGAACTAAACGATTGCTACTAAGAATTTGTAAAATTTCCTTTCGAGTAGTTAATTTTCGTTGAAGATACGAAAAATGAACTAAAATTCTGGAAAATTCTTGTAATAAATTTTTGTAAAAATCTTCTTAAATTTACAAGACACTTTTTTTCTGTGTATAACGGGTCGCTGCCTGATAGGCGATTTTGCAAAAACTATTGGCGCGAAGTATAATGACTATTGTGTGAGCTGTCATGATGCGGAGGAAAACGAATCAATTAAACACCTCTTGTGTGAGTGTCCTGCATTTTGTGTAAAGCGCTTCAGATTACTGGCGGATCTGGAAAACGTTAACTTAAGCAGTCTGCTAATGTTTTTGGAACAATCTGGTTGGTTCAACAAAGAAAAATAATCAAGAAGGTTCAGCGGTTAAAACTAGAAGTGCCCATATGTAATAGGTACTTTTAGTTAATGTGGTATCACAATGGACTGAATAGTCTAAGTGGGCCTGAATCTTAAACCACTTTAACCTAACCTAACCTAAACTTCATACTGACGGATTGTGGGTGGAAAGTTAAACGTTTTGACAAAAATTAAAATAGTTATTAATAAATTTTTCTGATTTAAAACAATATTTTTGATTAATTGGCGGCTAATTTTGAGTCGAGATGGGTCGACATATTCAACTGCGGCTTCGACTGGCAAAAACTGGTCGGCGGCGGCTGAAATCGGCGGAGCGACTCGACGCCTTCATTCCCTGTGGTCCTACGGATCCTCCAGATAAATCTTCATCATTGTAAGGCTGCATGTGCTGCCTTAAAAGTTCTCCTGATGAAAGGGGACATAGACATAGTTCTAATTCAAGAACCATATGTTTATAGAAACAAAATATGTGAATTAAGTACTCCGGGGTTCAAACTATTGCTGTATACTGGTAATGATGTAATTCGAGCCTGTATAATTGCTAAAAACGAGCTTAACTTGTTTCTGCTTCCTTCAATGTGCAATGCAGATACTGTCGTTGCCAATTTAGAAATAGCCAAATGCAAATATTGGGTATCTTCGGTCTATATGGGACATGACAGGGAGATGCCTCCATGTGCCGTTAAGACCTTAGTTGAGGAGTCACTGAAAACAAAGACGAAACTCATTATGGGATGCGATGCGAATGCGCATCATAGTATATGGGGAAGTAGTGATACTAATGCAAGGGAAGAGACGTTAACTTAAGCAGTCTGCTAATGTTTTTGGAACAATCTGGTTGGTTCAACAGAAGAAAATAATCGAGAAGGCTCAACTGTTAAAACTAGAAGTGCCCATATGTAATAGGTACTTTTAGTTAATGTGGTATCACAATGGACCGAATAGTCTAAGTGAGCCTGAATCTTAATCGGGCTGCCAGTTTAACCTAACCTAACCTAACCTTCCCTGTGCAGCACATTCGTTCGTTTTTAGTCGCGGCTGCATATGTAATGCGTTTTTAATTTTCAGTCATAAACCTTATCTATACTAAATACACATGTCGCAGATAGCACAAGTTTATAAATCTAAACATTGATATTATACATTTTCGACCCCATCTCACAAACTAATTCTTTAGCTGGTAGTGTGTCCAACTGCTGGTCCTTAACAAGTAAAAATCTTTTATTCCATTCCTTTTACATTTTAGGAGCGAAAACAGAATGGAAAATAATGTTTAGTGTCAATTTAAGAAGATTTCAACAGAACATCTTCGTTTTTTTGATTTTGTGGGGGAATTATTTAAAAGCAGCAAAACTACATGTGTACGAATGTGGGTTTATGAGCATGTATATAAGATGTTATTGCTAAAGTATGGAATAATAAATGTCGGAGAAAAAAAGTTTAACATTAAAAATGCTGAGGGCGTTTTATTTAAATTTTGACTGTAATTTTTTGACATGTCTTACTAAACAGAGCGAATGGTTTGGCTTTAAAGCTAATATAAAGCCAATATTTAAATGGAAATATTTACTGAGTTTAAAAATGTGAAAAACACTAATCAAATTAAGAATTGCATATTATATACAAATTATTTACTTAGATCGGAATTTTAATGCTATTTTTAGCGCGATATTTAATTTGATTTACTCTTTTTCAAATTGTTAACTCCTCGGTTGTATAAAATGAACTCAAGCTTGTCACAAAAAGTAAGATTCATGGCTTATCTAAAAAACTTAAGATGAAGATAATGCGAATGCTTAAGTAATGCGAATCAATTTATAAAGAAGCTATTGGAATAGCTACCTACATTAGTTCTCTCGATAATTGCCTTTTATTATTATTATTTTTGATTATTTAAAATGTATATTAATTCTAAGTATTATACTAATAGTGATTTTAAATCTTTTGTATCGCCAAATATCAGCTAGTACTGTAGTTTATAAGAAATCAATCAAATCTTAATTTACTAGTTTTACAATAATAAATAAATCAAATCGAATCGAAAACAAACTTCAAATTATACCCTCAATGTATATTTATAGCAAATCATTTATTCATTGACGTAGTCTAATTTATCTTCAATTTCGATTTGTCAACTTTGGATGTTTTATACTGTAAACCAAGTGGTCGGGATATAATAACCTTAATCTTTATGAAAAATATGTCGATTTACCTATGGATCTTCGTCTCTTTTGATATCTTTTTGTTTTAGTATTTTTCTCCGATTTACTTAAAATGTACAAAGGACGGGGAGATTTCTAGAAAAAAAATCCTACACGCAAAGAAAAAAACGTTTGGAAAACGTGTACCGAAAACGTTTTTCTTTTGTTAGAGTTTTTGGAATTGCTTCGAAAATTTTAAACTTTTATCACCAAAAAAATTCGTTTGTTACAAAATTTTTATTTTTTCAATAAAAAAAGATATTTTTGAAACAACAACACAGCCCATTTCGTTTATATCAAACACTGGTCTTTTCTGACTTTAGGTCTTTAATACGACACATTTTACAGTTCAAAATTTTATATACTACAATGTAATGTTGAACATTTTTTCGGAATCTTCCGAACATACCTGGAATATATGTTAAAAAAAAAAAAAAAACTTTGGTCGAAGCAGGGATCGAACCCACGACCCTTGGCATGCAAGTCGGACGTAGCAACACCTGCTCCACGGTGCCAAACTAAATGTGTGTTTCTGGTAAATAAACTTTGTTTATTCGGTTCGTGGGCGCCGCAAGCTATGCTATATAAATATAATTTATATGGATATTTATCTATTGATGATCATAACAGGTACATAGCTCAGTGGTTAGTGTGTTGGCTTACAAAGTGCATGGTCCGCGGTTCGATTCTCCGTCCAGGCGAAAGGTAAAAAAAATTTTAAAATTTATAAAATCGTATAATTTCTTCTACATTGTTGGTATTACAGGAAAAGGTGTTAAGAACAAAAAAACCTCGTGGATGTGAGAAAGATGTGAGGGAAAATGCAATTAGTAAGAAAACAATGTGTTTTTTTTTTTTTTTTTTTTTTTGAGTTTGTCTTTATGAATTTTTTTTACATCCTGGAAAAGGACAAACGTTTATCACAAAAAGTATATACTTTTCTTCCAAATACACTTCCTTACAGCGAAAAGCAAATGAGAAACGAACTTTGTTTGTCTAAAATTTCGTTTGGGAGGAAAGAATTATTTTTTTGCGTGTAACCTTGTTTCCGATAATTTACTGGGCAGGGGGCCTCCCCCATGTCCACATTTTGAAACTTGAAGAAATGATGTTCGGGTTTCGTGAAATTGAAAAGGAAGCTTGAGGGTGGTCATTATTTTCCCATTTGCTTGCAATTTACAGAATACGTGGAAGGAGGTGATTGAACTAATTTAGAGTTCAGTTTTCGATATATTTCGATATAAGAATTTTTGGGCAAATTTTATTAAAATTTGAGAGGGTTTCATACAAAGTAACAATTTGAAATAGTTTGTTATCTTTAAAATGAATTATTAAAAAACTCTGAGTTTCACGCTGATTTGGTTCAAATTTTTTAAAAACAGTACAATTGATAGTATTTCCAAGTGTGATAAATTTGGTAGAAATCGGTTCAGATTTAAATATATCTCTCACGCGATTTACACAAATGTGACAACAGAGACCAAGGATTTACTCCGATTTACGTGAAATTTTGCACAAGGAGCAGAATTATAATCCAAGCTATAAATGCCATATTTGTCTCTATTGAAAACATCTGTTATACTTTACACCCTCGAGTCCTTCTTTGCATGAGAGTATAGAGCAAGAAATAAAGATGGAAACTGGGAGGGTTGACGAAAGATGTCAACATAACACAGCGAGAGAATGAAAAGAGCAATTTCTGTGAAACCGCTTGTATGTTGTTTCGGAAAACTGTTTTATGATAATGCCAAAAATTTGGCCTTTGGGAAAAACAGCATGTGTTGTCGCCTTGAGAGCAGAATTTTTTGTATGTGTGGACATGTGTTTTGTTTACCGTTTCGGCATTATGGGCACAATATCTTTTTTTGGTTCGTTAAAAGAAATCGGAACGTACGACGAGTAAGTCAAAATAATCAGGCAAAAGAAATTAAAAAAAGAAAAAAAAAAAAAAAAAAACACGGTGGAAAATACACAAAAAATACAAAGGGATCTTCATAAAAATAACGAAAGGGCACTACACTCTTTTTAGAGCTGGGACAGTAAAATGAAAAACAAGTATATAAAGCAGTAAGTTCGGCCGGGCCGAATCTTTAATACCCACCACCATGAACCAAATGTTAGGGTTTCCTTTGAAATTTCAGGAGGGCTTGAGGACACTTCCCGAAGATAAATTTAAAGATTTCACCTATGAGGACTATATCAGATTCTGGATTTATAAAAACCATTTTTGTTTGAGTTTTAGAGGAATCATTAACATCTCTTGTAAGTGTGCAAGTAAATTATAATATAACGTCTTGATTTGAAATCTTAAATCTGTAGATTTTCACCCGAGAAGTAAAATCTGGAAATTTTACATTGAGTTTCAAGCAATTTTCATGATCAGTGCGCCTTCTGTACCCTCAAGAAGTGAATTCGGTCTATATGGAGGCATTACCGATAAAAACTTATCCGATATACGTTTTTGTGAGCCTAAAATACCAGAATATTTACAATTTCACCCAAGGAGTTAAATCGGGAGATCGTTCTTATGGGGGCTATACTAAAATATGGACCGATTTTTTCGGCACACCTCTTTATGGCCCGAAAATACCAGAATATTTCCAATTTCAGGCAAATTGGATAAAAACTTCGGATTCTAGAAACCCAAGAAGTAAAATCGGGATATCGGTCTATATGGGGGCTATGCCAAAACATAGACCGATACTCACCATTTGTGGTATACCTCTTTATGGTCCTAAAATACCTATAAATTTCTAATTTCAGGCAAATTGTATATAAACTAGGGATTCTATAAACCCAAGATGTGAAATCGGGAGATCGGTCTTTATGGGGGCTATAACAAAACATGGAAGGATACGGACCATTTTCGGCACACCTTTTCATGGTCTTAAGTACCTCTAGATTTTCAATTTCAGGCAAATTTGATAAAAACTACGATTTCTATAAGCCCAAGACCCCAAATCGGGAGGTAGATTTATATGAGGACCATACCAAAACATGGACCGATGCTCACCATTTTTGGCACACCTCTTTACGGTTCTAAAGTACCTCTCGATTTCCAATTTCAGATCAATTGGATAAAAACTGCGGTTTCTATAAGCCCAAGAAGTAAAATCGGGAGATCGGTCTATATGGGGGCTATACCAAAATATGGACCGATAATCAAAATTTACATCGTACATCGTATATATGTACATCGGGGTTTGGTTGGCTCGTGTAGCTCAGTAGGCAAGACTTTGAACTAATATTCATTAGATCCGTGGTTCGAAACTCGCACAAGCTAGATTTTTAGGAAAATGTTTTTTTTTCTTTTAACATAAATTATTAAATTATATCTTTATGAAATATGTTCAATGTGCATATTTTGTACATTAATTTATAGTACAAAATAGAATTATAAAACCTTTTTCGCGCTAAATGTAATGCTACTCCAGTAATGGGTTGACAGCATAGTTATGTGTTCTGTGTAGGTTACATTAATCTCACTGCGCGTTTCAGCGCTTTACTCCAATGAAAGCATTCGCTGCTAAATAAACGATTTTGCAAAACGTTATTATATTTGTTTCTACTTGTAAACGATTCTGCTCTACGAATTATATATGAGTGAGAAGTGAATTGAGAAACGTGGCTCAGTGGGTAACGTTTTTGCTTTGAAATTAAAAATCCTTGGTTCGAATCTTGGTCACACACACACAAAACAGCACGAATTTTCTTTTTATTTTTTTAACTAGTAACTCTATAGCTACCGCTCTACAAGGATCTTTATAAAACTGAGCTGGTATTAACTACTCAGGAAAAAATTTTGAAAGTTCTTCCAAAGGCACAACTTTATAAGTACTGTTTTCTGTAGATCTTAAATGCCAGCATATTTTCAATTTGTGGCAAATCGGACAAAAACTACAATTTCTGGAAACCCTAGGAGTTTAATAGGAAGATCGAGACATAATATCTTCGGTTATGGTACTAGATCCAATTTCTGCCAAATTAGATAATAACTACGGATTATAAAAGCCCAACAATAAAAATCGTCAGATTGGTCTATATGAGGGTTATATTAAACCATGGTTGAATAATTACCATTTTCGGTGCACCTCTTTATGGTCCTAGAATACCTCTGGATTTCCATTTTCAGGCAAATTGGGTAAAAACTACGGATTCTAGAAGCCCAAAAACTAAATCGGGAGCTCGGTCTATATGGGGGCTATACCAAAACATGGACCGATACTCACCATTTTTGGCACACCACTTCACAGTTCTAAAATACCTAAAGATTTCCAGTTTCAGGCAAATTGGATAAAAACTACGAATTCTATAAGCCCAAAAAGAAAAATCGGGAGATCGGTTTATATGGGGACTATACCAAAACATGGACCGCTACTCACCATTTTTGGCACACCTCTTTATGGTTCTAAAATACCTCTACAATTTGAAATTGAGGCAAATTGGATAAAAACTACGGATTCTATAAGCCCAAGAAGTAAAGTCGGGAGATCGGTCTATATGGGGGCTATACCAAAACATGCACTGACACTCATCATTTTTGGCATACCTCTTCAAGGTTCCAAAATACCTCTAGATTTTCAATTTCGCGCAAATTGGATGAAAACTACGGTTTCTATAAGCGAAAGACCCCAAATCGGGAGGTCGGTTTATATGGGGGCTATACCAAACTATGGACCGACACTCACCATTTTTGGCACACCTCTTCAAGGTCCCAAAATACCTCTAGATTTTCAATTTCGCGCAAATTGGATGAAAACTACGGTTTCTATAAGCGAAAGACCCCAAATCGGGAGGTCGGTTTATATGGGGGCTATACCAAAACATGGACCGACACTCACCAGTTTTGGCACACCTCTTCAAGGTCCCAAAATATCTCTAGATTTTCAATTTCGCGCAAATTGGATGAAAACTACGGTTTCTATAAGCGAAAGACCCCAAATCGGGAGGTCGGTTTATATGGGGGCTATACCAAAACATGGCCCGATATAGCCCATCTTCGAACTTGACCTGCGCGCAGACAAAAGACGATTCTGTGCCAAATTTCAGGACGATAGCTCCATTATTGAATGCAGTAGCGTGATTACAACAGACAGCCAGACAGACAGACAGACGGACAGACGGACATGCTTATATCGTCTTAGAATTTCTCCCTGATCAAGAATATATATACTTTATATAGTCGGAAATCGATATTTCGATGCGTTACAAACGGAATGACAAACTTATTATACCCCGTCACCATTCTATGGTGGTGGGTATAAAAAGGAGAAAATAGTGAAAAATTAAACAGTAAAATGTATAACAACAAAGTTTAGTTCCTCTTTATTAATAAGTAGTCCAAGAGAAGTAAACGGACATCTTCAAATATAAAAGCGAGCATTAAGTTCGTGTTTTGCAGCTAAAACAATTGAAAAAGTTCATTTTCTTTAAAATAAATTATTAAAGAAAAGTATATGGCAAAACATGGCAATTTTAGAGCGATAATGCCAACTTAATGCCGGCCTTAAAGGTAAAAATGAAATTAAGTACAAAACACAAAATGTTGAAAATGCATTTAAAATGGTGTTAAATGCTATTAAGAAAACTCTTCACGACTAAATAAATTTATGTGTATATTATTAAATTATTTATGTATGTTTATACTCGACTCCACGTTCTTCTTTTGCTAGAGTTTTTGAATACCTTCCAAATTTCAAACTTTTATACCAAAAACAGTTTTTTATTACAAAATTGTTATTTTTCCAATAAAAAAAGATAATATTTTATCCAAAAGCTCAGTCCATTTCGTTTATATCGAGCACTGTTTCTGACTGTAAATCTTTAATAACTCAAATTTCGAAGTTTCATTATAAAAATTTAATATAGTATAAATACAAATGTGCAAATTAAAAAAAATAATTGGTGTTCGGTCGGAGCAGGGATTGAGCCCACGACCCTTTACATGCAAGGCAGAGATGCCACTGATCCACGTGGCCAACAAATGTATGTTTCTGTTAAATAATGTTATGTTTGCATGGGCTCGTGGGCGCTGCAAACTATGCTATATAAATGTAACTTATAAGGATAATTGTCTACTGGTGACTATAACAGCTACGTAGGCCAGTAGCTAGTGCGTTGGCTTACAAACTGTATGGTCCTCGGTTCGATTCTCCGTCCAGGCGAAAGGTAAAATTTAAACATTTTTTAAAATTGAATAATTTCTTCAACATTATTTGTATTACAGAAAAAGGTGCCAAGAACTAAAAAATTTCGTGGAAGTGAAAATTATGTGAGGGAATGTGCACAATGTTCTTTGGGGAAAATTCTTCCAAGCATATAACATATTTGGAGTCAAAATGCTTCCAAACATATAATATGTTCACATAAAGCAAACATATTAATGTTTCGGCAGTATCCAATAATATATGTACTTCCTGCAAAACATGTTTGGATCATACGTTAGAGAAGCGATTTTTTAGGGTGTGGCCACTGACAACCATGTACAAATTTATCCATACCGGTCTATAATTATATATAGCTCCCATATAAGCCGATCCCAAGATTTGGCCTCCGGAGCCTCTTGGAAGAATAAATTTCTTGGAGGCGCAAATTTCATCCGTTTGTTTGGTGTTCGTATATTGTCGCTAACAACCACGTCAAAAGTGGTCCATATCGGTCCATAGGTATATATAACCCCCAGTACTAATCACACAAACATTGGACCATATAGGTTCATAATTGTATGAAGCCCCCATATTTCACTACTCCCTCTCTTTTATAGCGCAAAAATTCATACCGCTCAAGAACTGCAATACATAGGTTTTTAATCTGCCTTTTTTGTCTAATATATACCCCGTATGAACTAACTTCCAATTTAGTAGACGATGTTAAGGAATTCTAAAATACCTTGACATCGGCAAGTATTACCACAACCCAATTAATTCGATTGTGGATCGCAGACTTTAGTAGAAGTTTCTACCAAATCCATGGTGGAGAGTACATAAGATACGGCCTGGCCGAACTTACGGCCGTATATCCTTTTTTTAATACTCTGAATTTTCTATTTTTTTTTTTGTAGTACACAGAAAAAATGTCCGTAGTTAAACTAACGCTAAATTATTTAACTTATTTTAATTGGAAAAAATTTATTTGCTTGTAGTTAAATTTTATTATTTTTATCGAAGTTTTCCACAGCTTAATGAAATCTTACTTCTTTTAAGTATGTCTCAAAAATTTTATGAACTAAACGTGAGTATAAAGTTCAATGGTCGTACACATAAATTCAATATGAACTAAAACAAATGAACATTTTCGTACAATTCTCAAAAATAGTAAGAATGAACTATTGTATGGTTAAAATGGTCATGATTTGGCGCCAATGATTTTGTTCTTTACATTTAGTTAATTTTTTCTTCTATGAGATGATGTAATTTCGTGAACTGCAGTTAAAAAGTAAAACAGGGCATTAAAACTTCCCGGTTTTAACAACGCTTTGTGGAAATCTCAAAATGTGGAGTAAAATTTAGTTCAATTTTCGTGCGTGGTAGTTCATTCTTCCTATAAAACAGCCACCTTTTTTCGGTGTAGGCTTCGAATTAAAACACAATTGCGTCGTTTGCTCGCCCAAACCAGATTGACTCCATCAACTTTATTTGAAATTAACATAGCTTAAAATCGGTGTTATGTTAGAAAAGGACAACTTATATATTCTTATATATTACATAGAAGTCATAGAAAATGTAAATGCAATGGAAAAAGTAAATAAGTAAATGATGGGAATGCCAATAGTGAAAAGTACATACAAGATAAAATACAAAAAGACAATATAAGAATGCTTCAGAGTAATTATGACTAAATATGTATTGTTGTCATATGGATGCAGGGTTTATGTCTACTATGTTTTCATTGTAAGCCGGACGCAGCCGGCTTAAGTACACAGAAAACCCTTTCTTCCCATACCAATTTATTAATGTGAAACAAACGTGATACAAAGTAGCATATTTGCATATAATAAATTTGCTTTTTTGCACATGTGATTAGTGCAATACAAACAAAAAGCGGTTTTCCTACCCACCCTTTCACAATGGCGGTATCTGCATAAATCAAGGTATCAGCTACAATGTAAAATGTATAATAAAATGTTTCAATAAATGCGTTGAATAAAAGTGCAGAGAAAAACCTCTCCATCGACGTTTTTTAAACTGTTCCTCTTCTGTTCACATAATTCGCTATATTTGGATTGTCCTGATTTTAGCCAAAAAAAAAAAAAAAACATCTGAGGCAATTTTCTTTCTGTGAATTCAACGTACAGGCGGCTGAGAATAAGTTTATCAAACCAATGGCAATAGCAACCACAACAGACCATAATGTTTACGATTTCTGTGATGGCTATCTAACTTTCTTAAATGTCTACTTAACCATAAAAGTTTGATGCTGCCACCATCAGCTACGACGATGGACCGCGACAGTAAACCACCTCTCACCCACCATCTAAACCTTTGAACGACCCAAAACATTTAAACTTTTCCGGGTTTTGTTTGGATTGATGTCGAATAAAAACTTCGTTGTGGAACTTTAATTGTTAATGCTGATGAAATTAAACAGCGTTTTTCATTTGTTTTTCTTTTTTTTGTCTTTACTTAATTTGAATGATTTTCTTAACGTATGCGTTTGTGTGTGTGTCATTATGTATGTCCTGTTTGTTTCCCATATACACACACACAGTCAAACAGAGAAAACTCTCTCTGTTTTTAAGATAGTCGACCGCAATTCGCGGCCAAGCCAGACATTGGTTTATGGCATAGCTGGCGGAATATAAAGAAAACATCCGGTCCGGTATGTGAGAAGGGATCTGAGCAAATGTGTTTTTTTGCTTCTGTGTTTTTGCTATTTTTGTTCCTTCATTCATTTAAAATCGTATTAAATGACTTCAATTTCTGTTTTTGATTACGCTGGTGTTTTTGTGATTATATTGGCAGACTCGTTTTAACAATTTTAATGAAAATGTTAATGTGTTTCGTCATTTCATGGACATAAGTATTTTGCGAATGATGTCGAGTATTCAAACAATTCAAGAGCAATTAACGTTTATGGTCAAATGTGGGATAAACGCCTGGGAAGGAAATTATAGAGTGCGTATCTATAGAAACTTCAGCAATGATCAATAAGAAAACGTTTTTGTTTTCAAATGTAAATTTAAATTTCAAAAGGAAATTTTGTATATTTGCCAAGGCAAAACTTTAAGAATACTTCCAAAAATGTCCTCCCAATGATGTTGTTTATTTTAACTACACAGGAAGTTCTTTTAATTATTATACCCACCACCATAGGATGGGGGGTATATTAACTTTGTCATTCCGTTTGTAACACATCGAAATATTGCTCTAAGACCACATAAAGTATATATATTCTGGGTCGTGGTGAAATTCTGAGTCGATCTGAGCATGTCCGTCCGCCCGTCCGTCCGTCTGTTGAAATCACGCTAACTTCCGAACGAAACAAGCTATCGACTTGAAACTTGGCACAAGTAGTTGCTATCGATGTAGGTCGGACGGTATTGCAAATGGGCCATATCGGTCCACTTTTACGTATAGCCCCCATATAAACGGACCCCAAAATTTGGCTTGCGAGGCCTCTAAGAGAAGCAAATTTCATCCGATCCGGCTGAAATTTGGTACATGGTGTTAGTATATCGTCTCTAACAACCATGCTAAAATTGGTCCACATCGGTCCATAATTATATATAGCCCCCATATAAACCGATCCCCCGATTTGGCTTGCGAGGTCCCTAAGAGAAGCAAATTTCATCCGATCCGGCTGAAATTTGGTACATGGTGTTAGTATATGGTCTCTAACAACCATGCAAAAATTGGTCCACATCGGTCTATAATTATATATAGCCCCCATATAAACCGATCCCCCGATTTGGCTTGCGAGGCCCCTAAGAGAAGCAAATATCATCCGATCCGGCTGAAATTTGGTACATGGTGTCAGTATATGGTCTCTAACAACCATGCAAAAATTGGTCCACATCGGTCTATAATTATATATAGCCCCCATATAAACCGATCCCCCGATTTGGCTTGCGAGGCCCCTAAGAGAAGCAAATATCATCCGATCCGGCTGAAATTTGGTACATGGTGTCAGTATATGGTCTCTAACAACCATGCAAAAATTGGTCCACATCGGTTCATAATTATATATAGCCCCCATATAAACCGATCACCAGATTTGACCTCCGGAACCTCTTGGAAGACCAAAATTCATCTGATTCAGTTGAAATTTGGTACGTGGTGTTAATATATGGCCTCAAACTCTCATGCAAAAATTGGTCGATATCGGTCCATAATTATATATAGGCCCCATATAAACCGATCCCCAGATTTGACCTCCAGAGCCCCTTGGAAGAGCAAAATACTTCCCATTCGGTTGAAATTTGGTACGTGATGTTAGTATATGGTATCCAACAACCATGCAGGAATAAGAAGTTTTAAGATACCACAACCCAAGTAATTCGATTGTGGATGACAGTCTTTCGTAGAAGTTTCTACGCAATCCATGGTGGTGGGTACATAAGATTCGGCCTGGCCGAACTTTCGGCCGTATATACTTGTTTTTTTTTTTTTATATTTCGCCTTTTTAATATTTCTAATGGGTAGTTTTCATTACTTTGTTTCAAATGGGCTAAAAACAGAGTAAATGGTACAAATTATTAAAATGTTGCACTGAAAAACAGTGAATCCACTAAAAAGAAAATTTTTGGTTAATTTTAGAAAATTTAAATTATTTTTAGAAAACTAAACTGTATTACAAACGCTAACATCACGTCGATATCATAAAAATATGTAAATATTTTTCGAAAAATTTAAGAAAATGTATTCGACATAATTATTTTTTTTTCACTTGTTAAAGAAAGTTTTGTAGTTGGAAGGAAACAATTCGAGTTCAAAATTGCAAGAATGTCTTTATTACCATACGAAATTCAAGATGGACGCATTTGTAGTACAATTTAAAACTTAAAGAAATAATGAACTATATTTGAGAAGTACGAATTTAGTAAAACGTTATCCTTCGCGTGTGTATAATTTTATTCCCGCTTTTTAGTTCATTTAACTAACGTACGCAAAAACTTATTAGAGTAAAGGAAACTTTCTCCAAACATAATAATTCCATGCACTAAACTAAATTAAAAATGGACTTCAGTGAGTGTGTCGAAAAAATCTAAATCCAATCTAGAAAAATAGCGAATTTTTGAAAATATATGAAATATATGAATATATTTGAGGTCAAACGTTTTAGACAAGCATTCAAATGAATTGAAAATCATAAAAAATTATAAAAATTATTTATTTGGCAGAATATCATAAAATATTTAATTCACATCCAAAACACTGAATACCTCAAAAAGTGATGAAAATTGAGTGCAACAGCTGTATAAATGGTGGATGTCCGTCCTATGATAATCCCATATAAAAAATCATCGCTTTTACGCCAATTTTGCACAACTTCCGAATACAAAAAATATTTTCGCTACTTTTTTGGCGACTTTTTTTTACTGGGGATAGTGATGTTCAGACATACGGAGCAGATGCATGTGTAAAACTACGCTCCGCAGCTCAGTTTATTATGAACAACGCTAGCAGTCCTTCTTGTTCTTCCTTTGCGATATTTGGAGACAAATTTTTGAGGTTTATCTCTAAAGGGCTAGAGTTTAAAAAAAATTGACAAAGCTGCACATATCAAAAGTAAAATTACTGCAAAAGTAGGTAATTATGATTATAATCCTTAATAAAAATCGGGGTATTATCAAAATGGCGATTTCGGCAAAATTACCCTATGCTATTTCCTTTGGATTTTGTACACCCTAAAAAAAAGTCTTCTCTAACATATATTCCATATATGAACATATTATATGTTTGGTAGCATTTTGAGCATATAAGCCTAGAATAATTTTCTTCCAAAGAAGATTGTGCTAAAAAAAATTATTTCTGTCTAATTGCATATTCCCTCACATCTTTCTAACGAGATTCCACGAGATTTTTTAGTTCTTAGGACCTTTTTCTGTAATAAAAACAATGCTGAAGAAATTATTAAATTTTATAAATTTGTTAAATTTTACATTTAGCATGTCCGCCTTGCATGCAAAGGGTCCTACGTTCAATCCCTGCTCCGACCGAACACCAATTTTTTTTAATTTATATATTTATATTTATATATTACCATATTACATTTTTACAATGAAACTTCGAAATGTGGGTTATTAAAGATTTACAGTCAGAAAAGAACAGTGATTGATATAAACGAAATGGACTGAGCTTTTGGATAAAATATTATTTTTTTATTGAAAAAATAACAATTTTGTAACAAAAAAATGTTTTTGGTATAAAAACTTGAAATTTTCGAAGAAATTAAAAAAAATAACAAAAGAAGCATGTGAAGTCGAGTATAAACATAAATAATTTTACAATATAAACATAATTTTATTTAGGCGTGATCTATGTTTTACTAGCATTTAACACCATTTTAAATGCATTTAAAATTAATCTTATTTAGAAATACAAATAAATATAAATATTTATTAACGAATAACTTTGTACTTAACTTCATTTTTACCTTTAGGGCTGGTATTAAGTTGGCATTATCGCTCTAAAATGGCCATGTTTTCACGTTTTCTTTTCTTTAATAATTAATTTTAAAGAAAATAAACTTTTTCAATTGTTGCTTTGGATCATTCCCCACCGTGTTATAATACAATTTGCCAAAAAAAAGTTATTTATACTGCTTTTAGAGATTCGAGTTTAATTTCCTTTCTTCCTAAATATTTTGACTTACTTTTGACGAACCAAGAAAAAAGTTGTGCCCATAATGCCAAAATGATAAACAAACCACATGTCCACACATACTTAAATTGCTGCTCTCAAGGTAAAAACACATGCTGTTTTTTGTAATGTCTATTCTCTTGGTTTCGAATGTCTATTCTCTTTACTCCGAATACGCCATTTAATGTTCAAATTAAATAATATTTAGACTTAAGCATATCAAATTTTTGGTGAAGCCTTGTTAACATGCCAAGCGCATAGCCAAAATAGTTTTCCGAAATAACATACAAGCAGTTTCACAGAAATTGCTCTCTTTTGATTCTCTCGCTCTGTTATGTTGATATCTTTCGTCAACTCTTCCGGTTTCCATCTCTATTTCTTTTTCTGTACTCTCTCTCTCTCTCTCCCTCTCTCTGTCACTGCCTGAATAAAATATCACAGCATTATATGTTTACTCGAAATTTGTAAGTTTATATATGTTTACATACACAAGTTTTTTTTTATGAAAATTTATTGTCCCAAACATAATATATTCTAACATATTAACATATGTGCCCCAAACATTTAATACTAGTTTAGAAAAATTACATTTTTGCACTTAAATATATTGTGTTTACAAAATTGTGCCCGAACACACATTTTGTTTATATCGGAACATATGAAAAACGTATTTTTCTAACAGTGTATGTAATGTCAAGAAGGACCGGACCCAGACTCATCGTTTAGTATACCGATTGTCTTAGAATTACATTCTGAGTCGATTTTGCGATTACTGTCTGTTTGTCTGTCCGTATATCTGTCTGATCGTCGGAGAATAAAGCCGATCCAATTTTTGTCGGCGGCGGCTGACACAAATTTTTGCCTCCGGCGGCTTGTCGGCTAACCTGATACAATATTTTGTATTCGGTGGGGCACAATTACCTACTATAAAATGTATTTGAAGTTATCCAAAAGAGATGAGATGATGAGATTAGTTGTACAACCAATTTTACAATAAAATTTACATTTCATTCATGTTTTATGAGCAAAATTTTTGCAGAATTACTATAGGAAAGTACAAGATTTTGGCAAAAATACAACAATTATTTATTAATACATTTTGCTGCTCTAAATCAATATTTTTGATTAATTGGAGGCAAAGTCGACATATTCGGCGGCGCCGTCGACTGGTTCTGATTTACATAGATATCGCTCCCATACAAATCTTTCACCCAACTTAGACTCATATGACCATAGAGGCCAAAGTGTTACACCGGTTTATGTGAGGCTTTGTACTGGGAGTATAATTAATATTATAGCTATCCATTCAAAATTTGGATAAAATCGGTTCAGATTTAGATATAGCTCCCATATATATCTTTCGCCCGATATGGATTTAATTGACCCTAGAGCCAAATTTTTGCCTAATTTCCGTCAAATTTTGCACAAAGATTACAATTGATTGTCAAGTTCAGATTTAGATGTGATCTCCCATATATATCTTTCGGCCGATTTAGATTCATATAACCACCGGAGAACAAATTTTCATTTCGATTCACTTGAAATTAAGATTTTAGCAATGTGTACCAAATTTAGTTCAAATTGGTTAAGACTTGGATATAGCTCCCATATATACACCCTCAAAAAAAATCGCTTCTTTAACATATGTTCCAAACATATTTTGCAGGAAGCACATATATTATTGGATACTGCCGAAACATTAATATGTTTGTTTTATGTGAACATATTATATGTTCGGAAGCATTTTGAGACCAAAAATATGATATGCTTGGAAGAATTTTTCCCAAAGACGATTGTGCTCATTGCCTAACATACTTTTCACTTCCACGAAATATTTTAGTTCTTGGCACCTTTTTCTGTAATACAAATAATGTTGAAGAAATTATTCACTTTTATATTTTTTTTAAATTTTAGCTTTCGCCTGCACGGAGAATCGAACCGAGGACCATACAGTTTGTAAGGCAACACACTATCCACTGGACTACGTAACTGTTATAGTCACCAGTAGATAATTATCGTTATAAGTTACATTTATATAGCATAGTTTGCAGGGCCCACGAGCCCATGCAAACATAACATTATTTAACAGAAACATACATATGTTTGCCACGTGGAGCAGTGGTTAGGGTCGTGGGTTCAATCCCTCCTCCGACTTTTTTTTAATTTACACATTTGTATTTATACTTAAATTTTTATAATGAAACTTCGAAATGTGGGTTATTAAAGATTTATAGTCAGTAACAGTGCTTGATATAAACGAAATTGACTGATTTTTGGATAATTTTTTTTTTTGCAAAAATAACAATTTTGTAACAAAAAACTGGCGTGAACAGTTTTTTACCAGTATTTAACACCATCGCTCTAAAATGCCTTTTATTTTTCTTTAATAATTCATTTTAAAGAAAATAAGCTTTTTAAATTGTTTTAGCTGCAAAACTCGAACTTAATGCCCGCTTTTATATTTGAAGCTGTCCGTCAACTCCTCGTGGACTACTTATTAATAAAGAGGAACTAAACTTTGTTTTTATACATTTTACTGTGTAATTTTTCACTATTTCCTCCTTATTTCATTTTACTGTCCCAACTCTAAAAAGAGTATAATGCCCTTTCGTTATTTTTATGAAGACCCCTGATTTCTTTTAACGAACCAAGAAAAAAATTGTGTCCATAATGCCAAAAATGATAAACAAAACACATGTCCACACATACATAAAATGCTGCTCTCAAGGCGAAAACATATGCTGTTTGTTTTTCAAATGTCTATTCTCTTGGTTCCGAATGTCTATTCTCTTTATTCAAATTAAATAATATTTAGACTTAAGCATATCAAATTTTTGGCCTTATCTTATGATAACAGTTTTCGAAACAACATACAAGCGGTTTCACAGAAATTGTTCTCTTTTGATTCTTTAGCTGTGTTATGTTGATATCTTTCGTCAACTCTCCCGGTGTCCATCTCTATTTCTTTCTATATACTCTCTCTGTCGCTTTGAATAAAATATCACAACATATGTATGTTTAATTGAAATTTGTAAATTTATATATGTTTGCATTCACACATATGATTTTTATGAAACATTCATGCCACAAACATAATATATTCTAACATATTAATATAGATGTCCCAAACATTTAGTGTTAGTTTAGAAACATTACATGTTTGCACTTAAATATATTGTGTTTTAAAATTGTGCCCGAAACACATTTTGTTTATATCGGAACATATGAAAAACATATTTTTCTAACAGTGTATATATATACGCCTGATATGGGGAAATATAGTAGAAATTTTCATATTTCACACCCATTTCAAGGGGGTTTTCTCCAAATAATTTTATTTTACACAGAAAGATTTAACATTCTATCTAACTTTGTCGAATTTTATCCAAATCGGTTCAGATTTAGATAAAGCGCAATATATTCTTCTGATTTAAGAAAAAATAGCACAACGTCACCGAAGATGTCCCCATACATTCCACAGAATCGGATAAGATTTAGATAGGGTACCGCACACAAAATTTTTTTCTGATTCAATCACGAAATTAATTGATCCAATTAATTTTTTAATTGAAATGTCTTCAATGATGGTAAAAATTAAAAAAATAATTGATCGTCAATTAAAAAATTAATTGATACTATTAATTTTTGTGATTGATTTTTTTTCAATCAAAAATTTTGTTGAATCAATTTAGTTCTTAATTGAATATTTTTTAAAACTCAATTAAGACTTTAACTGGAAAAAATTTCGTGAAATTTTTTTCTGTGTGTGTAAATGTCGCTCGATGTGGCGAGATATTGCCACAAACACCACATATATTGGCGAAATCTTGCCAATATCCTTGTGAAATGCCCACTGGATAAGTATAAATGCACTTTTGTTTAATAAAATGACTTTAGCTTTAGCTTTATATAGCTCTCAAAAAATTCGAAGATGTTGAGATGGTATCAAAAACTTTGGTCTGTATAGTGGTGAAGGGAATAATATAGTCGCCCCGCCCGACTTTAGACTTTACTTACTTGTTTTTCTATACGAGTTTCATGGAGCTCCTAAGTCGGTTGTGTTGGATACAGCCGACATTCTGTCCATTATTAAATCTTTGAAACTAATTATGATTAAATTCACTGTGACAAGAAGGGTTGCTTTCTTTCCATCCTCTTGGCTATTATTATTTGTCATGGATTTGAGATTTTCAAGTGGCACAGAGTTAATTAGTTTGTAATTGTTATTTATTTCGTTGAAACGATGGCAATGTCAAGTTTCATTTTTTGTGCAAAAAGTTCTCGAACGACTTGAATTCCCACAAATAATTTGTAAACTTTCCCTTTTCTTTGCCTTTCTGTACATTGCCTCTCCACCATGCCGGGTCATTCTTCAGGCCAAACAATTCAATTTAAAAACACAATTCGAACGAATTCTAGATCGTCATGTTTGCATTTGAGTTTCATAATTGATGAGTAATCTTTTGTGTAATGAAAGCTTGGCCATAAATTGAGTAGTGGTCCAAAGGGAATTCATAATCACCATAGTCATCGTCATTAACGAGCCCAAAACAAAAAATCTCAATTTACAGGAAAGCGAAATAAATACACGTTCACGTTTATTCGAAATTAATTCATCCATTTTCCACTTGACCCCACCCCCAGCCAGCCTCTATTCCTATATCGAAACCATGGGTCCCCGCACGAATTGGTGGACGCCATTGAAAAGGAGCTAAATCCATTCAGGACAATGGAACAAAAGTAAATCGTTGATAATGGTAGCCAATGGTATTGTTTGTTTGCCTTTGAATTTGAAACCGATTTGATTGTGGTTGACTGCAGGGGGGGGGAGGAGGAGGCGGCTGGAGCAACACATCAAATAAAAATTTATATGGCTCTAATATCACACTATGTGAGTGTTGGTATTATTTGATTTTGATTTGTTTGGGAATCCCCGTTCAACAAACACCCAATGTTATTGTGTTCGCCCCTCTGCCCCATTCAGCCACAGAATGACCCTTTGGCATTGATATAATTTAGTTCGGATTTATTTGGCATTTCTCTATTTTTAGGTAACCGGATATGATTCGATTGTTTCGGTGGAGCAATATCAACAAGTACAAGAGAAATGTGGATGGTTTGGACTGACCATATTGATTAATGGTGGGACTGACTAAATACACCAATATGATATTGTAACCAATGAAGGAATGAATGTAAATGGCATGGTGCTATGTGATTAAATAAAATACCTTTATAAACAGTGAAACCTCTAAAAATTGCATCTTCTGAAAAGTGGACAATTTTCGTGAGAACTTCGAAAAATATAAGCAACCCTATGTAACCACCTTGGATACCGTAAGGCGGGGGTTGATGACATTTGACGTTAGAAAATGTCTTTATTTCCGTACCGAAAGGTAGAAAAGTTAAGACAAGCGGGCTTACACTTGAAAATTAAAAAGACAAGCCCAATCGCTTCTGCGCCAATTTTTCACCACTTCCGGATCCAAAAAGGACATTTTCACTACTTTTTTGGCGACGCTTTTTTTACTACGAACTATGAATAAATATTTATGTTTATATTCAACTTGCAAGAAATAATTTTCAGTTTCGGTAAGAACACAATCTTGTTTGAGATAATATTTATGCACATATATTATTTTGGTCAAAGTTCTTCTAAACATATTACATGATCGCATAAGACAAACTTCATAATGTTTCGGAAATATCTAAAATATATGTGCTTCCTGCAAAATATGTTTGCGGTATATGTTAGAGAAGCGATTTTTAGAGTGTACTTGCAGGGGAAGCTGACGCGATATTTTACTAATTCAAATGATCATACATTAAGCGGAAAATGTACGTTGTATTAATCAATCTTGATGTTAATATTGAACCAATATACAAATTTTACAATCAACGAATAATTTTGTTGTATTACAGCATCGTATTAACAAACATTAGTGAACGAACATCAATTGTTAATAGCAGTGTACTTTTTGTGTGGAAATATGGTTAGGTTTGATTCAAATGAAAAAATATGTTGAAGAAATCTAATTTTCAGAACTCATTCAGTTTTTCTCGGTCTCAGTAAACCTGCCCTTCGAGTAAGCATGTTATCGTTTCGAAAGCAATCTTGAATCGATGCTAGTTCTAAGATAAATATCTATCATTCCATCCAGAGTCCTGGAAAGAATGAGGATAAACTGATTGGTCGGAAATCCTTTGCACTCGAGTGTGAATCTTTTCCCGTTTTAGGTATGAAAACGACTTTTGTTTCCCCCCACTAAGTTGATACATCCTTTATATATCTCCGACAACAAAGGAATAATTCTGTCAGCCAAGCTGTCCAAAATGGTCCAAAACTTTGTCCATTATGTTGTAGATTCCGATACAATTTCCTCGACCGCTGAGCCTCTGTTGCACCGCCAGAACATGATTCAACCATCTGATTTCCAGGAAAATGTGTGTCCAAAAGTACCTCCAAAGTCTCCTCACAGGACGTTGTCCAATTGCCGTCCGATGTTTTAATGAAGCCTGGAGCGGAGTTAAAGAATGCTAGTACCTTCCGTAGTCTGGAAGCCTAGGAGGTATTTTCAATACTGCTACAGTTATCGTTCGAAGAGTTATGCTGCCCTTCTCAGTTCTCGTTTATATCCTATCAGATTCATCTTGTAATTGTCCCAATCCTCCGGAGCTCTGGTAGACTTTGCTTTGTTAAAGAGCTTCCTGCAGGATTTCCTCATATTTCTCCATGGTGGTCCTGGCGGTCGATTTTTTTCCCTTTGGCTTTCTTCTAGGGCATGCAGCTTTCAGTGAGATGTTGAAGGCCTTAGTCCATGGTGGTCATGGCGGTCGATTTTTTCCCTTTGGCTTTCATCTAGGGCATGCAGCTTTCAGTGAGATGTTGAAGGCCTTAGTAATACGCTCCACTGCGTGTTCGATGTCCTGTTTTTGGTGTCGAAGGTTGGTGCATCTCCCTTATTGCAGACTACTAGATTAGTACGGAAAATAAACTCTAAATATTAGCGACTCTCCCCTTGCATTAGTATCACTACTTCCCCAAGTACTATGATGTGCATTTGCATCGCATCCCATAATGAGTTTTGTCTTTGTTTTTAGTGACTCATCAACTAAGGTCTTAACGGCGCATGGAGGCATCTCCCTATCATGTCCCATGTAGACCGAAGATACCCAGTATTTGCATTTGGATATCTCTAGACTCTAGACTACGACAGTGTCTGCATTGCTCAATGAAGGAAGCAGACACAAGTTTAGTTCGTTTTTAGCAATTATACATACTCGAATTAATTCTTTACCGGTATTATACAACAGTTTGAAACCCGGAGTTCTTAATTCACAGATCTTGTTCCTATTTATATATGGTTCTTGATTAAGAACTATATATATGTCTCCTTTCATCAGGAGAACTTTTAAGGCAGCGCAGGTGGCCTTACAATGGTGAAGATTTATCTGGAGGAACCGTAGAACCATTCAAATTTTCAGCCACCGTCACATCAGCCGTTTCGTTTGAATCATCAAGGATGATCTCGGTGACTCTCGCAACAATCCGCGGTGTAGCTATGGTGAGGTATGAGCCTGTAGAAACTTCCAGCATACGAAGTTCGTCAATGTCTGCAGTTTTTGTCTCTGCTGGCTACGCGAGGAGATTTTTTGTACTCTCCACCATAGGATAGGGGTATATTAACTTTTTCATTCCGTTGTAACACATCGAAATATTGGTCTAAGACCCCATAAAGTATATATATATTCTGGGTCGTGGTGAAACTCAGAGTCAATCTAGCGATGTCTGGCTGTCCGTCCGTCTGTGAAAATCACGCTATCGACTTTAAACTTGGCACAAATAGTTGCTATTGATGTAGGTCGGATGTTATTGCAAATTGGCCATATCGGACCACTTTTACGTATAGCCCCCATATAAACGGCTCCCAGATTTGTCTCGCGAAGCCTCTTGAGGTGCAACTTTCCTCCGATCCGGTGTTATTTTAAAGGGTGATACGGTCAAAATTTGGTCAAAATAAACTTGACGTATTTCTTTCAATTTTGCATTTAAAAAACCTGAACACCCCTCATTTTGGAGGTGTGTGTGTGTAGAATGTTGCTCCTATTTTGATTTTGGAATTCACTCTTCAGTTGTCAAAATGCCGTCAAAGCAAGAAGAGCAGCGTATCAAAATTTTGCTCGCGCATTGCGAAAATCCGAGCTACTCGCACGCAATGCTAGCAAAATCGCTAAAAGTTGCCAAATCAACCGTTACAAATGTAATTAAAGTGTTTGGGGAACGTTTGTCGACAGCCAGGAAGTCTGGATCGGGGGGAAATCGAAAACCTGAAGCCGCTGAGACGACAAAGAGAGTTGCCGGTAGTTTCAAGCGAAACCCTAACCTCTCTCTCCGAGATGCCGCAAATAAGCTGGGTGTATCGTCTACAACCGTGCATCGAGCCAAAAAACGAGCCGGACTATCGACTTACAAGAAGGTAGTGACTCCAAATCGCGATGATAAACAAAATACGACGGCCAAAGCGCGATCCCGGAGGCTGTACACGACGATGCTGACGAAGTTTGACTGCGTGGTAATGGACGACGAAACCTACGTCAAAGCCGACTACAAGCAGCTTCCGGGACAGGAGTTTTATACGGCAAAATGAAGGGGAAAGGTAGCAGATATTTTCAAGCACATAAAACTGTCAAAGTTCGCAAAGAAATATCTGGTTTGGCAAGCCATCTGTACCTGTGGCTTGAAAAGCAGCATTTTCATAGCTTCCGGGACTGCCAACCAAGAAATTTACGTGAAAGAGTGTTTGAATAAACGTCTGCTGCCTTTCCTGAAGAAACACGGTTGTTCCGTACACGCCAGAGCTCCTCCCAATTGAGAAATACTGGGCTATTGTCAAGCGGAACCTAAAGAAGACCAAAAAAACTGCTAAGGACGAGCAGCTGTTCAAGGCAAACTGGCTTTCTGCGGCGAAGAAGGTGGACAAGGTGGCTGTACAAAATCTGATGGCAGGTGTCAAGCGTGAGGCCCGGCAATTCGGATTTGGAAAAGCGAAAGCCTAACTGAATATTTTTCCTGAATTTTATACTAATTGAACTTGAAAAAGAAATTTAATTTCATTTTTTAAATAAACGATTTCACCGATTTACACGCGTTTTCCCATGACCAAATTTTGACCGCATCACCCTTTACGGTATCTAACATTCACGCTAAAATTGGTCCAGATATTTAGGTCCAAACTATTTATAGCCCCCATATAAACCGATTCCCACATTTGACCTCCGAAGCCTCTTGGAGGAACAAATTTCATCCGATCCGGTTGAAATTCTGTACTTGCTGTTTATATATGACCTCTGATATCCATGCAACAATTGGTCCAAATCGGTTCAAAATTATATATAGCAGATTTGACCTCCGGAGCCTCTTGGAGGAGCAAATTATATCCGATCCGGCTGAAGTTTGGTACGTGGTGTTCATATATGGCCTCTAACAACCATGCAAAAATTGCTTCACATCGGTACATAATTATATATAGCCCCCATATAAACCAATCCCCAGATTTGATCTCCAGAGCCTTTGGGAAGAGCAAATTTCATCCGATTCAGTTGAAATTTTGTGTGTTGTGTTAGTATATGTTGAATTCACATTCAACAGTGGTTTGATTTTTTTCAAATTTTTAAATTTTTTTTATATTTCATTTCATTTAATTTCTTATATTTTTTTATATTTCATTTAATTTCATATCATTTTTATATCAATTTTTCATATTAATTAATTTGAATTTGTCAATATTTTTGAATTTCACATTTACCTATTTTTCGTAGTGTTAAGCCGACTTTAATTTTCATTTAAACGTATATTGATCTTTCTTTATATTGAATTCGCCGTAAGATCAATTGTCATCTGTCATTTTCTCTACTTTAAGTTAGTTGCGTTTAACAGCTCAATAAAGTCGGTTCAATCCACCTTTGAATTAAACTCGAATTTTTTGGTTATTATTTTGTCGGAGCCGTCTTTCAACCCCAATATTTAATGAACTCCTAGCCAACTGGTGAAGAGTTCATCATATGGTCCTTCGAAAAAACATCCTATTAAAGAATAGGACTAGATGTGTACCAGTGGGTTTTTGAAATCGTCAAATTTTCAAAAACTTTCTACCAGTGAAAACACCATTATAGTGTGTACAAGAGTTTTTGAAATCGCCAATTTTTCAAAAACATCAACGCTTTCTATGCTTAAAAACATCATATTTTGTCTACAGTAAAGACGAATCAAAAACTGTGAAAAGCATATTAAAAACAATAACAAATATCGTTGCAACGATTGATTGTGCTTTACATATTGAACATCAACAAATTGGGCATCCTACCAGAAAAGGAGCGCCAACAGTGAAAATTGATGTCATCATTATCATCATCATAAAACCTCATCAAGAAGTCCAAGTGAGAAAAAGAGTAAGGAATCAAATCAGGTATGTGCAGTGGTAATTGGTTTTCTTATTTCATGATCATCTCTAAGTGTTCGGAAATCCAACAATAAAATACAAGTGAAAAAACCTAAAAAAATCGATTGAATAAATAAAGAACATTGATAAAGAAATATTAAACGGTATTCTAAAGAAAAGTGAACATTTCTACCAACAAAAATATTAAATCCAGTTATAAATCCAAAAACCCTGAAAAAAAGTTGAAAGAAGAGTGGATAAATAATCATATAAACCCGTATGTTGTGATAAAGAACAATAAAAATATAAGTGGAAAAAACGCTAAATTGACCACACTCCAACTGAACACAGCTCCGTTTCAAGTGACAGTTCATACAGCGGAACGATTGATCGAAGAAGAAAGGACAAAAGTGATTGATTGTCAAAGCGGACAGACGGAAAATTTTTAGTGGAGTAAAAAGTGGTAGAAAATAGTGAAAAAAAAACTAATAAAAATTCTAATAAACTTTGGTGAAAGACTAGAAAAACTATTATTGTGAATTACTGAACATAATTTATAATATATATTCAAAAGAAATTGTATGTGAATATCACCAACATAGTGAAAAAAATTGGAAAAAAACATGCAGCAACATCAACATAATGGGTGAGTCGATCCATTTATTTTCGTTATATACTGCCTAAACCTTTACAAAATATATTGTATTATACATACCCTAATAATATTGTAAAATTTTCTTTAAAAAATTGTCCCTAACAACAAATATTTATGCTAAAAAAAAGGGGTATACAAGCATATAAACATATTCATTACATGCCGGCACTAAAATAAATATACATACAAACATACCTACGTATATTAAAAACATTCAGTTGAAATCGAAATAATTAAGAAACCAACGAAAGTTAAAAAGAAAAAAAAACTACGGTAAACTATCAACATAAACAACAACAACATAATAATCTAATTGGCAACATGTACCCCCACCCATCGATCCACATACCAACGATTTTGTTTTGATCGACATCAACTGCAGTGTGACGTCACACACATGCATGTAGGGATTGCCTACCTCGACAAAAAGTAGGGTTGGCAGATTAAGATTTTTTTTAGTGGGAATGAACATTAATTCCCGAAAATATAAAAAATAAATCATTATTTAAAAATTTTAATAGGGATTGCCTACCATAACGTGAAATAGGGGTGTCGTAAAAAAAAAAAAAAAAAAATTTTTTGGATAATAGTGGAAATAAAATAAAATTTAAATTACTTAAATTTCTGGACATTTTTAACGATTTTCGCTGAAGTGTTTTTCTGGGATTTCGTAAAATTTCTAGGGATTGTAAGAAAAATCACTAAAATTTATCAAACTTTCTCATTAATGGTTTGAAACAAGAACAATATCCCATTTTTGCGGTCTAAATCATGCAAATCAACATTATTTAACCAATTTGAAAACAATAATATTGCCATTTTTTCGAATTTAAAGCAATTAAATTGCCAATTTGTTTTCACCTAACAATATACGAGAATTAAACCACAATTATTAGTAAACTTAATATTCAAAACAATCGCTGTTGAACCACAAATAACATTTTTGAGCGCATATATCTAAAAATAAATTTCGCGTCGTCGCCAAACCACTATAAATATTATAAAATAACGGAAAAGACATTAAATTGGAATCTAATTGGGCTGCAAATAAATCTTTTACAAGGTTAAAGTAAATTTCACCATAAAATAAAAAGTTTTGCAATTTAAATTTGTCGACTTGCATCAATATGGCGTCCCGTCGTAGATTTTTATTCAGTTTGGAACAAGTAGTTTCGTTTTGTGAGAGCTGCAAACCAACTCCTGCCACAAATTCTGTGACGCTAGAAGTGGACGAAAATGAGCTGGAGAAAAGGTGGCAAAAGTTAGCAGCAATATATGAAGAGATTATGACAGCTGATGAGGGAGAATATAAACAAGATGTTCAAGATGCGGCAAAACAAAAATATAATGAGGCCAACGTAAAATACAGAGACTGTCTTGTGCGAATTAATGGGTTAAAATCGAAACAGCAATCATCGCTGGAAGATAGCAGACGTGACGTATCGTTTGTAGGCCAAGGGTTTTCATCTTTAAAACTACCGCCTTGTGATACACAACCTTTTGAAGGAGGATATGCGAAATGGCCCGCATTCCGGGATCTATTTTGGGGAGTATTTGGAAGCCATTCGGAGATTTCACCTGCTCAAAAGCTTTACCATCTTCGAAACAAAACAAGAGGGGAAGCTTACCAAATCGTAAAAAAATTTGATTTAGTAGATAGCAATTTTGAGTTAGCGTGGAAAGCGCTAAAAACTAGGTATGAAAACCCGAGAATACTAGTTCATCAACAAATGAAGGTATTATTTGGAATTCCAGCTGCTCAAAGTGAAAATCCAAAAGCAATTCGACAGATTCAGCGGGGTATAAATGACAGCCTATCAATTTTTCATTCTTATCAAATAAATACCGAGAATTGGGACCCTATATTAATTCATCACTGTTCAACAAAATTGCCTGAAGAAACTCTTCGAGCTTGGGAAGATTCATTGCCGGATCATAAAAAGCTTCCAACCTGGAGCCAGATGGATGAGTTTCTCTCAAAACGGTTAGAAATTTTAGAAACAGTCTCCGACATGCGCCGTCCAAACATGAATAATAAATCTCAAACTTTTCATACGAAATTTGAATCCACTAAAAAGAAAGATAGTTGTAAAAAGTGCAGCGGAGATCATACCTTGAGACTTTGTGAAAAGTTTAAGGCTTTGTCAGTAAGCGATCGAATGAAATTTGTATACGGAAATAAAATATGTGCAAATTGTTTATCATCCAATCATATAAAATCAAAGTGTCCAAGTAATAAAGGATGTTTTACCTGTAATAAAAAGCATCATACTTTACTTCATATGGAATCAAAAGAAAGGAATTTTTCTCACGTGACTCAGGAAATGGGAAGCAGTCCAGAACCACAACCTTCAACATCATCGAATGTACATCATATGCAAACCCAATCTCAGTCAACCGCGTCGGTTCAATCACATTTTACTCAAAATGAAGCAGCTACGATCTTACCAACAGCTCTTGTCAATATCGAACATGCGGGTGAAAGGTTTGAGGTTAGGGCATTATTGGATGCGGGATCCGAAAGAAGTTTCGTAACAAAGAGAATCCAGCAAACTCTTTCTTTACCGGTTGACAATTATCGTTCTCAAATCTCAGGATTAGGAGGAACAATTGTTGGAAGTTCTAGTCATCAATGTTATCTAAATTTGAGTTCGAAAATTTCTAATTTCAAAATTCGAGTAAAAGCCATCGTTGTTTCTAAACTTTCACATTTCTTGCCATCTAAAAATATTCGAATTGAAAGCTTGCCGAATATTAATAATATAAAACTTGCAGATCCGAATTTCTTCAAACCAGCTCAAATTGATATTATTATCGGAAGCGACTACTTACCATTAATAAATTTAAAAGGAATTCGATCATTTTTGGAAACCGGACTAGAAGCTAGAGAATCCCAATTTGGTTGGTACCTGTCCGGCCCCATACCGACAACAGCAGTTAATACGTTCTCGACTTTAGTTTCTGATTCTGAAGATTTTGCTCTCAGCTCGCAAGTCAAGAAGTTTTGGGAGTTGGAAGAAATTCAATCACCTAAAATGGAGTCTGAAGCCGATGAATATTGCGAACAGTTATATCAGCAAACAACTTTTCGGAATCCTGATGGGAGATATGTTGTCCGGCTACCCATCCGGCAAGAGTATCCTCAAAATATATTTTTGGGCCCATCGAGGAACTTAGCGTTAGCCCAATATTATCGGATGGAAAGAACTCTGGATAGAACTCCAGATTTGAAATTGCAATATGACCAAGTTTTACAAGATTATATTGACAGGAATCACATGACAGAGATACAATATTTCGAAACTACAGACAGCAAGCAAAACTCATTCTTTTTGCCCCATCATGCGGTTATTCGACCAGAGAGTAAAACTACCAAAGTAAGAGTTGTTTTCAACGGTTCGAAAAAGAGTAGCAGTGGGTTTTCATTAAATGATGTATTGTACCCTGGTCCGATCTTACAATCTGACATTGTACAAATCATCAATGGATGGCGGCAGTATCAGTTCGTGTTTACAGGTGACATCGAGAAAATGTATCGCCAGATTGAGGTTCATAAAAGAGATCGCCCTTTCCAGCGGATTCTATTTCGTCCTCATCCTAAGGAAGCTGTTAAGTCCTTCGAATTAAACACCGTCACTTTTGGCATTAATTGCGCGCCGTTCCTCGCAATACGGACATTAAAACAGTTGGGTAAAGATTGCGAGCATTTGAGTCCCCATGCATCAAAGATATTACAGCATGAAGTTTACGTCGATGACATCTTATCAGGTGGATATACATTGGAAGAAGCAAGGGAAAAACAATTTCAACTTATAAACACACTAGCTTCCGCGAAATTTCCACTTCGAAAAATCACATCAAACAGTCCTATACTTCTCGAGCAGGTGGCCCGGGAGGATCTTCTGGACGAAGAATTTTTAAAGTTTGAGGATTCTAGTACCACCAAAACTTTAGGCATAAGGTGGAATGCCAAATCTGATTATTTCTATTATGTCACATCTTCCATCTCCGAATCTCCAATTGTTACCAAACGTCAAATCCTATCGGTGATCGCTCGTCTTTACGACCCACTTGGATGGCTTGGTCCTATCATCATAATAGCAAAGCTTTTAATGCAACAACTTTGGGAAGGAAATAATAATTGGGATGAAGCTGTTCCCCCACATATTCTTGCCCAATGGAATAAATTCCGAGAAAATCTTCATCACATAGAAACACTTAAAATACCCCGATGGGTTGACTTCTCTCCAGGCAGCAAAGTTCAAATCCATGGGTTCTGCGATGCCTCGGAGAGAGCGTATTGTGGAGCTGTATACATAAGAACCGAAAATGCGGGAATTTTTTCCAGTCATTTACTTTGTGCCAAAACCAGAGTAGCACCGATAAAACGCACAACTATACCCAAATTAGAATTGTGTGGAGCAGTTTTGCTCACCAACCTAGTGAAAGCATTGACGAAGAAGCTTTCCTACAAATATGAACTATTTTTATGGACAGATTCGTCTATAGTTTTGGGGTGGCTCCAAAAATCGCCTCAAACACTCACAACATTTGTAGCAAATCGTACTTCTGAGATTCTCAACTATACCGATCAACATACTTGGAAGCATGTCAGAACAGAAGACAATCCAGCAGATTTGGGTACACGAGGTCGCTTACCTCTTGAATTAATACAAGATAAGCTATGGTGGAATGGTCCTGATTGGCTACAGACACCAATTGCAGCATGGCCACAACCTCGTAGCTTCGACCCAATAGATTTAGAGACGAAAAAGGTTTCTAATTTCCACACTACCGACAGCGAACCGATCATTTCCAGATTTTCATCATATATTCGTGCCTTAAGAGTGATGAGTTATGTGTTTCGAATTGGTCAAAAGTGTGACACTCGACCTAAGAATCTAGACATATCGACGTCAGAAATTATCCAGACGAGAAATCGTGTTATAATACTAGCACAACAGACCTACTTCGCCAATGAATATGAGTGTCTTCAGAATAAAAATCCTTTACGAAGCAAAAGCAATCTTAGTGCTTTATGCCCATTTTTGGATAAAAATGGTCTCATGAGAGTTGGAGGACGCTTGGAGTATTCTGGTCTCTCTTATGATGAGCGACATCCTATCCTCATTCCTGAAAAGTCTACGTTTGCAGTTCTTTTGATAAAATATACCCATGAAGTTCTTTGCCACGCAGAATATAATGTAATGCTACGCGCTATTCGACAAGGCTTTTATATTACACGGCTTAGAAATCATACTCGAAAATGCATCCGATTGTGCAAAACATGTACCTTGTTTAAAAGAAAATTTCAGCAGCAAATTATGGCAGATTTACCACGGGAACGTGTAACATTTTCACTACCTTTTACGTATTCAGGAGTTGACTTTGCTGGTCCATTTACTATAAAAACGTCAACTTTACGTAACGCAAAGACTGTGAAAGGATATGCGGCCGTCTTTGTCTGCTTTTCTACTCGTGCAGTACACTTAGAGGTCTGCTCTGACCTCTCTTCCGATGCCTTCTTAGCAGCTTTTACTCGCTTCACTGGACGCCGAGGTTTACCTAAAACCATGTTTTCCGATAACGGAAAGAATTTCGTTGGTGCCAGCTACAAGCTACTACAAGAGCACAATAAGTTTCTTAAAGATTCTAAGAACTGCTTGGTTGAAAAATTCGGTCTTAACGGATTCAATTGGAGTTTCATTCCGCCTTACGCCCCTCACATGGGAGGATTATGGGAGGCAGCCGTTCGTAGTATGAAGTCTCATCTCAAGAAGATCGTAAAAAATCTAAACTTTACGTACGAAGAGTTCAACACCATATTGATTCGAATCGAAGCCATTCTAAATTCAAGACCGCTATCGCCCTTGTCTGAAAACCCTGATGAACTTTTGCCACTGACACCAGGACACTTCTTGCGCGGTGCCCCTCTCACAGCTCATCCTGAAGCCCCCGAGGATCCTCCCAAGGAGAATTTGTCTTATATAAACCGATGGAAGCGGTTGAAGATGATACAACATATATTTAGTCAGCGATGGAAAACAGAATACGTCACCGAGCTCCAGAGACGATATAAATGGAAAACCACCCGTAACAGTTTAAAAGAGAATGATTTTGTAGTGGTTGCAGAGGACAACTTGCCCCCGACAGAGTGGAGACTTGGTCGAATCACAAAAGTAATTCGTGGTAAAGATGGCAATGTGCGCGTCGCGGAAATCAAAACTCAAACGGGAATAATAACTCGTCCAATCGTAAAACTTTGTGTCCTACCAACACACGAGTCCAATCTGAATCAAAACAAATAAACTGTTTTTCCGATGATCATATTTTAGAGAACCCAATTACTCATTGTACATGTTTGTTTTGTTTCGTTTCTTTTTTTTTTCTCTTTCTCTTCGCAGCGCTCCACCACGCCGAGGAAGATGCCAACTTTGCTCTAAAAACCACCTCCTAAAACGTTGCCCAGAATTCCGTTGGATGTTGCCCAAAGAGCGGTATGAAGTGGCAAAGAACTTGAATGTATGCCTAAACTGCCTGACTGATTGGCACCAACTTGATGATTGTCATTCGAGCAATCGTTGCAGTGTTTGCTCTCGCCTACACCATACAATGTTCCATCACGAAGATGTCCATGTCAATTCGCCACCAGGGTTAAAACGGTTCTCTGCAAAACTTCAACAGATGATATCCGATGGTACTCTTGCAAAGCTTTATGAACTGATCAGCGGCAACCAAGAAGTCCAAATAACGCCAGCATCGCAAAATCCCATCGCAATAAGAAAAGTGATGGCAGTTCAAAAGGCAAAAGATGTCCGTGAAGTTGCCACAGCACCAATTTCAAAATTACGTCGCTTCACCATGGAAAACAAGCCAGCGATCCATCCTCATGGAACCGACTGTCAGGTCATCTTACCGGTAGTACTCTGTGAATTGGCTGCGGGTGACCAAAAAATTTCCTTAACACTGGCCATTAACCCAGGTGTTCGCCACTCACACGTGTTATTTGAGTCGGTCGAGCATCTCCACTTCCGGTCAAAATGGGTCAAACATCTTCCACTTGGGGTTTTCCAAATCATCACTAAGAAGAAAACATGGTGGCAAGATTTGGTTTTCGTCGATAAGCTTCAAGTTGAAATCCCTCCACCAGTTGAAGACGAAATGTTGCCTTTTCTGTTAGAAACGAATGGCGTTACCAGAGATATGTGGGCCCATCCTATGCCACATGATTTTGGACCGATACATGGCATCATCGGTAGAGACCTAGTTCATAAAGTAATAGACGATTCAGCAGCGCGCTTGGACAATTATCCCTTCATCAAAGTTCAACACTCTCTTTTTGGCGCAGTCATCAGTGGATGCATCTGCAACCCATCATCAGTTCGGGCCCGGAGCATGTTGAATTCACATTCAACAGTGGTTTGATTTTTTTCAAATTTTTAAATTTTTTTTATATTTCATTTCATTTAATTTCTTATATTTTTTTATATTTCATTTAATTTCATATCATTTTTATATCAATTTTTCATATTAATTAATTTGAATTTGTCAATATTTTTGAATTTCACATTTACCTATTTTTCGTAGTGTTAAGCCGACTTTAATTTTCATTTAAACGTATATTGATCTTTCTTTATATTGAATTCGCCGTAAGATCAATTGTCATCTGTCATTTTCTCTACTTTAAGTTAGTTGCGTTTAACAGCTCAATAAAGTCGGTTCAATCCACCTTTGAATTAAACTCGAATTTTTTGGTTATTATTTTGTCGGAGCCGTCTTTCAACCCCAATATTTAATGAACTCCTAGCCAACTGGTGAAGAGTTCATCAGTATATGGACAAGAATATGGCCGCTAATAACCATGCCAAAAGTATACCATATCATTCTATAGTTATATATAGCCCCCAGATAAACCGACCCCCAATCAAACAAAAATTGTCCATATAAATTCATAATTGAATATAGTCTCCATATAAACCGATGCCCAGATTGTGCTTGCGGAGCCTCTTTGAGAGCCAAACTTATTTCATATCGATCTAAAAATTAGTCCATATCGGTTCATAGTTGTATATAGCCCCCATATTCCCCAAATATGGGGAATATTTCATTTCTGGCTACTTATTACCAGGCAACAGTTCATATCAGTTGGTAATTATTTATATAACGATATATAAAACAATGAAGAACTGAATTATATACGTATTTAAACGACCTTTTTATACCCTCCACCATAAGATGGGGGTATATTAACTTTGTCATTCCGTGCGAAATATTGCTCTAAGACCTCATAAAGTATATATATTCTTCCGAACGAAGCAAGCTTTAAAATTTAAAATCGGCATAAGTAGTTGTTATTGATGAAGGTTTGATGGCATTGCAAATGGCCCATATCGGTTCACTTTTACGTATAGCCCCCATATAAACGGACCCCCCAAATTTGTCTTGCCGAACCTCTAAGCATAAGCGTAGGAAGGCCTCTGGGGATGGGGCTTAGACCCCCCCAGAAAAATTTTAGCCCCCCTCAGAATTTGAAACTCTATTTATGATTTTCCATTTTTCAATAAATGTCAATAGTTTGTTTTTTAATTTTTTTAACAATTAAACAAGTATATACAATTGCACATAGTTCCGCTAAAGACTTTCATGAACAATCGAATTACTTGGGTTGTGGTAGCAGTTGCCGATGGCAACGTTTGAAGTCAGATATTTATGAAATAAAGCTGTGGTTGACCTTTTGATTGATTTAGTTTAGTCAATTTAATTAAAAAAATAGTAATTGATATTAAAACTATTCTTTCATAAATTAATATCTTAATAATGCTGCGAAAAAGCGTCGCCAAAAAAGTAGTGAAATGTTCTTTTTGGGTCTAGAAGTGGTGCAAAATTGGCGGAGAAGCAATGAATGTAATATGAGCTTGTCATAGGACAAATGTCCACCGTTTAAACAGCCGTTGCAATGAATTTGCATCACTTCTTAAGGTGAGATCCGAATTCAGTGTTTTGAATGTGAATTAAAAAATTTTGTGATATTACCGAAATATGGAAAATATGTATAGCTTACTTAGATTGAAGCCTCTACTTTAAAATAACGCCGAGAAATAAATCGAAACTAAGTGGGAAAATAGAATTTGGTGTCTTTTTCGAATGTCCTTCTAGGTGGACATCGGTAGTGAAAGGGTTAAAATATGAAAAAAAATTAAGTAAAAAAACTTCCTTATAGTTAAAATAATTGAGGACATTTTTGGAAGTGCTTTTAAAGTTGTGCCGTTAGAACAACTCACAATTTTTTTGCTGGGAAAAGTGTGGAACTACTTTTAGTTGCTTTATTATAAATTAATTGTCGAGTTATTTTGGTGTCTAATTTTTCATTCGATTTTATGAAATAAAACATTAATTGAACCTATAAGTTCAGTCTATAAATTTTTAGCTAGGGGGGCTATAGCCCCCCTAGGAAAATTGTCTAGCTACGCTAATGCCTCTAAGAGAAGCAAATTTCATCCGATCCAGCTGAAATTTGGTACATGGTGTTAGTATATTGTCTCTCACAACCATGCAAAAACTAGTCCACATCGGTCTATAATTATATATAGCCCCCATATAAACCGATCCCCCGATTTGGCTTGCGGAGCCTCTAAGAGAAGCAAATTTCATCCGATCCGGCTGAAATTAAGTACATGGTGTAAGTATATGGTCTCTAACAACTATGCAAAAATTGGTCCACATCGGTCAATAATTATATATAGCCCCCATATAAACCGATCCCCCGATTTGGCTTGCGATGCTTCTAAGAGACGCAAATATCATCCGATCCGGCTGATATGTGGTACATGGTGTAAGTATATGGTCTCTAATGAGCATGCAAAAATTGGCCCACATCGGTCCATAATTATATATAGCCCCATATAAACCGATCACCAGATTTGACCTCCGGAGCCTCTTGGAAGACCAAAATTCATCTGATTCAGTTGAAATTTGGAACGTGGTGTTGATATATGGCCTCAAATACCCATGCAAAAATTGGTTGAAATCGGTCCATAGTTATATATAGCCCCCATATAAACCGATCCCCAGATTTGACCACCGGAGCCCCTTGGAAGAGCAAAATTCATCCGATTCGGTTGAAATTTGGTACGTGATGTTGGTATATGGTATCCAACAACCATGCAGGAATTGGTTCATATCAGTCCATAATTATATATAGCCCCCATATAAACCGATCCCCAGATTTGACCTCCGGTTCCTTTTGGAGAAGCAAAATTCATCCGATTTGGTACGAGGTGGTAGTATATGACATTTAACAACCATGCCAAAAGTGGTCCATATCAGTCCATAATCATATATAGCCCCATATAAACCGATCCCGAGATTTGGTTTAGGAGCCTCTTGGAGGAGCAAATTTTATCCGAGTCAGTTGAAATTTGGTACATTGTGCTAGTATATGGCCGTTAACAACCATGCCTAACTAGGTCCATATCGGTCTATAGTTTTACATAGCCCTCAGATAAATCGATTCCCAATCACACAAAAATTGGTCCATATCAAGTTCATAATTGTATATAGCCCCCATATAAGCGACCCCCCATATTTCAATTCTGGCTTTCTACGTACCGTGCAAAAGTCCATATCGATTCGTAATTATTTGTAGACTTGCCGATACATACCATTTTTGTCTAATATATACCACGTATGGACTAACTCACAATTTAGAAAACGATGTGCAGAAGTTTTAAGATACCACAAACCAAGTAATTCGATTGTGTATGACAGTTTTTCGTAGAAGTTTCTACGAAATCCATGGTGGAGGGTACATAAGATTCGGCCTGGTCGAACTTACGGCCGTATATACTTGTTTTGTCTAATATATACCCCGTATGGACTAACTTACAATTTAGAAGACGATGTTGCGATCGATAAGTATTACCACAACCCAAGTAATTCGATTGTGGATGATAGTCTTTAGTATAACTTACAACACAATACATGGTGGAGGGTAGATAAGATTCGGCATGGCCGAACTTACAGCCGTATACACTTATTTACTTCTGACTCTAACGGAGGCTTTTCCGTTCTGGAATCCGTTTGCTGATCGCTTTTGGATACCTTCATGTGAATATCATGAAAGCCGTAACTTACACGTCCTTGAGTCTGGGCTAGATGTGGCAACAACTCAAAGTTCAATATAAACACCTCATGTCGTCTTGGTCCTTATGTGTACGGTCATTGAACTTTATACTCACGTTTAGTTCATAAATTTTTTGAGACATAATTAAAAAAAGTAAGATTTCATTAAGCTGTGAAAAATTTCAATAAAAATAATAAAATTTAACTACAAACAAATAAATGTTTTCCAATAAAAATAAGTTAAATTTAGCGTTAGTTTGACTACGGAAATTTTTTCTGTGCATGTCCCATTAGGAAATTACCAATAACTCAGTTGTATGCGTGGAAGAAAACGACTTGTTAGTACTCATAACAATTTGATGTTGTGTAGCTGAAACTGTCGTGTTCGGCTAAGTTAATACAATGAAAAAATATTGTCGTGACAACAAACATTTCATGCCCTTAAACTACGAATGCGAATTTTGCTTAGAAGACGCGTTCATTCATTGTCTTAAAGTCGATCAAATTTTCAAGTCATTTTTCCCTTATAATTAAGTGAGTATTATTACATGAAAGGAAATTGTGATTGGCTAAGATCAACTTGTCTTTAATAATATAATGTTGATTTGACCACAATGAAAAACAGCGTTCAAAAATTGGATATGTTTATCATTACTTTATTCTAAAGGCCGTTTTTAAGTGAAACGTGGCATAATTACTATTTGAAGTCGAGTCTGAATTCTGAAATTTTAATTGTCGCTATCACATTTTAAAAGTCGTTGATAGTACGTGAAAAAAGCTAAAAACAACGTTTTCACCCCAAATACTTAACCAGTTTTTGATGAATGTGATCCAATTTTGAAGAAACTCAAAATTTGTACTATTTTTTGTTTCGAATATTTGTCGATTTTGATCAATATAAAAAGTGAATTATGATAATATGGGATGCTGATATGGATTTCATGGGATATGGATTTGATAAGTCGATAGGTTGAAATTTGTTTTTTCAGTGTCCACATACTTCAGTATTTTGTATTAATAAATTTTTATAGTTTACATCATGTGGATTCTGGCAGCATGTATCAAACTTGAACAATAAAATAGGGACTAGATTTTTACTAATTAATTAAAAGCAAACTAACATATTTAACTGGTTCAAAATACTTAACCAGTTTTTGATGAATGTGATTCAATTTTGAAGAAACTCAAAATTTGTACTATTTTTCGTTTCGAATATTAATCGATTTTGATCAATATAAAAAGTGAATTATGATAATATGGGATGCTGATATGGATTTCACTCTCTCTTTGGTGAAATGGACAATATGGTTGTTTTTGACATATCGATAGGTTTGGATTAGACTCCATTTTTAAAAAAATCATCAGTGTATTGGCCGATTTCATATTTTATTGACAAAAAGCTGCCTTTTATTTCGCTCAGCGGAAGCGTTAATATGTGAATTTGGAATAACATTGTATAACTTACAATGATAAATTTGCCAATCTCCAAAAAAATGTTTTGCAGGACATAAAAAGAATTGAAATTTGTTTTTCCAGTGTCCACATACTTCAGTATTTTGTATTAATAAATTTTTATACTTTACATTATGTGGATTCTGGCAGCATGTATCAAACCTGAACAAAAAAATAGGGACTAGGTTTTTACTAATTAATTAAAAGCAAACTAACATATTTAACTGCTCCTTTGTTTTACTTTTCAAAAGAGAACAAATTTAGTTCACTGCAGATGTATGCACAAATGCACTATTCCTCAATATTCTGAAAAATAAAATCTTTGTTCCACATATATGAAAGTAATATTTCTATTTGGTGATAAAAACTAATTAGATAGTGATATTTAGCTATGAACTGAATGGATATTGAGCTAAGGATATATTTTCCTTCGAAGTTTGAAGTCGATTTAGACTAGATGAATTTCAGCCCAACGCTAGGTTAGGTTAGGTTAGGGGCAGCCCGATTGTGATACCACAGAGGTGAACTTCTCTGCCCGATTCCATGTTAAGCTCAATGACAAGGGACCTCCTTTTTATAGTCCGAACGGCGTTCTACATTGCAGTGGAACCACTTAGAGAAGCTTTGAAACACTCAGAAATGTCACCAGTATTACTGAGGTGGGATAATCCACCGCTGCAAAACTTTTTGGTGTTCGGTCGAAGCAGGAATCGAACCCACGACCTTGTGTATGCAAGGCGGGCATGCTAACCTTTGCACCACGGTGGCTCTGGCAGTAGCGGACTTTTGAGTTTTTCCACGCTTCGGAGACGGTTCACCGGTCGCTGTTCACTCAGCCGACTGTCGATTGGACTCAGGAGTGTAGTGATGGAGCCATGTTTCATCCATTGTCACATAGCGACGGAAAAACTCGGGTGTATTACGAGTTAACAGCTGCAAACACCGCTCAGAATCATCAACATGTTGTTGTTTTTGTCAAATGTGAGCTCGCGCGGCACCCATTTTGCACAGAGCTTCTGCATATACAAATATTGATGAATGATACGACCAACACGTTCCTTTGATATCTTTAAGACCTCTGCTATCTCGATCAACTTCATTTTAGGTCATTCGAAATCATTTTGTGGATTTTTTCGTCGGCAACCACGGCGTCCACTGCGTTCACCGTCCTCCGTGCTCATTTCACCATGCTAGAATTTTGCATACGAATCAATCATTGTTGATTTCCCTGGGGCAGAGTCCGGAAACTCATTGTCTAGCCAAGTTTTTGCTTATACCGTATTTTTCCCTTCAAAAAACAGTATTTTATCAAAACACGAAATTCATTTTTCCCCTTTTTTCACAATAACAAAAGTTGCTTCACAAAAGACGCTCTATCTCACAAACTAATTGACGTCAAATTTTAACACGAATAGATACTGATCCCCATATTTGGCTTTCGGACCCTCTTGGAGGGCAAGTTCAGTTCTATTGTCAACTATTGTTTCCACAGACTAACCACATCTATAATTTTTCGACATAGACTATAGGCTCTCTAGTACTTAAATTCCACCATTGAATGGCTTCAAACTGTTTTTGCTTTTGAACTTAATCCAACCAAAAAAAGTTGTGATTTGTTGCTTGTAAGGATCCTTGTTAACCGCTATTTTTCCAATTTGTGCATTTTAGACACATTAATAGATATGTATGTTTAATATGAGTATTTTGTATATTTTTTGAACCATTATAGTATTTTCTTGAAATTAGTGAAGATTGTCAAACTTCGACACTTAAGAAATATTTCCTACCAATTTTAGGAATGTTTTCAATAGTCCGACGGACTAACTACGAATATTATATTATATACAGAATTTCTTTTTTTTTGTGTTGGTCAGTGTTACTGTTTTTTTCTTTTGTTAAAAAATATGCATCTGACACGCAAACAAGCACATCTCAGATATAAGCAGGACTCAAACGCGTTATGAAAGTACTGCCTGCAATGGTGTTTGTTTTTTTTTTCATTCGCTTACTTTGAAAACAACTAAGATCTTTATCGAAGTGCAGCGAGATGCAGAAAAATTCTAAAGTTCAAATAAGGATGAATAGACTGCAGCTCTATGTCGGTCGTACTGCAATGCTACATTTAACGATAATAAAGCATTTATTGCATGAAGGGAGCGACAACATTATCACAACATCAACATCATATTCATCGCCATCGTCATCATTATTACAGATGAAGAAGCACATTAGTATTTAGTGCGCACAGTGTAGCATGAGATATATATCCTTGAATTTTTCTTATATTATTATCTACAATTCAAAGAATATTAATGTTAAAAAAAAATAATCAAACAATTTTTTTTTGTCGAATCAATGACCAGAGGCCCCGTTAAGATTGCAAACGAGTTCATAGACCGTTAATGGATTCATTAACGGTCTTTAAGGTCTTAAAATCCCAGTCCTCCTCTAGAATTTGTTAGACATACAAAATTTTAATTTTAATAAGTAAGGAAATAAGTCGGTCTGGGCCGACTACATAAGGTTTGTTCCCTCTGAAATTGCGACAATATATGCTTGTTTTCTATACACCCAGAAAAAAGTGACCCTTCTTTAAGTTAAAATGAACTAATTGTGAAGAAATTTGAACTTCGTATAGCGCCAAAGACATTTTTATTTTTTTGAACGATGTGATTTTCGTTGAAATTAGGCAGAATGCATTCCATATATTAGTTAACATTTCCCTATATTTATGTACCACTATACTACGGTATGAAAAAATTTAACTGAATTGAATTCATATATGGAGTGATTTTATTGAACTTTTTTCATTCATTTGGACAAATCTTACATATTTGTGGTAAACTTTTTACTTCAAACTTAGAACTGATTACCTTCGTTTTTAAATACAAATTTATATTTATATATAGGCAATTTTTTCTTCAATAAAATACACGTTTTATTAATATATTAAATATATTCATTAAGAATCAACAGCATCGACTGGTCTTGAAATATTAGTTTATTATTCCACTATTTCCAATTTCCATGTAATGTCATCAACTGTAAAACACATTTTCCTTCTTCTTGTACCTTTCACTTTTAATAATTTGCTGCATAAACCAATTTTTTCACAAAAGGTTAGCGTCACTGAATGTTACCTGTTAATTGAAGATTCCAAAATGAAGACGAATGAAGGGGTTGTTATTCTGTTTTCTTTCTTTATACACCATCACGAACATAATTTTTATACCCTCCACCATAGGATGGGGGTATATTAACTTTGTCATTCCGTTTGTAACACATCGAAATATTGCTCTAAGACCCCATAAAGTATATATATTCTGGGTCGTGGTGAAATTCTGAGTCGATCTGAGCATGTCCGTCCGTCCGTCCGTCTGTTGAAATCACGCTAACTTCCGAACGAAACAAGCTATCGACTTGAAACTTGGCACAAGTAGTTGTTATTGAGGTAGGTCGGATGGTGTTGCAAATGGGCCATATCGGTCCACTTTTACGTATAGCCCCCATATAAACGGACCCCCAAATTTGGCTTGCGATTGCTCTAAGAGAAGCAAATTTCATCCGATCCGGCTGAAATTTGGTACGTGGTGTTGGTATATGGTCTCTAACAACCATGCAAAAATTGGTCCATATCGGTCCACTTTTTCATATAGCCCCCATATAAACGGACCCCCAAATTTGGCTTGCGATCGCTCTAAGAGAAGCAAATTTCATCCGATCCGGCTGAAATTTGGTACATGGTGTTAGTATATGGTCTCTAACAACCATGCAAAACTTGGTCCATATCGGTCCATAATTACATATAGCCCCCATATAAACCGATCCCCCGATTTGGATTGCGGAGCCTCTAAGAGAACCAAATTTCATCCGATCCGGCTGAAATTTGGTACATGGTGTTAGTATATGGTCTCTAACAACCATGCAAAAATTGGTCCACATCGGTCCATAATTATATATAGCCTCCATATAAACCGATCCCCCGATTTGGGTTGTGGAGCCTCTAAGAGAAGCAAATTTCATCCGATTCGGCTGAGATTTGGTACATGGTATTGGTATATGTTCTTTAATGACCATAGGTTGGGTTAGGTTAAAGTGGCAGCCCGATTAAGATTCAGGCTCACTTAGACTATTCAGTCCATTGTGATACCACATTAACTAAAAGTAACTATTAAATATGGGCACTTCTAGTTTTAACCGCTGAACCTTCTTGATTATTTTTCTTTGTTGAACCAACCAGATTGTTCCAAAAACAGTAGCAGACTGCTTAAGTTAACGTTTTCCAGATCCGCCAGTAATCTGAAGCTATATGCTCCTAAAAGTTGCTTGCGCTTTACACAAAATGCAGGACACTCACACAAGAGGTGTTTAATTGATTCTTTTTCCTCCGCATCATGACAGCTCATACAATAGTCATTATACTTCGCGCCAATAGTTTTTGCAAAATCGCCTATCAGGCAGCGACCCGTTATAGCAGATATCAGGAGTGATATCTGACGTCTCGAGAACATTAGCATATCTAGTGTGCGGTTTAAGTTGAAATGGGGCCATATTTGCTTGGTGTCGTTACAACCCTTGCAATTCTCCCATCGAACATTTGCCATCATAACAGCCTTCTCACGCAGCATGAGCTTGCAGGTAGCTAGGGGCATACCAACAAATTCTAGTTCCCCTGGAATATGTAAGGTAGTCCCTAGCCTTGCCAACTCATCCGCTTCGCAGTTCCCCGGTATGTTCCTATGGCCAGGCACCCATATTAGGTGAATATTGTACTGCTCAGCCATCTCATTGAGAGATTTGCAGCAGTCGATGGCCGTGCAAAAATGACCATGCAAAAATTGGTCCACATCGGTCCATAATTATATATAGCCCCCATATAAACCGATCCCCCGATTTGGCTTGCGTGAATGAAATTTTGACCAAATCACGTGAATGTGCGTGAGTGGGACTGAACAAAAATGTGTCGTGCGTGATCGTGCGTGAACATCAAATTCTGTTCGTGAATGTGCGTGAGTAAATTGTTTTCAAAATCACGCTCACGACAAAATTCACGTTCACGAAAAAATTCACATTCACGAACAATTCACGCTCACGACAAAATTCACGCTCACGAAGAAATTCACGTTCACGAAGAAATTCACATTCACGAAAACTTCACACTCACGATGACATTCACGTTCACGAAAAAATTCACGTTCACGAAAAATTCACGCTCACGAGAAAATTCACGCTCACGAAGAAACTCACATTCACGAAAAATTCACGCTCACGATGAAATTCACGTTCTTCTTGTGCAAAATGTTAAGCAAAGTGGGGTAAAACTCTGGCTTCTGGGGCCATATAAGTTCATATCGGGCGAAAGCTATATATGGGAGCTATATCTAAATCTTAACCGATTTGGGTGATATTTGGCAAGTTTTTCGAGACTCATAAAATATTCGGATGTACGGAATTTGAGGAAGATCGGTTGATATACACGCCAATTATGACCAGATCGGTGAAAAATATATATGGCAGCTATATCTAAATCTGAACCGATTTTTTCCAAAATCAATAGGGATCGTCTTTGAGCCGAAACAGGACCCTATACCAAATTTTAGGACAATCGGACTAAAACTGCGAGCTGTACTTTGCACACAAAAATACACCAACAGACAGACAGACGGACATCGCTAAATCGACTCAGAATTTAATTCTAAGACGATCGGTATACTAAACGATGGGTCTCAGACTTTTCCTTCTTGGCGTTACATACAAATGCACAAACTTATTATACCCTGTACCACAGTAGTGGTGAAGGGTATAATAATGATTGAACATTTTTACATTTTTAAATTGAAAACATACTTCCAAATAAAAAATTAATAATTTTCGGAAATAATTGGTTTCATTGGTTCATTAAATTTTGGCTTAGATGTAAAAAAAATAATTCTATATAGTATAATTATAATATATGTAATTATAATATAATAAAAAATAAAATAAGTAAACAATAACACTATAAATCATTGATTGCCTCAATTAAAAATTAATTAAGTTTTTCGGCCAAAATCAATCCAAATTTTAATTGAATTTATATTTTGATTTGATTAAAATGTTAATTGTATCTGTTAATTTTTTAATTGAGTACGTTTTCAACTTCAGATTTTTAATTAGAAATATTTTGGCGAATTTGTGTGGGTAGCTCATTTGTATCACGAGCGAGAGTGAGTAAGTTTTTAAGTTCGTACTCATTCGTGAATTACATTTTTTCGTTTGTTTTGTAAGTATAATAGTCTTGAACGTGCGTGAGTTGCATTTTACATCGTGAGCGTGCGTGAATAGTTTTTTTATGAATCGTGAGTGTGTGGAATAGAGGTGTGCGCGTGACACGAAATTTTCGTGACACGCGTGATTCACGTGTGAGTCACGTGATTCGTGAATGAAATTTTGACCAAATCACGTGAATGTGCGTGAATGGGACTGAACAAAAATGTGTCGTGCGTGATCGTGCGTGAACATCAAATTCTGTTCGTGAATGTGCGTGAGTAAATTTTTTTCAAAATCACGCTCACGACAAAATTCACGTTCACGAAAAAACTCACATTCACGAACAATTCACGCTCACGACAAAATTCACGCTCACGAAGAAATTCACGTTCACGAAGAAATTCACATTCACGAAAACTTCACACTCACGATGACATTCACGTTCACGAAAAAATTCACGTTCACGAAAAATTCACGCTCACGAGAAAATTCACGCTCACGAAGAAACTCACATTCACGAAAAATTCACGCTCACGATGAAATTCAAGTTCTTCTTGTGCAAAATGTTAAGCAAAGTGGGGTAAAACTCTCGCTTCTGGGGCCATATAAGTTGATATCGGGCGAAAGCTATATATGGGAGCTATATCTAAATCTGAACCGATTTCAACCAAATTTGGCACGCATAGTTACAATGCTAATTCTACTCCCTATGCAAAATTTCAACTAAATCGGAGCAAAAAATTGGCCTCTGTGGGAAAATAAGTGTAAATCGGGCGAAAGCTATATATGGGAGCTATATCTAAATCTGAACCGATTTGGCTGATATTTGGCAAGTTTTTCGAGACTCATAAAATATTCGGATGTACGTTATTTGAGGAAGATCGGTTGATATACACGCTAATTATGACCAGATCGGTGAAAAATATATATGGCAGCTATATCTAAATCTGAACCGATTTTCCAAAATCAATAGGGATCGTCTTTGAGCCGAAACAGGACCCTATACCAAATTTTAGGACAATCGGACTAAAACTGCGAGCTGTACTTTGCACACAAAAATACACCAACAGACAGACAGACGGACAGACAGACAGACGGACATCGCTAAATCGACTCAGAATTTAATTCTAAGACGATCGGTATACTAAACGATGGGTCTCAGACTTTTCCTTCTTAGCGTTACATACAAATGCACAAACTTATTATACCCTGTACCACAGTAGTGGTGATTTTTAAATTGAAAACATACTTCCAAATAAAAAATTAATAATTTTCGGAAATAATTGGTTTCATTGGTTCATTAAATTTTGGCTTAGATGTAAAAAAAATAATTCTATATAGTATAATTATAATATATGTAATTATAATATAATAAAAAATAAAATAAGTAAACAATAACACTATAAATCATTGATTGCCTCAATTAAAAATTAATTAAGTTTTTCGGTTTCGGTAAGTTTCAATCCATAATTTAATTGAATTTATATTTTGATTTGATTAAAATGTTAATTGTATCTGTTAATTTTTTAATTGAGTACGTTTTCAACTTCAGATTTTTAATTAGAAATATTTTGGCGAATTTGTGTGGGTAGCTCATTTGTATCACGAGCGAGAGTGAGTAAGTTTTTAAGTTCGTACTCATTCGTGAATTACATTTTTTCGTTTGTTTTGTAAGTATAATAGTCGTGAACGTGCGTGAGTTGCATTTTACATCGTGAGCGTGCGTGAATAGTTTTTTTATGAATCGTGAGTGTGTGGAAGTACGTTTCATTGTTCGTGAACGTGCGTGAGTAGGTTTTTTTCGAATCGTGAGTGTGCGTGAATAAGTTTGTTGTTCGTGAACGTGCGTGAGTAGATATATCCCGTCGTGAGCGTGCGGTAGTCACTATTCTGCAATCGTGAGTGTTTATCTTTGCAGGATTTTGGTTCGTGAACGTGAGTGAGCGTGAATCAATAAAAACCTTCGTGCGTGAATGTTACGAATTCATTCGTGAGCGTGCGTGAGTGTGAGCAATTCCAAAACGGGCGTGCGTGATCGTGCGTGAATGTTACGAATTCATTCGTGAGCGTGCGTGAGTGTGAGCAATTCAAAAACGGGCGTGCGTGATCGTGCGTGAATGTTACGAATTCATTCGTGAGCGTGCGTGAGTGTGAGTAATTCTAAAACAGGCGTGCGTGATTGTGCGTGAATGAGATTTTGAATTTGTGAGCGTGCGTGAGCGTGCGTGAAAACTCCCTCACGCGCACACCTCTAGTGTGGAAGTACGTTTCATTGTTCGTGAACTTGCGTGAGTAGTTTTTTTTCGAATCGTGAGTGTGCGTGAATAAGTTTGTTGTTCGTGAACGTGCGTGTGTTGATATATCCCGTCGTGAGCGTGCGGTAGTCACTATTCTGCAATCGTGCGTGTTTATCTTTGCAGGATTTTGGTTCGTGAACGTGAGTGAGCGTGAATCAATAAAAACCTTCGTGCGTGAATGTTACGAATTCATCCGTGAGCGTGCGTGAGTGTGAGCAATTCCAAAACGGGCGTGCGTGATCGTGCGTGAATGTTACGAATTCATTCGTGAGCGTGCGTGAGTGTAAGCAATTCTAAAACAGGCGTGCGTGATTGTGCGTGAATGACATTTTGAATTTGCGAGCGTGCGTGAGCGTGCGTGAAAACTCCCTCATGCGCACACCTCTAATATATAGCCCCCATATAAACCGTTCCCCAGATTTGATCTCCTGTGCCTCTTGGAGGAGCAAAATTCATCCGATCCGGTTGAAATTTGCAACGTGGTGTTAGTATAAGGCCGCTAATATCCATGCCAAAATTGGTCCATAACGATCTATAGTTATATATAGCCGATCCCCAATCACACAAAAATTGGTCCATATTCATGGTTGCCACTCGAGCCAAAAATAATCTACCAAAATTTTAGTTTTATGGAAAACATTGTCAAAATGTTATTTCTATAGAAAATGTTGTCAAAATTTTATTTCTATAGAAAATTTTGTCAAAATTTTATTTCTATAGAAAATTTTGTAAAAATGTTATTTCTATAGAAAATTTTGTTAAAATTTTATTTCTATAGAAATTTTTTTCCAAATTTTGTTTTTATAGAAAATTTTTTCCAAATTTTACTTCTATAGAAAATTTTGTCAAAATTTTATTTCTATAGAAAATTTTGTCAAAATTTTATTTCTATAGAAAATTTTGTCAAAATTTTATTTCTATAGAAAATTTTATTAAAATGTTATTTCTATAGAAATTTTTTCCCAAATTTTATTTCTATAGAAAATTTTTTCCAAATTTTACTTCTATAGAAAATGTTGTCAAAATTTTATTTCTGTAGAAACTTTAAACTTAATTATATACGTATTTAATCGGCCCTTTTTAGTTTAATATATACTACGTACACTCAAAAAAAAGTGAACTCTCTATTTCACTAAAGCCATATTAACTTTATATTAGTTCATAGAATCATTATGTTTGGAAAAAGTTTATTTTAGTCAAATAATTGTTTGCGTATGTTAGTTAAATGAACTAAAAAACGGGAAAAGGTTATACACAAATAAAGCATAAAGATTTCCTAATTTCGTATTTCTTACAAAATAGTTCGTTATTTCTTTAAATTTGTAAATTTTACCAAAAATGTGTCCATCATGAACTTCGTATGTCACTAAAGACATTCTTGCAATTTTGAACTCCAAGATTTCTCTTAAAACTACAAAATTTTCTTTAACTACTGAAAAAATTTAGTTATGTCTAATAAATTTTCTTGAATTTGTCGAAAAATATTTACTTATTTTTGCCAAATCGGAGTGATGCCAGCGCTTGTAATACCGTTTAGTTAAAATTTTCTAAAAAAGTTCCAAATTTTCTAAAATTAATCGAAAGTTATCTTTCCTGGTGGGTTCACTGTTTTTTCAGTGTATGGACTACCTTGTAATTTAGAAGACGGTGTTAGGAAGTTTTAAGATACCATGCCATCGGCAAGTGTTACCGCAACCCAAGTAATTCGATTGTGGATGACAGTCTTCAGTAGAAGTTTCTACGCAATCCATGGTGGAGGGTACATAAGCTTCGGCCTGGCCGAACTTACGGCCGTATATACTTGTTTTTTTCTCTAATTTAAAATAACAAATATTTTATATATTTTATTTGTTATTTACTATATTATTTTACTATATTATTTTTAACAATCCCTCCTTATACCATAACAACGCGATTCCAACTAAAAACACAACCCACGCGCAAACATACCGATTACATCGATGACAGTTATCGATTACAGGTAGATAAAAGAAATATAGGAAAATTTCCTATATTCTAACAAGTGTGTGTCCTTAAGTTTTAAAAGGATTGAATACTTCTTAGTACGAATGAACTAAAATATGTTTCTATACCAAGTGTTATTCGTATGTATGATAAGCTTTCTATAATAAAGGAAGTCAGAATTGTCATTTTATAAGAGATTTTACTAAATTTGAGGAAACTTGGTTTTAGTTCATATTTTGTTTATTTTTACGAATGCTTTCTTATCAGTGAATACATTTTTTTTTTTGTTCAGTAGTAAATTCTTATACCCAGCGAAGAAAACAGTATTAGTAAAATTCCATGCCTTATTCTAGTTAATGAACTATTCCTAACTGCTTTATGTTTAGGATTTTTTTACTGAAGCAAGTAAATTTTATTATTTTACACAAAAATTTAACTTAATGGAAATAAATTGGCCAAACTAAATTGATGAAAATTTTTTCCTTTAGTTCCGAAGGCACTTTTTTCTTGGTGAAGACTGTTAAGAAATTTTGAAGTATTATGAACGAAATTAGAATTTAGTACGCCTTATCCGTGTCATTGTTTCTTTTGCGTGAATGGAAGGACGTCGCTTGATCGACTCAATTTTTTTTAATTATACACGTAAAAAATATCTTTTTTATCATTCATTATTTGAATATATTAAAAATATAAAATTCTTGAGCCAATTTCCTTTAAAACAAGTGAGTAAAATATAAAGTCGGGCGGGGCCGACTATATCATACCCTAAACCACCCCTACTGAATTAGTAACATAAGCATGTGTCGGGTAACATTGGTATAGGTTTGAGAGATTAACCCAGCAAAAAAAATTGGAAGTAGTTCCACAAACATTTCTTTTAAAGCCCATCCCAGAATCCCCCATCAAGTTTTTTCAACTTCCGATGCAGTTCTTTTGGACAAGTCCACAAACATTTCTTCTAAAGCGCATCTTGGGATCCCCCAATGATTTTTTTCTACTTCCGATGCAGTCCTTATGGACAAGTATTAGAAAGAACGCAATCAGGCTATTTTAAGTGCAAATTTTGTATAATTAAATTTTACAAAAAAAAAAAATAGAAAACTAATAAAAAACAAAAAAAAATAGAAATTAATAAAAAAGTAAAAAAAATAAATTTCATCCCCGCAGGGATTTGAACCTGTGCCGTTTGACTTTTTCGCTTCCATGGAAGTTCTTTTGAGAAGGTTTTGCAAATTACAATAATTTTTAATTTTTTGTTAATTTTTAATGGAAAAAATATTAAAACGAAAATATATGCCGAAAATAAAAAATAACAAGTATATACAGCACTAAGTTCGGCCGGGCCGAATCTTAAATACCCACCACCATGAACCAAATATTAGGGTTTCCTTTGAAATTTCAGGAGGGCTTGAGGACACTTCCCGAAGATAAATTTAAAGATTTCACCTATGAGGACTATATCAGATTCTGGATTTATAAGAACCATTTTTGTTTGAGTTTTAGAGGAATCATTAACATCTCTTGTAAGTGTGCAAGAAAATTATAAAATAACGTCTTGATTTGAAATCTTAAATCTGTAGAAGTAAAATCTGGAAATTTTACATTGAGTTTCAAGCAATTTTCTTAATCAGTGCGCCTTCTACACCCTCAAGAAGTGAAGTCGGTCTATATGGAGGCATTACCAAATGGACCGATAAAAACTTAATCCGATACACGTTTTTGTGAGCCTAAAATACCAGAATATTTACAATTTCAGGCAAGTCAGATAAAAACTACGGTTTCTAGAAACCCAAGGAGCTAAATCGGGAGATCGTTCTTATGGGGGCTATACTAAAATATGGACCGATACTCACCGTTTTCGGCACACCTCTTTATGACCCGAAAATACCTCTAGATTTCTAATTTCAGGCAAATAGCATAAAAACTTCGGATTCTAGAAGCCCAAGAAGTAAAATCGGGAAATCGGTCTATATGGGGGCTATACCAAAATATGGACCGATACTCACCATTTTCGGCACACCTCTTTATGGTCCTAAAATACCTTTAGATATCCAATTTCAGACAAATTGGATAAAAACTACGCTTTCTATAAGCCCAAGACCCCAAATCGGGAGGTCGTTTTATATGGGGACCATACCAAAACATGGACCGATGCTCACCATTTTTGGCACACGTATTTGTGGTCCTACAATACCTCTAGATTTCCAATTTCAGGTAAATTGAATAAAAACTGCGGTTTCTATAAGCCCAAGAAGTACAATCGGGAGATCGGTCTATATGGGGGCTATATCAAAACATGGACCGATACTCACCATTTTTGGCACACCTCTTTATGGTCATAAAATACCTCTAGATTTCAAATTTCAGGCAAATTGGATAAAAACTACGATTTCTATAAGCCCAGGACCCCAAATCGGGAGGTCGGTTTATATGGGGACTATATCAAAACCTGGACCGATATAGCCCATCTTCGAACTTGACCTGCCTGCAGACAAAAGACGAGTTTGTGCAAAATTTCAGCACGATTGCTTCATTATTGAAGACTGTAGAGTGATTACAACAGACAGACAGACAGACAGACAGACAGACGGACAGACGGACATGCTTATATCGTCTTAGAATTTCTCCCTGATCAAGAATATATATACTTTATATAGTCGGAAATCGATATTTCAATGCGTTACAAACGGAATGACAAACTTATTATACCCCCGTCACCATTCTATGGTGGTGGGTATAAAAACGATGCATGACATAAAAAAATATTTTTTTAGAAAAATATTTGATTAAAAAAAATTGCCGCTGGTGAGATTTGAACCTGCGTTTCTTATTTTTTTCGTTCATACTAATAAAGAACATCTCGCGAAGCAATTAGAATGTTATTCCTTGGTGTCGTATTACGATCATATCACAAACATTTGAATTGACCTTTCGACGCTTTATGTTCAATGGCGTTTGTGGCTGAGTGTGCTAAGGCGTTCTGTTATGGTGCCAGCAAGCAAACCTAGGTTCAACCCCTGGTCGGAGCGAAAAAGTTTTTCAAACTGTAAAAATTAGATAATAGGAAAATAATTGAGTAATAAAACATATCGATGAAAAAAAGTGAAATTGGTTGAAAAAAATATTTTTTTCGCTTTTTAAATTTCTTCATTCAAATTAACTTCCAGGGCACAACTTCTAAAGCAATGCAAAGGATCCAAAAAGGGAGTACTTCCGTCCTATGACAAGCCCATGTAAAATTCATTGGAGATGACCCAAGTTTGCACTACTTCCGGATCACAGATTGGGGATCCAAACTACTTTTTTGGAAGCTCTTTTTGTGCTGGGAACCTCATTTCCTTATTTATGAAAATTAAGGAGTACTTGTTTATTGCAATTTTATCACAATCTGAACAGAAACGCCTGATATTAGGAGCTACACACAAAAAAAAGTGTTTCGTAAATTTAAATATTTTTTTAGAAAAATATTTGATTAAAAAAAATTGCCGCTGGTGAGATTTGAACCTGCGTTTCTTATTTTTTTCGTTCATACTAATAAAGAACATCTCGAGAAGCAATTAGAATGTTATTCCTTGGTGTCGTATTACGATCATATCACAAACATTTGAATTGACCTTTCGACGCTTTATGTTCAATGGCGTTTGTGGCTGAGTGTGCTAAGGCGTTCTGTTATGGTGCCAGCAAGCAAACCTAGGTTCAACCCCTGGTCGGAGCGAAAAAGTTTTTCAAACTGTAAAAATTAGATAATAGGAAAATAATTGAGTAATAAAACATATCGATGAAAAAAAGTGAAATTGGTTGAAAAAAATATTTTTTTCGCTTTTTAAATTTCTTCATTCAAATTAACTTCCAGGGCACAACTTCTAAAGCAATGCAAAGGATCCAAAAAGGGAGTACTTCCGTCCTATGACAAGCCCATGTAAAATTCATTGGAGATGACCCAAGTTTGCACTACTTCCGGATCACAGATTGGGGATCCAAACTACTTTTTTGGAAGCTCTTTTTGTGCTGGGAACCTCATTTCCTTATTTATGAAAATTAAGGAGTACTTGTTTATTGCAATTTTATCACAATCTGAACAGAAACGCCTGATATTAGGAGCTACACACAAAAAAAAGTGTTTCGTAAATTTAAGAAGATTTTTACAATAATTTATTACAAGAATTTACCACAATTTTAGTTAAATGTTCGTATCTTCAACGAAAATTAACTACTCGAAAGGAAATTTTACAAATTTTAAGTAGCAATCGTTTAGTCCATGGCCTCAAAAATACGATGGAAATGTCCATAAAAATTTTCTTAACTGGTAGTTAAAAATTCTTTTGTCATATTATAAAACTACTTGTGAAATGTAAAGTACTTTCTAAATAACAAGTGCAATTTACTATAAGATATTTTTGTATGAGAAAATATTTTTTTACGAAAAATGAGCTTGAAAGCTGAATTTCTTACTGGCAATTCCTTTAGTTAATAATAGTTGGTAAAATATTTCTCAATGTAATATTTTTAAAAATGGGTTGATAACATTTCATGAAGGTTTTGTTAATTTTAAGTTAAACTTTTTATCGTTCTTAAACTGATGTGCCTTTACGAATATTGTTCTTAGAGTAAATTGTCAGCAAATGCGATGGACTAATGCGTAGTACAGAGATCTTTCGCGGCAAAGTGGAATGTGATTAATGTAAAGATGATGTTACTTGAATTTTGTTTGAGAGTGAGATCATGTATTGAGAGCAATGCAATAATGAGTAATGGTAGCGAGTGCTGGTATGTTGTGTATATCCGAGCGTGGGGTTGTTTTTATTTTTGTTCTTTCAGTGGTTTGTGTGTTTGTTTGTTATTCGCGGATGGTTTATTTGTCTGGATGAGGTGTTGTTTTCAATGAAGGAACATGTGTTTTTCTTGTTGTAGGAATGTTGGGGTTTTGTACGGGTTTGTTTGGCAAGCTTTAGTTGTATAGTTGGCGTTGGCATGGACTGTTGTATCTTGTAATTAGCAGGTATGCAACTAGGGAATATAAATTTATGGATTATTCTGGTATTTTGAGATATATTAGCGTTTGGTTATTAAACCTTTTAAGTGAATTATTAATACTTTAGCGATGAGATGTATTCTGGTGTTCAGAAGCATAGAAAAAAATGATTAAGAATGTTCAATATTTAAGAAAAAATGCTGAAATGGAAAGTACATTGAAATTGTTTTATAGAAATCTAATTTAATATTATTCTTTGTTACACATCAGCTTATAGTTTAATGGTAAATTGGTAAGTATTCTTTTTAAAAATGTGGCTTTATTTTACAGAGATGTTTTTGTTCATATTATTATTAGTTAATTAAATTTTTTGGAAACCAGTGTAATGTTTTTCTTGTAAAAAAAATATTTAATTTCAGAGGAACCCCAGATGGTTTCTGACAAATTTTTATATTTCAGCGTATAATTTAATAGAGAACTGGTAAGTTTTCTTTTAAATTTTTGGCTTTCTTTTAACTAAAATATTTAGTGTTCCTATGTCCTCCACATCAACAACACAGTTTTTGGAGTTGGAGTTTTTGGAGCCTACTTCATTATTTACTAATTATTTCAGGTAAAAATTTTATGAGATTTGTTTACCAAAGGAAATTTGAATTCCTTATACCATTTTATAAAATACTCCCAAATATGGTAAGTTCAACACTAATATGATTATTATTTTTTTATTACATGGTGTAATTTTTTACAATTTTCATTACTCCTTCCAGCAAGATGTTTGAAAAATTTTTCAGCAAGATGTTTGAAAAATATACTTAAAAAATATACTTATAAAAAACTAAGGATAAGTCAAACGGCGTGTTAAAACAAACTACTGTCTTGTTCCACGTGGTCATAATTTTTATTCACAAAAACCATTGTATTAAGAAATTTCTTAATAAGTTTTTATAATAAAGTACGTTTGCTTAAAGAAAGTTTACATTTATTGTATGGCAAATTTTCATAATATTATAACGGTTTGCTTTTCCTTTAATTATATAATTTCTCTGTATTTTGGAAAGATGTTTTTAAAAATAGTTTATTTGTCGACATTTTAAATAGAATGGTAACAAAATTTTATTATCGGGTTTCCCAAAAAATAGTCAAGTTAACCAAATTAATACAGGTTTTTTAACTTGTAGGGGTATATATATGTTATGGTGGTGTAAAATTGAACTAAAATACAATGCCATAGATGAACTAAAATTTAAGAGAATTTTAAACTATACAAGCAGAAAAAAATCTTAAGGGCTAAATCATGGTCAATATTACTACAGTTTAGTTCTTTTTGCAATGTAAAAGGGTTCGCTGTTTTTTCAGTGTATACTTGGTTTTACACCTACAGAGTTAGGTTAGGTATAATGGCAGCTCGATATATCAGGCTCATTCGACTGACTTAGGACATCTCTCTTATCACTGAGTGCTGCCAGATTCTATGTTAAGCTCAATGACAAGGAACTTCCTTTTTAAATCCGAGTCCGAATGGCATTCCACATTGCAGTGAAACCACTTATAGAAGCTTTGAAACACTCAGCAATGTCAACAGCATTACTGAGGCGTGGAAATCCACCGCTGAAATACTTTTTTGGTGTTTGGTCGAAACTGGGTTTTAACCGACGACCCTGTGTATGCAAGGCGGGCATGCTAACCATTGCACTACGGTGGCTCCCACCTACACAGTTAGTAGGCCACTAATATTGAGTATGTATATATTTATGTAAGAGCTATGTGTAAGTCTAAGTTCGATCGGCTAAATATCTTAAATTGAAATTTGAGTAACATTTGTCAATACATAAGAGAATTATGGACAAATTTGAGAAAATCGAGCTGTGCATATATATGGGAGCTTTATCTTAATGCGAATCGATTTGGATGATATTTTGAAGGTATGATTGATGCTTATTAGGGCCAAAATTTTGAAAATTGGGCGAAACATATATATGGGAGCTATAGCTATATATGAACCGATTTGGATGATATTTTGCAGGTTTAGTTGATATCTCTGAATGTTACTCTGCGCTAAATTTGAGTAAGATCGTTTTATAAATAAGGCTACTATTGTCAGAAATAAAGTTATAAGGAGTACATTTTTCAAAAGAGAGCGATACATATATATGGGAGCTATATCTAAATCTGAACCGATTTGGATAATATTTTGCTAGTTTGGTTGATATTATAGTAGATTAACATTTGTTGAATTTGAGTAAGATCGGTTAATAAATGAGGCCACTATGGTCGAAAGAAAGGTTATTAGGCAGAAATTTTTGAAAATCGGGCGATACATATATATGAGAGCTATATCTAAATCTGAACCGATTTGGATGATATTTTGCAGGTTTGGTTGATACCACAGAATGTTACCTTGTGTACCGGATTATAAATAAAGTTTTTATGGTCAAATTTGGGAAAATCGGGCGATACATATATATGAGAGCTATTTCTAAATCTGAACCGATTTCGATGAAAATTTGCAGAAGAATGATGAAAATTATTACTTTGCGGCAAATTTGACGACAATCGGTAAGTAATAAAGCGTAACGTGACCCCGTTTGTCGTAATCGGGCGATACATATATATGAGAGCTATATCTAAATATCCTTGTGCCCAAAAAAAACACTCTGTACCAAATTTCATCAAAATAATTGCCACAGGAATACTGCGAGCAACTAATACATGGACAGACGGACTAGATCGACTCAGGAGGTGATTTTGAGTTGATCGGTATATATTTTATGGGGTCTAAAATCAATATTTCTGGTAGGTACAATTTTTGGCAGATCAAAGTTATTATACCCTGAACACTATGTGGTTTAGGGTATAAAAAAGCAATTGATTTTATATGTCTTCGTGTCGTTCTCGAATGGCTTTATTAATACATAGTAAAAAATCATTAAATTAGATATGTATCCACATTGCATTTTAAATGATATAAATTTAAAACGGGGTTGCTTTGCGGGAAATACAAAGACTTTGCTTTGTATGCAAATATTAAATATGTATTTATTAGATATTTATTAAGTGTCAACTATAAACTGGCCAATTAAACTTACAATTGGCCAAATCCAAATACCCACAAGCAATCCATCAATTTCACAATTATTAAGATTTCGTCTTTAAAAATTTTGTAAAAACCAAAAGGGTAAATTATGTGTCACTGTGCGAATTTGTTAAGCGCACTCACACACACACATACACATAAGTTAATATGTTCATGTGAGTAGTTTAGATCCTTTTGTATAAATGAATTATAGCGTGTAGTTAAGATACACATTCACTCAGTTTGTTCATCCATTCATTCATGTAGAGTCATAAAAATAAATGCACTCCTGCCGGGACATCTGTGTACGAATGTATGTAAATACACAGTCACTTATGTACATTAGGAGGGTCCTATATTATGCATTGCGATGTAATTACAAACTATTGCACAATTTTAGCGAAAGTATAACCTCCTTAGTGGGTATAGCTTTACCTATCCGTCCGTCCTGTATTCTTGTTGTTCGATCGATCGAGATCGCAATTCTTATCTTATTTATATTAAATGTGGTACACCAAACAAATAATTACGTGCTATTAAAGATTATGCAACCTAAATATTAGGATGTTCAAAAGCTCAATACATTTCAAAACGATTTCAATAATTTCGACCTTATTGCAACAAAATTTTCTTTCATGTAATTATACCCATTTTTAAGTTGAATCGTGTAACTATAAACACAAAACCACTCAATTGAAAGTTGATCGACTTTTGGACAAGGAAAAGATCAGAGAAATGCGTATTCTATGCTAAGCAAAATTCGCCTTCCTATCGAAGGGCCCCAATTAACAAAAGGTTTAAGATTTCACTCAAATTTCAACATTTCCTACGTGCTCTAGAAATAAGACCGGGTGATATTTTACATATATTATAAATATTTACATATATTATTCAACACATATATATATATATATATATATATATATATATATATATATATATATATATATATATATATATATATATATATATATATATATATATATATATATATATATATATATATATATATATATATATATATATATATATATATATATATATATAACATTAAATTCCAAGTTTCAGGTAAATTGAATGAAAATTGCGAACCCGTACCAAATTTTAGTTCGATAGCTTCACTATTATGGAATTAAGGTGTTTACAAAAGGCTGATAGACATCACTCGATCATCTTAGCGTATTAGCCTGATCAAGAAAATATGTATTTTATGTAGTCGGAAATCAACCTTTCTTTGTAGTTCAAAGGATACAGCAAACACCACACTCCTATTGTAGTAGTATAAAACAATCGTACTACACTGAAAAAAAGCATGCTCGGTTCCAAAGATTTTGTCTTTACTTTAACAATTTTGGTATTGATTCCGAACGGAGAACACAAATATGGATACATTTAAGACACAATTATCTTTGAAATTTGGGTTTTGTGTACATGCTTCTAGCAAGCAAATTTAAATTTTTCGTTTTTTCAGCTTGTTTTCTGCATATGCTATCAAAGTCCTTTAAAAGGAGTTAACGAAAACTTTAATATCCAAATTCAGACTTGACTTACAGTAGAAATTATGCTATGTTTCAAGTAAAAAACGTCTTTAAAATAAAGTGTTGAAAAATATGTCCTATATTTGAACGATTTTTTGCTTGGTAGTCAAGGTGCAAAAAGACAACAAATTTAAAGACAATTTCATTAAATTTAAAGAACTTTTCTGAATTATTAAAGTCAAGTTGACCTTAGCCCAAAAATATTTTCTTTCATGTTATGATACCCATTTTAAGTCAAATCACTTAATTATAAGGACACTGCGACTTCATTGAAAAGTTTATCGACTTTTGGACAAGGAAAAAAACTTTATATAAGAGAAATGCGTCTTCTATGCTAAGCAAAATTTGTATTCGTATTTAAAGACATGAAATCTTCGACATCACGACAATACTTTTTTCAGTGTAAATTCTAATAGAGCCAGATTGCTATCACACCACCCTATGGTATACAAAGCCCTGGGTGTTTTAGACCAGATTTAGTAGTAGCAATGCACGTAAGATTGGCTATGATAGCGGCGACGATGCCGTTCGTGATTATAGTGTCACTGATGCACTTGCATAGGATACAATTGCGAGGAACATAACCCTAGTCCAAGTTAATTATGACATGATTCGCTAGTCTTAGCACATGAACTGCACCATAATGTTCCAAAAACGTAAAAGTAGATAGTTTATGATCTATTCCTCTACTCATAATGTCTTTATGGACTTAATCTAAAGTAAATGAAATGGCTAATAATGTTGGGGTTGTACTTTCAGTATTCGAGGATGTATATTTTGTGGTGACTTAAAGCTTTGGAGATGATGGTTATATTAAGGTACTGGAATAGTGTATAACAAGTCGAAACTTTAAAGAACAATGCATGCTAAATGTTACGCTTTTATATATTCACAATAAGCGACTTGTCTAGGCAGGTAGGCATCATATGCCCGAGATTGGCAACTGATATTTTTTAATATTTTTTTACCAATACATTGAAACAGTGTATATTAGGAGTGTGTATTTGCATGGAATGTCCACAAAGGACAGTCTGAAAACCTTTCAACATAGGAAGGGGGCATAACATATTAACTTTGTCACTCCGTTTGTACAAAACCGAAATATTGGTCTAAGACCCCACACTGAAAAAAAGTATTGTCGTGAGGCCAAAGATTTCATTAAAATAACAAGTAAGGAAAGTCTAAAGTCGGGCGGGGCCGACTATATTATACCCTGCACCACTTTGTAGATCTATATTTTCGATACCATACCACATCCGTCAATTGTGTTAGGTACTATATATAAAAGGTTTGTCCCAAATACATACATTTTAATATCTCTCGATCTGGACAGAATTTGATAGACTTCTACAACGCAATGTTAGTAAAAAACAAGTATATACAGCAGTAAGTTCGGCCGGGCCGAATCTTAAATACCCACCACCATGAACCAAATATTAGGATTTCCTTTGAAATTTCAGGAGGGCTTGAGGACTTGAGGACACTTCCCGAAGATACATTTAAAGATTTCACCTATGAGGACTATATCAGATTCTGGATTTATAAGAACCATTTTTGTTTGAGTTTTAGAGGAATCATTAACATCTCTTGTAAGTGTGCAAGAAAATTATAAAATAACGTCTTGATTTGAAATTTTAAATCTGTAGATTTTCACCCGAAAAATTAAATCTGGTAATTTTACATTGAGTTTCAAGCAATTTTCATGATCAGTGCGCCTTCTATACTCACAAGAAGTGAAATTGGTCTATATGGAGGCATTACTAAATGGACCGATAAAAACTTAATCCGATACACGTTTTTGTGAGCCTTAAATACGAGAATATTTACAATTTCAGGCAAATCGGATAAAAACTACGGTTTCTAGAAACCTAAGGAGTTAAATCGGGAAATCGTTCTTATGGGGGCTATACTAAAATACCGACCGATACTAACCGTTTTCGGCACACCTCTTTATGGCCCAAAAATACCTCTAGATTTCCAATTTCAGGCAAATTGGATAAAAACTATACCAAAACATGGACCGACACTCACCATTTTTGGCACACCTCTTCAAGGTCCCAAAATATCTCTAGAATTTCAATTTCGCGCAAATTGGATGAAAACTACGGTTTCTATAAGCGAAAGACCCCAAATCGGGAGGTCGGTTTATATGGGGGCTATACCAAACCATGGACCGACACTCACCATTTTTGGCACCTCTTCAAGGTCCCAAAATACCTCTAGATTTTCAATTTCGCGCAAATTGGATGAAAACTACGGTTTCTATAAGCGACAGACCCCAAATCGGGAGGTCGGTTTATATGGGGGCTATACCAAAACATGGACCGACACTCACCATTTTTGGCACACCTCTTCAAGGTCCCAAAATATCTCTAGATTTTCAATTTGGCGCAAATTGGATGAAAACTACGGTTTCTATAAGCGAAAGACCCCAAATCGGGAGGTCGGTTTATATGGGGGCTATACCAAAACATGAACCGACACTCACCATTTTTGGCACACCTCTTCAAGGTCCCAAAATATCTCTAGATTTTCAATTTCGCGCAAATTGGATGAAAACTACGGTTTGTATAAGCGAAAGACCCCAAATCGGGAGGTCGGTTTATATGGGGGCTATACCAAAACATGGCCCGATATAGCCCATCTTCGAACTTGACCTAAGCGCAGACAAAAGACGATTCTGTGCCAAATTTCAGGACGATAGCTCCATTATTGAATGCCGTAGCGTTATTACAACAGACAGCCAGACAGACAGACAGACGGACAGACGGACAGACGGACAGACGGACATGCTTATATCGTCTTAGAATTTCTCCCTGATCAATATCTATATATATATATAGATATATATATATATATATATATATATATATATGTATATATATATATATATATATATATATATATATATATATATATATATATATATATATATATATATATATATATATATATATATATATATATATATATATATATATGTATATATATATATATATATATATATATATATATATATATATATATATATATATATATATATATATATATATATATATATATATATATATATATATATATATATAGATATTGATTGAAATCTGAACCGATTTCAATCACATTTGGCACACATGACTATACTACTAATTGTACTCCTAGTGCAAAATTGGACCAAAACTCTGGCTTCTGGGGCCATATAAGTGCATATCGGGCGAAAGATATATATGGGAGCTATATCTAAATCTGAACCGATTTCTTCCAAAATCAATAGGGTTCTGACCCAAAAAAAGGAACACGTGCCAAATTTGAAGGTGATTGTACTTATATTGCGACCTAGACTTTGATCACAAATATGTGTTCACAGACAGACGGACGGACGGACAGACGGACATGCTTATATCGACTCAGGGAACCACCCTGAGCATTATTGCCAAAGACACCATATGTCTACCTCGTCTCCTTCTGGGTGTTACAAACATATGCACTAACTTATAATACCCTGTTCCACAGTGTGGCGCAGGGTATAAAAACCAAAATAAATAGTATAAAAATAACGGTTAATGTATGAGAGAGTACAGAAAATTTTACAACTTTTTCCTTATTCGCTTTTCCAATACATTTACCCGTTCACACCGAGTTGAGATATTTTAGTTTGACGGATGCCATGGAAACCACGGATGGATAGTGCAGTATTATAGTACTTTTTTCAATACTTATTCACCCTGGTCAGTACCGTAGTACCCCCTCGAATTATTTAGTACATTTTGTGTAGACATTTTTGAGCTGATATCAGACTTATGGTACAATAGTTTTGACCAAATATTTTAATATTTTGAGACAAATTTATTTGCTAATAGTCTTTTACAAATTCGGAAAAACAGACAAGTTCATGCGGGAAAAAATCTCGATTTTGTAAAAGCCATAGTCAAAACACGATTTTATTGAATTTCAAGAACATTTTAGTCGAAAAAACGTGTGTTTCAATATTACGCTTCCACACAAACTCTTTCTAGATGAGAAGTTATCGATCACGTACTAAAATAAACATTACAATCACGGTCGAAACTTGAGACAAAAATATTATTTTGGAAACATTTATTTCTTCAGAAAGATTTGACAAAATTTAATTTCTCCAGAAAGTTTTATTAAAACTTTATTTTTACAGAAAATGTTGTAAAATTTTTTTGTGGAGAATTTGGTTAAAATTTTATTTTATTTTTTGTCAACGTTTTATTTCTATAGAAAATTTAGCAAACTTTTATGTCTATAAAAAATTCTGATACAAATTTTTTATTGAAATTTTATTGATAATTGAAAATTTTATCAAACATTTATTTCTATATAAAATTTTATCAAAATTTTATATCTATTGAAAATTTTATCTAAATTTTATTTCTATTGAAAATTTTATCAAAATTTTATTTGTATAGAAAATTTTGTCAAAATTTTATTTCTATAGAAAATGTTGTCAAAATTTTATTTCTATAGAAAATGTTGTCAAAATATTATTTCTATTGACAATTTTGTCAAAGTTTTATTTTTAGAGGAAATTTTGTCAAAGTTTTATTTCTATAGTAAATTTTGTAAATCAAAATTATCAAATTTTCAAAATTTTATTTCTATTCATGATTTTATAAATTTTTTTTCTATTGAAAATTTTATCAAAATTTTATTTCTATAGAAATTGTTGTCAAAATTTTATTTCTATAGAAAATGTTGTCAAAATTTAATTTCTCTTGAAAATTTTGTCAAAATTTTATTTCTACACTGAAAAAACAGTGAACCCACCAGGAAAGATAACTTTCGATTAATTTTAGAAAATTTGGAACTTTTTTAGAAAATTTTAACTAAACGGCATTACAAGCGCTGGCATCACTCCGATATGGGAAAAATAAGTAAATATTTTTCGACAAATTCAAGAAAATTTATTAGACATAACTAAATTTTTTCAGTAGTTAAAGAAAATTTTGTAGTTTTAAGAGAAATTTTGGAGTTCAAAATTGCAAGAATGTCTTTAGTGACATACGAAGTTCACGATGGATACATTTTTGGTAAAATTTACAAATTTAAAGAAATAATGAACTATTTTGTAAGAAATACGAAATTAGGAAATCTTTATGCTTTATTTGTGTATAACTTTTTCCCGTTTTTTAGTTCATTTAACTAACATACGCAAAAAATTATTTGACTAAAATAAACTTTTTCCAAACATAATGATTCTATGAACTAATATAAAGTTAATATGGCTTTAGTGAAATAGAGAGTTCACTTTTTTTTTGAGTGTATAGTAAATTTTGTAAAAATTTCATTTTATCAAAATTTTATTTCTATTGAAAATTTTATCAATATTTTATTTCTATTGAAAATTTTGTCAAAATTTTATTTCTATAGAAAACTTTGTCAAAATTTTATTTCTTTAGAAAATTTTGTCAAAATTTAATTTCTATAGAAAACTGTGTTAAAATTTTATTTCTATAGTAAATTTTGTCAAAAATATATGATTATTTATCTAAAATATATGAAAAATTATGGAGTACCATGAAGAACAACTATGGCAAACTTGACCACAACACTACGGTAGTCTTTGTAAGCGGATATAAAACTAAAAAAAAAAAATTAAATTGAGGAGTTGACGAACAAAATTTTATTTTCTTTAAAATTCAGTCTGAGGAGCTCTTGACAATAATCTTCCAATGGAATTTTTTTTTTGAATTTTAGTGAAAAGTACTTTTTCGCTCAAAAAATACCTTTTTTATACTTTTTTAAAAATTGAATTTTCCATCCCTGATGGAAACTCGAAATTTCCATTTACTCTAAATTCAAATTTGTTCAAAAAAAAAAAAAAAACGCGATCGCAAAGGGAAAACAATTTTTAAGTTATTTTCTATGAAAATTATTTTAATAAATTGACATATATTTTGAAAAGAGTATGTTCAGTTATAGGATATTTTAAATTAGGGGCGTTTACATTATACAATTTACGTGTTTTGGAAGAAAACTTGTGTTTGAGCTCAATTTTTTTTAATGATGGGTTCTTTATTATTTGTGTATATAGACTCCCCTATATATTCAGATCAAGAACTGAATTGAATACCTATATTTAATCTATCTTTCTTGTCTAACATATACCCCATATATAAGTAAACATTTTTCTACAAACTCAGGAAAATTTATTGGACGTAATTAATTTATTTCACTTGATAAAGAACATTTTTTAGTTTGAAGGAAAAACTCGGATTTAAAAATTGCAGGAATGTCTTTATTTCCATACGAATTTCAAGATATACGCATTTGTGGCAGAATTTCAAAATTTTAAGAAATTCTGAAGTATTTGCTGGGAAATACGAATTTAGTATATCTTTATGCTTCATTTGCGTATAATTTTTTCCTCCTTTTTAGTTAATTTATCTAACGTACGGAAACAATTATTAGAATAAAGAAAATTTTCTCCAAAACATAAAAATTGCATGAACTAAAATAAAGTTAAATTGGCTTTATAGTGAATTGTAGGGTTCACTTGTATTTAGTGTACACGCAGAGAAGAAACATGATTGCCACGATCATATTCGAAGAGCAAAATAATATGATAGGAGCTATTTTTGCGGTGACCATATAACATTTTCGACTGCAACCATGTTGGCTCAGTGAACATGGTTCTAAGAAAAATAAAATTGTCCTCATCTAAAATGTTTTTATATTGATAAAAAGAATTTTGTTTGATTAAAAAGACAATGGTGGCGATCTAAAATGTTATGGTATTCGTAAAAAATGGTTTTCTTCCTGTTAAAAGAACATGGTCACAACTTAAAATGTTTTGATCTTTATGAAAAAAACTTTTTTCGTCATCGAAAAAAGGACGCCATTTTAGAAAGAAAACACAAAATTAACATTATTTATTTGTTTTTATTTATTTATAAACTAAATAATTGTTTATTTGTATTTATACTGTCGTGCAATCAAACAACACATATTTTTACACGCTCTATTTTGGTTCAATTTCAACAATAAGTAATCATTCCATATTTACGTCGTGCCCATCAAATGTAAAAACGCAGACATCATGTAACTGCAAATAAAAATAAATGATACAATATAGCAAAATGCAGAACAAAAACCAGGTACATTTTTCAATTACACTTCCCATCTTTGTGTTCACATTAAACCACGTGCCACTACTGAATAAATAAATTAACACAATAATTCCGTATTCTTCGTCCATTCCAAGCAACAATCAACACACCTGCTCAAGGGTTTTATAAAATTATTTTCGCTGCAAAAGTTAAAAAATTATATAGTCACAAAAAATTTACATGGTCTTTATGACTTTATGTAATGGTCCTAGACATGTCTATACGTAACCTATAAAAATACTTTTTACCCTGCAAAAAAGTCAAAAAATTTAATGGTCAGGTACATGATTTTCCCGACAATGTAATGGTCTCAAATTCTATCATTTAAATAATAGAACATGTTTGCGGCATTTGAGAATCATTTAAATGCTTATCGTCAGCATATATTTTTCCCTGCTCAAAAATTATTTTTACAATGACAAAATACATGGTTTTCGCGACAATTACATCCCAGCAAAAACTTTCATTACCCGGTAATCTTGTAGGTAAACCTGTTTAAAAATTAATAACCACTTATTAATTGGCATCGCTCCGGATTAAACTTACATACGCATGTCCTAGGAGGAAAGTGTAATGTGACTGAGGTATAGTAAAACATTTAGTTAAAACATAATTTGGCAATGTCATTAATTTAAAACACAATTATTATGAAATATACGTGAAGCATATTCCCTAACGGAAAAATCTTCAGAATTACCGTTATATAACATATTCTCTTTTTTATGTAAATGCCCAATTATGTTAATGATTGTACCTAATGGTACCATCATTTATTCTATTTTATCATTAACAGCCAAATGCATTACATTTTAAGGATATCAATTCGAAAATGACCGAAAAGTATTTATTATTGTCATTACAAGTTAGTCATTACAACTCGCCGCAATGTAATGCAATGTGTAACGACAGCTTTACTACTGGTAATGTAAATTGTAATGAGATGTGGTTACCTAGTTTTTGATGGGATGCTCTAGATAAGCATAAAATGGATGCGGCAACCATGTCCAAACATGTTTTTTCTATGCGTGTAGATTTTTCCTTCTCGCTACACCGAAAGAATTTTCTTCGTAAAAAGAACGAAAAATTTCGTTAAAAGTACGAAATTTGTCATTGTTTTACAACCAAAGAAACTTTTCATTAAAAGTACGAAATATTTCGTACTTTTTATAAAGAAAAGTTCTTCCAAATTTTTCGTAGATTGTAAGAAAAGAGTTCGTACTTTTTATGAAATATCTTCGTACTTTTTATGAAACAATTTCGTTCTTTTTATGAAAATGTTTCGAACTTTTTATGAAAAACTTTCGAAATTTTTTTCGAACTTTTCGAAAAAAAAATATAGTCGAAAATGCATTTGGTTGTAGTAACAAGTGTGAAAGATGCCACCACTACTTTACATCTTACGATTTTGAATAATTTTTATTATTATTGCTTTACTTTTATTCATAGCGCGGTATCACCCAAATATGAAGTAGCATAGACTTGCATAAAAAAATAGAATAAAGGAATACACTCAAGCACATCATCAATTTTATGTCTCGAACGGAAATTTTACAACTTCAATGAAACTTCTTCGTTATTTTAAAGAATTTTAACGCAGAATGTTTCGTCAAATATTCGTAAAAACTTCTTCACAAAATTCATGAAATTTGAAGAAAGTTTCGTTAAAAGTACAAACTTTTTACGAAAAAAAGTTGATGTAGAATATGTCGTAGAAGTTTCGTATATTCGTAAAATGTTCTTCGTAAAAGTTACGAAAATGAATGAAACTTTCGTTATTTTAATGAAGAATTCACGAAGAATAATGAAGAATTCTTCGTAAAATTAACGATGAGAATTCTTTCGGTGTAATGATTTTGTTATTGATTCCGTGACAACAGGCGATGCAATTTACTTTAAAATTTAACTTTAGCGCTCTTTATAACATACTAGGACACAACTTCTAATTTATTAGTTTTTCGTCTTAATCAACTCTTCAAACGAATTGTTTCAGTGTAGGGATTAAGCACCGGAGCAATGTAAACACTGTTTCCGTTGCTTCATGTTCTATTTACTTAATATCGGATGTTAGCTTTTGCTCTTTTACGTTCATACTCGGTGTCGTTTTCCAAATTTAATGGCAATGGAAATGTAAACGGATGCAAGCAGCGTGATAATTGTCAAGCCACATAAATTTTCCCGCACAAAATAAAACAGCCAAGATAATAATGAAATAAAAATGTAGCCATAAGTACATAAAAATATGGAAACATAAAATTTGCATCCAATTTTGTGATGATTTTCTTTTTGTGGACACAGAAAACAAAACAAAAACAAGGCAATGTAAAACTGGCAGGGATAAACATAAAACGTGTTTTGCGCGTTTAGTTATTATGAAAGTTTGTTTTTATTCCTTTTTTTATTACAAAAACCACAAAAAGATTTTTTCCCCAAATTTGTAGTCTTGTGAAGGACTGAGGGACATAGTTAAATAAACAATTTAATTGATATTTTGTCATACATATTTCATTTGTATTTCAGGACATTTTTATGAACTATCGACGAATAAAATTTCTTTTTATGTTTATTTATTGGTCAATTACAAATTAGAATGTTAATAACTTTCAGAGCCATCGTTATTGTAAAAACCACAAACCAATTTGGTTGCAACACATTTTAATACATTTTACATTATTATGTATATTTTGTATACTGAATACAATTTATAACTGGGTTATGATAAGCGATGGCCATCGTTTTCTGCGATTCACAAGGTGTGATATATTTATATGATGGGTAAACTTTCACACGCTTATGAAGCTATAATGTTTCACCTTAGGCATATACATTTTTAAGGCGCCAATCCATTTTTTTATTTGCCGCAAATGCCACAAATATACTTGTTTTGGATTACAAATAAAAATAAGTATAAACGGCCGTAAGTTCGGCCAGGCCGAATCTTATGTACCCTCCACCATGGATTGCGTAGAAACTTCTACGAAAGACTTTTATACACAACCGAATTACTTGGGTTGTGGTATCTTAAATCGTTTTCTAAATTGTGAGTTAGTCCACACGTGGTATATATTAGACAAAAAAGTATGTTAGTCTACAAATAATTACGAATCGATATGTACTTTTGCACGGTACGTAGGGAGCCAGAATTGAAATATTGGGGTCGTTTATTGGGGGCTATATAAAAATATGAACTTGATATGGACCAATTTTTGTGTGATTGGGGATCGATTTATCTGAGGGCTATATATAACTATAGACCGATATGGACCTAGTTAGGCATGGATGTTAACGGCCATACACTAGCACAATATACCAAATTTCAACTGACTAGGAGGAAATTTACTCCTCCAAGAGGCTCCAAGACCAAATCTCGGGATCGGTTTATATGGGGGCTATATATGATTATGGACCACTTTTGGCATGGTTGTCAAATATCATATACTACCACCACGTACCAAATTTCAACCAGATCGGATGAATTTTGCTTCTCCAAAAGGCACCGGAGGTCAAATCTGAGTGTCGGTTTATATGAGGGCTATATATAATTATGGACTGATATGAACCAATTCATGCATGGTTGTTGGATACCATATACTAACATCACGTACCAAATTTCAACCGAATCGGATGAATTTTGCTTTTCCAAGGGGCTCCGGAGGTCAAATCTGGGGATCGGTTTATATGGGGGCAATACATAATTATGGACCGATTTCGACCAATTTTTGCATGGGTGTGTGAGGCCATATATTAACACCACGTACCAAATATCAACTGAATCAAATGATTTTTGGTCTTCCAAGAGGCTCCGGAGGTCAAATCTGGTGATCGGTTTATATGGAGCTATACATAATTATGCACCGATGTGGACCAATTTTTGCATGGTCATTAGAGACCATATACTAACACCATGTACCAAATTTCAGCCGAATAGGATGAAATTTGCTTCTCTTAGAGGCTCCGAAAACGAAATCGGGGGATCGGTTTATATGGGGGCTATATATAATTGTGGACCGATGTGGACCAATTGTTGCATGGTTGTTAGAGACCATATACTTACAACATCTACCAAATTTCAGCCGGATCGGATGAAATTTTCTTCTCTTAGAAGCTCCGCAAACCAAATCTGGGGATCGGTTTATATGGGTGCTATATATAATTATTGACCGATGTAGACCAATTTTTGCATAGTTGTTAGAGACCATATACTTACACCATCTACCAAATTTCAGCCGGATCGGATGAAATTTTCTTCTCTTAGAAGCTCCGCAAACCAAATCTGGGGATCGGTTTATATGGGGGCTATATATAATTATGGACCGATGTGGACCAATTTTTGCGTGGTTGTTAAAAACCATATACTAACACAATGTACCAAATTTCAGCCGGATCGGATGAAATTTTCTTCTCGTAGAAGCTCCGCAAACCAAATCTGGGGATCGGTTTATATGGGGGCTATATATAATTATGGACCGATGTGGACCAATTTTTGCGTGGTTGTTAAAAACCATATACTAACACCATGTACCAAATTTCAGCCGGATCGGATGAAATTTGCTTCTCTTAGAGGGTCTGCAAGCCAAATTTGGGGGTCCGTTTATATGGGGGCTATACGTAAAAGTGGACCGATATAGCCCATTTGCAATACCATCCGACCTACATCAATAAAAACTACTTGTGCCAAGTTTCAAGTCGATAGCTTGTTTCGTTCGGAAGTTAGCGTGATTTCAACAGACGGACGGACATGCTCAGAATTTCACTACGACCCAGAATATATATACTTTATGGGGTCTTGGAGCAATATTTCGATGTGTTACAAACGGAATGAGAAAGTTAATATGGTGGAGGGTATAAAAATTGTTTATAATTTATTCGGATGTTATACTGCAAATATTTATTTATAAACCAAATATAGAAGTCTACAAGTAGTCACGAACATTTACGTTTTACATATTCCTTCATGTTGGGCTTTTAGTCTCAGTGTGTTGTGTTGATTTCGTTATCTCTTTCATTCGCCGTATTCAGTTTTGCTTTATACTCTCTCGGTCTCTCTTTCTAAACACATATATGTTTTTAGGCAATTTCTAAATTAATATGTTCCAAACTAACTTCTTAACATACGAGGGCGGTTCGGAAACTTCGTAGACTATCAATGAAAGAGAATAGTTAGTTTTTCAAAAATATTTTTATTTTTCAATATAATCTCCTGAAACTTCAATACACTTAGTCCAACGCTTTTCTAGCAATTCTATCCCTTGATTAAAATATTTTTTTTTAATAGTCTTCAAAATAGTGGTTTGCAACTGTAATTGCATCTTCATTTGAGGTAAAACGCTTGCAAGCAAGGACATTTTTTAGATTTGGGAACAAGTAAAAGTCACTGGGAGCTAAATCAGCAGAATAAGATAGGTGGTCAAGCAACTCGTACTTTAATTCATTGATATTAGCCATGGTTAAAACACTCTTGTGCGCTTGTGCGTTGTCTTGATGAAAAAATATTTTTTTATCTTGTAAGCCAGAATGTTTTTCTCGAATTTGTAGATTTAATTGAGGTTGTAATAGTACTCTGAATTTATTGTTTTACCCTTTTGCAGATAGTCAATCAATAAAATACCTTTGAAGTCCCAAAAAACCGTTGCCATAACCTTACCAGCCGATTGAATTGTTTTTGCCTTCTTTGGGGCACTTCCTCCAGCTTCAGTCCATTGTTTGGATTGTTCTTTTGTCTCTGGAGTATAGTCGTGGATCCATGTCTCATCAACAGTTATGAAACGACGCTTAAAATCCATGTTATTTCGCTTAAAACGATCCAAACAAGCTTGAGAAATGTTCATTCTTATACGTTTTTGATTGACTGTTAACAAATGCGGCACCCATCTTACAGAAAGCTTTTTCATCTGTAGTTCTTCATGCAAAATTAAATGGACTCGATCATTTGAGATGCCCATGATATTAGCAATTTCACGCACTTTTATTCGTCGATCATTTAATACCATATCATGCACTTTGGCTACAATTTCCGTTGTTGCTGTTTTTGGACGTCCACTACGTGGTTCATCTTCAATGCATGTAGGTTAGGTTAGGTTAGGTTCAATGCATGTAGGTTAGGTTAGGCACTTTCACATAACACATTCGCCATATCATTGTGAATTTCTTGACAGCAGGCATTTCTAATTTGTCCATTGTAAAAAAATTGCGGATGCGTCTTGCTTGAACACCTGTTTCTATATGAAGGAAGTTGCCAGATCGATATATATATATATATATATATATATATATATATATATATATATATATATATATATATATATATATATATATATATATATATATATATATATATATATATATATATATATATATATATATATATATATATATATATATATATATATATATATATATATATATATATATATATATATATATATATATATATATATATATATATATATATATATATATATATATATATATATATATTTGTTAGATTATCTATTCAAAGTATGAAAACAGTAATTAAAGTTACTTGTACAAAACAAAATTGGTTTTTTTTGTTCCTAACAAATCCCAATTCCAGTACGGATAAGAATAAATTTTCTGAATTGATTAACCCTTTCACTACCGAAAAATCAAATGTTCCCAATTTTCTCGAATTTATTCTGGTCTTTCATTATTTGGGGTAATGCGAAATAAAGAATCATCAAATTTCCATACATGTTAAAATTTTTATATTTAATATTTTAAATATAAATACAAAACAAATTTAAAAAATTTACTTATTATACTATTTTGTTGGTGTTTCTTACCAATAGGTGCTTATAACACTAGTAAAAAGACAAGTAGATTGTTTAGATTTTTAAACATGCACTATCTGCGATATGTGTATTTAGAATAGATTTAAGGAGATTTAAGGCATAATAAAATGAAAACGCATTACATGTGTAGCCGCAGCTGTTAACGCAACAATGTGGTGTACATGCGTGGCCGTAAATATTACTTATATAGCACTTAATAAATATTACTTATACAGCACTTATGCTGTATAAGTATGTATTTGCTTATCTTTACTTTAGAATATTAAGATTGTTGTTAGTTTAAGATTTAGTATATAAGGATGAATATTTTTGAAAATATATTAGTGACTACTCAAACGTGTAGAGACTATTATTTCTTTACATTTTCGAACCAGATGCACCACGCGGGTCGGACGTACAGTATTGACAGCACCACAAGAGGGAAGATCAGAGATATCTTATAATTCAACATCCTATATCCTCAAGGAAGTCAAAAACGTCACCACGCTGGAAGAAATGGGCTACCGCCAGATAAATCATACAGCAGTAATTTAGCAGTTGAAGGAAGAGGTCCGTAAGCAGCGTTGCCACTACGAAATTTTATTTTGGGCCAAAATTTTTCCAAAATCGGACCAAAATTCCCTCCAGCGGACCAAATTTCCAATTTCAAATTTGCTTTAAAAAATATTTTATTGTTGTACATATTGCACTGAAAAAAATATTGTCGTGAGGTCAAAGATTTCATGTCTTTAAAATACGAATGCAAATTTTGCTCAGCATAGAGGACGCAATTCTCTACTATAAAGTTTTTTTCCTTGTGCAAAAGTCGATAAACTTTTCAATGAAGTCGTATTATCCTTATAATTAAGTGATTTCACTTAAAAATGGTCATCATAACATGAAAGAAAAAAGTTTTGGGCTAAGGTCAACTTGACTTTAATAACTCAGACAAATTCTTTACATCTAGTGAAATTGTCTTTAAATTTGTTGCATTTTTGCATCTTGACTACAAAGCAAAAAATCGTTCAAATAAAGGACATATTTTTCAACACTTCGTTTTAAAGACGTTTATTACTTGAAACATATCATAATTTCTACTGGAAGTCGAGTCTTAATTTGGAAAATAAAGTTGTCGTTAACTCGTTTTTAAAGGACTTTGATTGCATATGAAGAAAAAAAAAACTGAAAAAGCGAAAAATTAAAATTTGCTTCCTAGAAGCAAGTACACAAAACCCAAATTTAAAAGAGAATTGTGTCTTAAAAGTATCCTTACTTGTATTCTCCGCTTCTTTGGCTCGGAATCAATACCCAAATTTTTGAAGTAAAGACAAAATCTTTGGAACCGGGCATGCTTTTTTTTCATTGTGCTTTTATTAAAAAAGTAAAATACTTTTAAACTTTTTTTATTTAAATTTGAAAAAATTTACTTTTTGAAAAAGTCGAATTTTAAAGTCAATTTTAGTTGACATCAAAAACACGCATGATTTTGGTATTGAATCCGAGCCAAAGAAGCAGAGAATAGAAGTGAGGACACATTTACGTCACAATTCCCTTTTACTACAAGTGAAAATTATTTTATGTTTCAAGTAAAAAACGACTTTAAAATAATGTGTTAAAAAACACCTCCTATTTTTAAAAGCTTTTAGTTTTAAAGTAAAGATGCAAAACGTCAACAATATTTCATTAATTTTTAATATTTTTTCAGAAGTATTAAAATTACTTTAGTAAAACGAAATTTTCTTTCATGTTAGAATACCTAATTTTATGTCGAGTCATTTAACTATAAGGAAAAACCGACTTCACTTTATTTCAGAGAAATACGTCTTCTATGCTAAGTAAAATTCGCATTCGTATTTTAAGCATATGAAATATTCTTTGACTATATTTCTTTGGTGATAGATTTTTTAAATATAAAAATTATAAATTTGACCAAATTTATGAAAATGGACCAAAATGGGCCAAATTTCGGTTGGTCCGACCATTGGACCAAATTTAAAAATTAGAAATCTTTTGGACCAATTTTGGTCCGATCGGACCAAAACGGCAACGCTGTCCGGAAGTTGAAGGCAAGCTCGGTTCATCTTAAGGGGTTATCGTGGCATCATATGAGTGGTCACATATGTTTAATATCTTCGTTGCTAATTGTGATTGGATTAGTATGTTATGTAGTTTACAAATATGTGACAGGAGAAAATAATGTAGTTGTGATTCGCCGCCCGCAGAATGTTTAGGTTTCTAAACATGTGCTATCTGTGGTATGTGCATTTAGGTGGCTGGTAATTAAAATAAAATCAAGAACTTATTGCATATGGAACCGCGACTGATAACGCACTAAGTGTTGGACATGCATGGCCATAAAACATTATCTAAGCAACAACAAATACCGAATAGCGTTGAAAAAAATCTTCGTCGTAGCGGGATACTTAATAATATATACACTGAAAAAATATTTACGTAATATTAAAGATTGCGCAGCCTAAATTTTAGGATTTGCAAAATATTAAGGACAAATTTCTTTAAATAAATTTGCGTCCCTCCGTTAAAGTCACATGTCCTTGAACTAAGGCTAATTTTCCTTAAAGTAAAGAAACACATTTTTGATTTAAAGAAGTTGTCCTTAAATTAACTGAAATATTGAAACTTTAGATTTAAGATTAAAACGCTTCAAATATAGGCTTAGATTTATTTGGACATTTTTTATCTTTTAATTTTTTTTTTTTTTTTGAATTAAGAAAACCTTTTTACTTTGAAGTATACATTATAATTTGAATTTTTAAACTGTCATTTGTTTGTACGTGAGTACCTTTATTTATAAATCGCGAAATGAGAATGAACATTTGATAAATCTGTATCCTAATTCTAATTTTATTGGTCCTAGATTTAAAGCCAGATAGGTCGCTAAAAATTTCTTTATTTTAAAGAAGCCGTATCTTTGGCTCGGAATTAATGACAAAATTCTTAAGGGAAGGTCAAAATCTTTGGATCCAAGTAAACTTTTTTTTTTGAGTGTAGAATTTCATTTAACGATTCCACCTATGAAGACTTGAACAGATTAAGGATAATAAGAACCATTTTTGTTTCAGTTTTAGAGAAATCATTAAAACCTCCTATAAATGTGCAAGTTTAATTGATTTTACGAAGGTGGTTTTTATTGATCCTTTGAAAAGTCTAGCGACGACTGCAGAATTTCTGAACTTGATAAAAATGTCATTAAAAACATTTGCACTAAATTCACAAAAGCACTCATAATTGAAATAAGTGGATAGATGAAATTAAAATACTTCAAATCAAATCAATACCCAAACGTTCTAAAATTGTTTTTTGTAGTGTATTGAAGTTTAGCTGACTGAAGTAGTGTTTATGGTAGGAACTGGTATGTTAGAATTCATATAGCAAAACTTGTACCGATACACAATATATTCGCCACATCTATTTATGGTCCTCAAAAGTTTAGAATTCAGATTTCAGGCAAATTGGATAAAAACGAAGCCCAAGAAGTAATAGCGTGATATCGGTCTACATAGGGGCTATAGCAAAGCATGGACCAATACACACTATATTTGGCACACTTATTTGTGGTCCTAGAAAACCTCTATATAAAAATCGGGAGATAGGGCATGCTAACCATTACTCCACGATGGCCAACTAAATGTTTGTTTCTGTTAAATAGCGTTTATTTACATCGGCTCCTGGTCGCCCAAAACTATGCCATATAAATACAGTAATCCCTCGATTTACGCCGTCTTGGTTTACGTTGTTTCGATTTACGCCGTAAAATTCCATGCCATTCGATTTACATCGTCGATTTTTTTGCCCACTTTATCAGAAACGCCTTCCATAAGTAAAATAAGCATCAACGATGATGACATGGAAACATTTTTTTTTTAAATTCTTACCGAAATTACTGAATTACCTTTATTTTTAAAATTTTTTATTATATACATAAATAGACTTAGGAGTAGGTATGAGCAATTTTGATTTCGGTTTACGTATGATCCGCGGTTCGATTCTCCGTCCAGGCGAGAGGTTAAATTAAAAAAAAAAATATATAAAATCGAATAATCTTTTCTACATTGTTTGTATTACAGAAAATGGTGCTAACAACTAAAATAATTCATGGAAGTGAGAAAGATGTGTGGGAAAATGAAACTAGGCGGATTGTTTTTTTTTTTTTTGGTTTTGGTTTGAGTTAGTTTTTAGGATTTATACACTGAAAAAACAGTGAACCCTTTTCCATTGCAAAATGAACTAAACTGTAGTAATATTGACCACGATTTAGCCCTTAAGATTTTTTTCAACTTGTTTAGTTTATAATTCTCTTAAATTTTAGTTCAACTATAACATTGTATTTTAGTTCATTTTTACAACACCATAAGATTTATATACCCCTACCAAGTTAAAAAGCCAGTATTATTTTGTTTTACTTGCTTATTTTTTGGGAAACGCGATAATAAAAAGTGGTTAACAGTCTCTTTAAAATGTCGACGACTAAACTATTTTTAAATCAATCATTCCACAGTACAGAGAAATTATATAATTAAACGAACAACAACCCGTTTAACTATTATGAAAATTTTCGTACATTAAAATTCAGCTTTCTTTAAGCAAAAGTACTTCATTATAAAAACTTATGATGATTAAACGTACCTCACACTGAAAAAACAGTGAACCCACCAGGAAGAAAACTTTCGGTTAATTTTAGAAAATTTTTAATATTTGTAGAAAATTTTAACTAAACAGTAATACAAACGTTGGCATCACGCCGATGTCATAAAAATAAGTAAATATTTTTCGACAAATACAAGAAAATTTATTAGACATAACTAAGTTTTTCACTTGTTAAAGAAAATTTTGTAGTTTGAAGAAAAATCTTGGAGTTCAAAATTGCAAGAATGTCTTTAGTGACATACGAAGTTCACGATGGACGCATTTTTGGTAAAATTTACAAATTTAAAGAAATTCGGAACTATTTTGGGGAAGACACGAATTTAGTTAATCTTTATGCTTCATTTGAGTATATTATTTTCCTCGGGTTTAGTTAATTTAACTAACGTACACAAAAAAGTATTAGAGTAAAGAAAACTTTCTCCAAACATAATATTTCTATGAACTAAAATAAAGTTAAATTGCCTTTAGTGAAATAGGGAGTTCACTTTTTTTTGAGTGCATAAAGTTTGTACCTGAAACAATTAGAGAAATAATGAATTAAGTAATATATTAACTCATAAAACATAATACAATAAATATTCTTGTCAAAAGAAAGCCAAAGTTTTAATATAAAACTTACCAATTCTCTATTAAATTGTACGCTGAGGTTAAAAAGTTATCGAAATTCATTTGGGGATACTCTGAAATTAAATATTTATTTTTTACATTAAATAGAAAACATTAAATTGGCTTCCAAAAAATCTAATTAAAGAAATAATATGCATAAAAAAACTAAATATTCTGGTTAAAATAATGTTAAAGAAAGCTTACCAATTCATAAAAATGTTTCCAAATTGTTATTCTGAAATTAAATATTTGTTTTTTTACAATAAAAATATTAAATTGGTTTCCAAAAATATTTGATTAATGTAATACTAAAATAAGGTATTAAAACCCTGTAATTTTGATAATAAAAAGGTCATACAATTTTAAATATTCTAGTGAAAAGAAAGCCAATTTTTAAAAGAAAACTTACCACTTCTCTATTAAATTATACGCTGAGGAGGAATATAAAAATATGCCCAAATCCATCTTGGGGTTGCTCTGAAATTAAATATTTTTTTACAACAAAGAAAAACATTAAACTAGTTTCAAAAAAAAAGTAATAATAATAATAATTAGCAAATAATGATATAAATAAAAATATCCTTTTAAAAGAAAACCACATTTTAAAAAGAATACTTACCAATTTATGATTAAACTATATGCTGAGGTGTAACAAAAATTTTCCAATAATATTTGATTAATGAAATACTAAAATAAGGTATTAAAAACCTGTAATTTTGACAATAAAAAGGTCATTTAAAAGTAAATATTCTAGTGAAAAGAAAGCCAATTTTTAAAAGAAAACTTACCACTTAAATTATACGCTGAGGATAAATATAAAAATTTAACCGAATCCATCCGGGGTTGCTCTTAAATTAAATATTTTTTTACAGCAAAGAAAAACATGAAACTGGTTAAAAAAATAATAATAATTAGCAAATAATAATATACATAAAGAATATTATTTTTTAAAGAAAACCACATTGAAAAAGAAGTCTTACCTATTTATCATTAAACTATACGCTGAGGTGTAACAAACAATTTTCCAAATTCGTCTGGAGTTACTCTGAAATTGAATATTTATTTTTTTACATTCAATAATAAAAATTAAATTAGATAAAACAATTTCAATATACTTTCCATTTCAGCATTTTTCCTAAATATTGAACACTCTTAATAACTTTTTTCTAAGCTTCCGATCATCACTTCGCCATCGTACATCTCATCGCTAAAATATTAATAACTTTCATTTAAAAGTTTTAATAAACAAACACCAATATATGTCTCAAAAAAACAAAATATTCCATACCTTTATATTCCCTTGTTACATTCTTGCTAAAACCAACTATACAACTGAAGCATGCCAAACAAACCCAAGCTAAACCAAAACATTCCTACAACAACAAAAACACATGTGCCTTCATTTCTCATTAGGGCTGTTTTCTTTTTGCACTGGATAGAACTTTTGTATGGCAATCGTTGCACTGGTGTTCTATCCAGTGCAACTATCAGTGCAAGTCGCACCAGAGTCACCATTATATGCGAATTTTGTAGTTGTCAAAATATGAATTGGCAACTAACTAAAATACTGGGGAGGAACACATCTCAAGTAAATGTCACATACTGAAAAGAAGAAGAAACAAAAGCAAATGTAAATAAACAAAACAGAAGTATTTGTTTAAATTTTGTTTCACTGCAACAAAAACAGGAATATGTATCGAATTATGTAGAAATATCTAGTGGCCCAACTTTAAATGTAGCGTCTCTAACAACTTCCAATAAAGGAACTCTCACGGAAGTGACTATTTCATTTGGACATTTCGTCAAAGGCCTTCTCTGTATTTCGTGAGACTCACAATAATTATGGAGTTCGAAAAAAATTAACCGCGCCTTAAATTTTTACAAAAACACCTTAAATGACATGAGAATCAGTGAAATGTGTTTTATTTACCTACAAATCAAAGTTTAAATTGCATGGCTCGGGTGGTGGAAGTTTAGTACGAAGGTCCAAAGAAAAGTCTTAATCCAAGAAATAAAAACAGTTCCTTCAATAATGGTGGGGGTAATATTATGGTCTGGGGGTCGTTTTTTGGACATGTTATGGCTCCGATTTATAGAGTATAGAGGGCACTATGCTTTTGGAAATCTTCAAAAACAGTTTGTCCCATGTAATATTAACATAACAATCACGGGAAATACTGTCTACATGGATTATTCAGTGCGATCATGATCTCCAGCACTCGTATAGTGTGCTAAAACAACTTATTTCTAATGAAAAAGTGTGTGTACTTGTACTCTATGTTTCGAATTCAGGCCAATGTCGTTCCTATGTTTAATAAAAAAATAATGTATTATACCCTTCATTGTGGACCAAATTCATTGATACCATCTCAAGTTTGTTGCGAGCTATATAAAGGTTGATATTCCCATATGCATGAATTTGAATCTGCACCGATTTAGACAAAATTGTATACACTTCAACAAAATCTATGTACTTAATATTTGAATCTAACTTTATGGGACGAAACATAATTTTAGTCAAAAAAAAAAATAATAAATAATAATAATAAGAAAATCTGAAGTCTGGCGGGGCAGACTATGAGGGGTTTTAGACGATGCAATTGGTTGCGTGCAATTTTTTGTATTCTCTTTTAAAGTTGCTTCTTAAAAACTTCAGCATTTATACGTTGAAATTTTTCATGCAATCGCTTGAAATTTCAAGTTTCAGAAATGTCAAAAAATTGCAAGAGGAACGGAAAACATGAAATTTTTTCTACCCCCTTTGCTTCTCTACCCCGTTTGCCTACAAAAAAGAATTGCGTGCAATTATTGCATGCAATTATTGCATCGTCTAAAACCCTTCTATAATATACACAACTTTGTATTTAGATCCACATTTTGATAAAATCTCAATCCCTCAATTTTGTTGAGTGCTTTGTATAAAGGTTTATGTTGCTATTTACCTCACTCGATTTGGACAATGTATATTGTAATACTTCTATAAAGAGTGCGACGCAGGGTATACATTGTTAGGCAATTTCGCAAAATTGAATTTATAATCGGTCGAAAGATTTATATTAGAGGTTTTTTAAGAATCAGTGACCATCAGCACGAAATAACATTATATGAAAATTTACTATAGAAATACATTTTCAATAAATATGCTAAATTTTGAGAAAATTTTCTATAGAAATAAAATTTTGACGAATTTTTCTATAGAAAAACAAGTAAGGAAAGTCTATAGTCGGACAGGGCCGACTATATTATACCCTGCAACACTTTGTGATCTACATTTTCGACACCATCTGAATTCCTTCAAATTTTTTGAGTGGTATATATAAAGATTTATGTTCCCATATACATGCATTTAAATCTGAACCGACAATATATTTAAGACCAAAATTCTATTGACTTAAAATTTATGTCGGCTAATGCCCTGGGGTACAACACAATGTTAGTAAAAAACAAGTAAGTAAAGTCTAAAGTCGGGCTGGGCCGACTATATTATACCCTTCACCACTATGTATACCAACATTTGTGTTACCACCTTAACTACTTCAAATTTGCTGGGAGCTATGCAAAGGTTTGCATTTCCAGATACAAATACTTATAATAAAGAGAATATTTGTACAAAAACACTAGAATTAAAATCGGCTATCACCATGGGATGAAACACAATGTTAGTAAAAAATATGGGAAATATGAAGCGAGAGAAATTTTAATGCAAGTGTGCAAAAGGACATTTATGATTTATCAGGCGATACATATGTATACCAAATATAGGAAAATTTTAGTAATATTTGCAATTTTTGCTACTCACCAGTGGCGATTTTAAAAGGATATTGGTAGATCTCGCCAAGATATGTGGTCAAGTGTGGGTTGTAACATATTATTTGGTCAAGTCGAGCGACTTGGAGCCTTATTTAAAAATCAACTGTTCTGTGGAAATTCTGGCACTACAGGATATGACTAAGATATGAGGAAATCATCACAGAGTTTTGTCTAAAGTGTGGGAATTTTGGTCATATTTGTAATAACGGGAAACACGAATATATGGGGGTTTTATCTAAATCTGAACCAAATCAGATCAAACTTAACACACTTAAATATCTAAAATATTAAAGATTTTAACCAAATTTAACATACATAACGACACCTAAATCTGAATCGATTTCAATCAAATTTACCAAGCATTGCTAGAATGTTAATTCTACTCTCTGTGCAAAACTTCACGAAAATTGGTAATAAACTTTGGCCTCTGTTGTCATATGAGTCTAAATCGGACGAAAGATATATATGGGTGCTATATCTAAATTTGAACCGATTTCAATCAAATTTTGCACTCGTGACTATATGGCCAAGCGTTATGTTTGAGCAAAATTTCAACCAAATCAGGGTAAAACTCAGGCTGAATCCATATAAGTGCATATCGGACGAAAGATATATATGGAAGCTATATCTAAATCTGAACCGATTTCAATAAAATTTGGCACATTTGACTATACTACCAATTGTACTCCTAGTGCAAAATTTGGGTTAAAATCTGGCTTCTAGGGCCGTATAAGTGGACGAAAGATATATATGGGAGCTATATCTAAATCTGAACCGATTTCTTCCAAAATCAATAGGGTTCTATTCTGACCCAAAACACATACTTGTGCCAAATTTGAAGTCGATTGGGCTTAAATTGCGACCTAGACTTTGATTACAAAAATGTGTTCACGGACAGACGGACATGGCTATATCGACTCAGGAGCCCACCCTAAGCATTTTTGCCAAAGACACCATGTGTCTATCTCGTCTCCTTCTGGGTGTTGCAAACATATGCACTAACTTATAATACCCTGTTCAACAGTGTGGCGCAGGGTATAAAAATTTTATAAATTATTGTTCATTAGGCCGGTCAGGCAGTTACTGTGAATGGTGTTCGCTATCGTAAGATGATAACGAACTTTGTATGGCCCGAATTTGCCACACAGCTAACGAAACAATGGCTCTTTTGCGCAACAAATTTAATGTCCGTGTTATCTCACGTAATGGCAATGTCAATTGACCGCCAAGATCATGTGATTTGACACCGTTGGACTTTTTTCTTTGTGGTTATTTGAAAGAAAAGGTGTACGTCGATAAGCCAGCAACAATTCAATAGCTAAAGGACGAGATAATTCGGCACATTAACGGCATAGAACCTCAATTATGCCCCAGAGTCATCGAAAATTTGGACCATCGGATGGAGGTGTGCCACCGAGGTCGCGGCGTCTATTTGGCCTATAGTTTGTTCCATACATAATTGAGTAATACGAATATATCATAATAAAATAAAATTACAATAATGTCCTAAATAGTTTGTGTTTTATTCAAAATCAACATCGGCCCTTGAAAATTTAACCACCCTATTCTTTATGGGGTCTTAGAGCAATTTTTCGATCTGTTACAAACGGAATGGCAAACTTAAAAAACCACCATTTTATGGTGGAGGGTATAAAAATAGCATTTGGAATAGTATTTAATAATAAAATTGCCTTCTTCATCATTATTTAGAAAATATTCACCAAGACAGTATGATTTTGGTTTGGATTTTGCGGTAAAATTTAAAATTTTCATGAATTTTTTAGATATTTACGCTTCATTTGTGTATAACTTTTCTATTCTTTAGTTAACCCTCCAATGCCCAATCCCGCCTTTAGGCGGGCTTCAATAAATAAGGAAGCTTTTAGTAAAACACACCTTAACACAATAAAAATGGGTAAAATAAAAAGAAAACAGTTGGAACTGTTCAAGAGGCTTTGCAGCATATACTGAATTTTACCTATAAAATTTTCTTGTTTAGTTTTCTTGCTTTTGTGTCGTTAACATTAAATATTTATTCAGATGGCCAAAAGTTGGGGCATTAGAGGGTTAATTATACAAACATAATCCAAAAATGAATAAAGTTAAGTTAATTTGCTGAAGAAATAATAATTCCGATAACTAAAATAAACCTAATTTTTTTAATGGTTACATTTTCTTAATAAATTTTAAAATAATAAAAACTTTTGTCTTACACTTTTCGACATTTTTTATTTTCACGGCGAAAGCTTAGGGAAACCTTGAAAATAAAAAATGTAAAAACAAGTGTAATGAAACTTAGTTTTTATTGATGGAACCATGAACGCCTAAATGTTAACATATTTAAAAATTTTAAAAGAAAATCTTCACTCCAGCGCCTCTAAAATGGGATTTCGTGATAAAGACTCCTTGTTCCAACAAGCAAACACCTCAAACACACGGCCTGGGATGTGAAAATATGGCTCCTTCACAACACTAAATATCTCAAAACGCAACCACAAAGCCCAGGTAGCAACCCCATTGAAAACTAGGATCTCATTTGGAACCGTGGATCGGACAAAACCAAATTTCATCTTGGACAGCCCTTAAAAAAAGTGTTACAAGAAGAATGGGGCAAAATCTCTCAAGAAACGTGTCGATGCCAAGACGACTGGAAGCCATTTGCGCTAACAAAGGGTACTATTCCAAATACTAAGTGGACCAAAATAATGTCTCATACAATGTGATTACTGATACGACGAATACTTTTGTGAGCTTTTTTTGTAGTTTTTTGATTTAATGATTAAAAATAATACAATAAAATTAATTTCACGATTTTTGTTTACGTTTTGCTGTTATGTATATCCATGGAAACATTTTAATAAAACTTTTTCATATAAATGTTAAGCGGTTTGCGATTTCAAGATATAAAAAAGAATATTTTTGTGAGTCACTGTATATGTTTTGTTTTTTGTATGACTTGTTTTATGGTCTAAAACAGCAAGAAATCCCTTTCTCAACTAAATATACAAATAAACTTGCGATATTTGTTTGTGGCTGGTGGTGGTGATGTTTTTCTCTGCCTACAATTATTGGTATTTCGTTCCAAAGAAAACTTATAAACCAAGGTGGCTATTAAACCCAAGACAAAAGGCATCAGCCATGACTTCATTACGATTCCTCGTTCTTTTGCTCAGTATTCCATGTGGGTTCGGATTTTTCTGGAACATTTGTACGCTCTTCAGCAACTAGTTAACCGTTTTTGTATTGTTGCATCATTTCACGGGCATATGAACTGTGACCAACTTCTTCGAAATTTTCTGTAGCATCTTTACCAGCTTGTTCGATCAAGACTTCTTCACCACCAGGATGCTCATTGAGAAAAGGGGTCACGTCATACACGTTGTTGTGGATTATGAACCAATTCTTTTCTTTTGTAATATTTTTGGCAACTTCGGCGTGGGTAAATTATTTTACATTTTGCGATGACATGGTGTTTAATTAAATAATTTGTGGTATTAAGTTGAATTATATTTCCTGTATATTCTCTCCCTCTTGTGATGGCAGGCCGAAGTCTGTAATTCTACGTTAACTAGGCTTTTGTGATTTTGATGCAATTGGCATATCCATTTCTATACCACACATGCTTGTGGTATTAGCCACTTGTAAATCCACCACTTGAGCAAATTCCCATATTTCCACGCGTTTGGTTGATAAACATGACGCACTGAATCTGTTTCCACGCACGTAGCTGTTGCCAGCAGTCATTTGTTTTTGAAAGGCAAGCAGCAAATCCTTTAAAATTAATAATCACTCTTTCGTTTTTGGTACACTTATTTCTATAAATTGATTATTAAATGTATACCCCCTATTTTTATTTGTAAACAATAACTTTGATTTTGACATTTGACGGCCAAGTGTTGCCAATCAAAATCGAAAATTGAAATGGTTAGACGTTTTGCGTTTTCTTTTTGCACTGGTTATCAGTGCAATAAGAAAACAGACCTATTATTGCATTGCATGCTCTCACAAATTTCAAGTAACATCATCTTTACTAGAGGTCTGCACAATTCCATTTGTAAATGCAGAGTACACGTGTACTTGCTACATGAGTACATCTATTTGAGAGAGTCGCAAAACTATAGGTACACATTTTGATGAACACCAAAAGCCACGAGTAACTTCTTGCTGCTACTCTGATGTCTTCACTACCAACAAACACATATTCCTCTTTCTCTCTTATTGAAGTGTACTCAGAGTGATCAGGTCGAGTATGTTGCGAGAACAAAACTTCATAGAGTACTCCATGTACCACGTGCAGTTTCAGAAATACAAAAAAACAGTTGCTCTCCATAACATATATGTTTTGGTTATATATTAAGGTAAGTGTGTGACATACATAAATATATGAAATATGTGACATACATACATATCTATGATTAATAATAATGGAAAGTTTTGCTTCGTACATAACTGAGAAATACTTGTGGTACCACGTGAAGTGAAGAGAATCCATGTTGTACTTTTTCTCAAGTACTTACATTTTTATTGTTCCTTTTTTTCGGAACACATATTGTTTCGGATAAGTACTTGGTGTTATTTGACAAGCAAGTGTTCTCTTCTCTTCACTACTTGGGCTCTGAGAGAAAGACAGTGTATGTACTATATTCGACAGCGAATTGCATACATGTAGTGAAAAGTTATTCGATGCAGACCTCTAATCTTTACATTAAACATATTCCACTTTGACGAGAAAGATCTCTGTACTATGCATTAGTTCATCGCATCTGTCCACAATTTACTCTAAAAACAATACTCTTAAATGCATATCAGTATAAGAACGATGAAACGTTTAACTTAAAATTAGCAAAAACTTCATGAAATGATATTTACCCATTTTTGACGAAAATGTCTGTAAATTTAATTACATGTGAACTAAAAATATTTCATTGGGTAATTTTTTACCAACAATTATTAACTATAGGAATTGTCAGTAAGAAATTGCTATCCACTTTCAATTTCATTTTTCGTAAAAAAATATTTTCTCATACAAAAAAATCTTATGGTAAATTCCACTTATTAGAGGGGTTTTAGACGATGCAATTGGTTGCGTGCAATTTTTTGTATTCTCTTTTAAAGTTGCTTCTTAAAAACTTCAGCATTTATACGTTGAAATTTTTCATGCAATCGCTTGAAATTTCAAGTTTCAGAAATGTCAAAAAATTGCAAGAGGAACGGAAAACATGAAATTTTTTCTACCCCCTTTGCTTCTCTACCCCGTTTGCCTACAAACAAGAATTGCGTGCAATTATTGCATGCAATTATTGCATCGTCTAAAACCCTTCTTATTTAGAAAATACTTTACATTTCACATATAGTTTTATAACATGACAAACGAATTTTTAACTACCAGTTAAGAAATTTTTTAAGGAAATTTCCATCGTATTTTGTAGGCCATGAACTAAACGATTTGCTACTTAGAATTTGTAAAATTTCCTTTCGAGTAGTTAATTTTCGTTGAAGATACGAAAAATGATCTAAAATTCTGGAAAATTCTTGTAATAAATTATTGTAAAAATCTTCTTAAATTTACGAGACACTTTTTTTCTGTGTATTTTCATTTAAACTTTTTTTTTGTTGAATCGATAACTCCCTCAATAAGCGGGGTTATCAATTATGCAATGACAATGATTAAATTGGAGGGAGATTATCGAAATTCCTCACCCACAACTACGTAGTTTTCAATCCAATGCGTTTATATGCATAGCTTTACATTTCCATTAGGAATCATTCGAAATTGCAATAACTAAAGCTTTTCAATGAGATATACAGTTCGTAGAATATTATCTAAAACATTCGGGAATTTTGTTTTTTCAGTAACAATAGATGAAATGTCATTTTCCACAATTTAATATGACTACATGTGGTTCCTGAATGACCAAGCCGGTGGAGGGGGCAGGGGATGAAAACAGAGCTCTATCGCAAAATAAACAACAATGAAAATATGTTCAATAAACGGAAATTGAAATGTCACTGCACTTAACACCAGACCACAAATAACTTTTGACTTTCGCTCTATTCGAGTTTATTTATCCGCATCCGCATGCCGCACAGCTGCAGTGCTTTTGCTATGACAATGTATTTGTGTGCATATGTTGGTTTATGTGAAAGTGTGAGTCGAGAGCGTAAACAGTATTTTTAACAGTGAATGCGAGGGTGTTTGATAGTGATGCAACATCTTGCACAATCGTACTATATTTAGCCCATTTGGACGGAGTGAGATACAATGCAAATGAAACAATTGTAATTTTCGTTGAAACTAAATTTTCGACAAATAACATTCTCTTTTCTAATAAGGGGCACATGTACTCGCAAAACATACTTTCCTCCGGAACTAAATTTTGAACAAACGAAATTCAACTTTATTACAAACTATTTTCTTTAAAAGCAAATAAACCTGAATTTATGACAAACGTTTTAACGTCGGCTTCAAAACTTTTTTTCTTGAAATAAACTATTGAAACGAACACATGTTCGTTCGTCCCTCAGATAAGAAAACCTTCTTTCAGTGTATACAATGGGGAGCAAAACCGAGTGCATATTTTCACTTTTTGCAATCTTTATTAAATAGAAAATTTTTTATTAAAAGAAAATTTGGGCCGCTGATGACTGGAAATAAGTTAAATGGTCAGGTGAAGCAAAAATAAACCGCTTTCCATCCGATACAAAAGAACATTACTGGTAATGAACTCAGAATATTACTGGTAATGACAAAGTCTCCAAACACACCATGTTAAGAAAACCCATAAACATGGAGGTGGAGCATTTGATATTTTGCGCCTACCTCAAGGAGGTGGATCATTTGATATTTTGCGCCTACCTCGAGCATACTTATAAAAGTAGGGTTACAATGGTTATCGGAGCAAAGTTTTCAAAGGCTCAAATAGACACCACAAAGCCCCGACATCAATCACAGAAAATAATATTATAATTTTTGAGCTAATAATAAATTGTTGTTAAAGAAAATTTTTAAGTTCAACAAAATTTTTGTTGATATAACAAAATTGGTTGCTAAAGTGACTAAAATCGTAATTGTATTTACAAATGACGTTGTTAGCTCAAATTTAAACATAATTTTAATTGTATTAACAATCAAATTAATTGATATTTTGTTGTGTGATCCCATTGAGAATTTATGGTCTCTGGTTAAAAGGCGCTTAAGATTTAACATAGAGCACCAAAAAATAGTGATGAGATGAGAAAAGCCAAGTTCAGCACAATTAGTCGGAAGTTCCAAAACCAATAATAAATGTAAGGAAAGTATAAAGATGGACGGGGCCGACTATGTTATATCCTTCATATAACAAAATTTTTGATATCATCTTAACAACTTCAAATTTGTTGGGAGCTATATAAAGGTTTATTTTCCCATACAAAAACATTTCCTTATGAACTGATCTGTACAAATTTGTTTAACCTTTCACAAAATCTACAGACTCAAAACTTAAATTAGGGTTTATCGGTCGATTCATATGAATTAGAGTATAGGTAAATTTAAATCATTTTACGAGTTTTCAAAGTAGCAGTGGCGATTTTACTACGAAAATATCGGAAGAGCATATATATATGGGGGCTTTGTATAAATCTGAACCGATTTTGACAAAATTTAACATGCATAGCAAGAGTGATAATCCTACTCTCTGTGCAAAACTTCAAGTAAATCAGAGCGAAATTTGGCATCTGGGGCCATATAAGTGCGTGTCGGACGAAAGATATATATGTGGCCGCTATATCATAATCTGAAACGATTTCAATCAAATTCGGTAAGCATAATTATAATGTTAATTCTACTCCCTGTGCAAAATTTACGTAACTCGAAGTTAAATGTTGGCCTCTGGTGCCACAGGAGCGAAAGCTTTATATGGGAGCTATATCTGCATCTGAACCGATTTGACTGATATTCTGCAAAATTTACCAGACTCGCAAAACATTCGAATATACAACTTGGAAGAAGATCGGTTGATAAATACGTCATTTATGACCAGATCGGTTATAAATATATGTGACAGCTCTAAATCTGAACCGATTTTTTAATAGGGATCGTCTTTGAGCCGAAAAAAGACCATATGTCAAAGGTGAGGACGATCGGACTTAAACTGCGAGCTGGATTTGCAAACAAAAATACGTCAATCCTCCTCCACCATAGGAACACAAAGAAATATTGCTCTAAGACCCCATAAAGTATATATATTCTGGGTCGTGGTGAAATTCTGAGTCGATCTAAGCATGTTCGTCCGTCTGTTGAAATCACGCTAACTTCCGAACGAAACAAGCTATCGACTCGAAACTTGGCACATGTACCAAGCAAAAAAGCGTCGCCAAAAAAGTAATGAAAACGTTCTTTTTGGATCCGGAAGTGGTGCAAAATTGACGCAGAAGCGATGAATTCAACACGGGCTTGTCATAGGATGGAAGTCCTCCATTTCAATAGCCGTTGCACTGAATTTGCATCACTTCCTTAGGTGTGATCCGAATTCAATGTTTTGGATGTAAATTAATAAATTCTGTGATATTTTGTCAAATAAATAATTATAATAATTTTTTCTAATTTTTAATGGATTCCAACGCTTGTCCGAAACGTTTGACCTCAAATATTTTCAAAAATTCAAAAGTTTTTCGGATTGGATTTTGCATTTTTTTTCGACAAAATTTAAATGAGTTGTACCATTTTATGAATTCTTACTCTGTTTTTAACCTATTTGAAACTAAACAAGGAAAGTCTAAAGTCGGACGGGGCCTACTATATTATACCCTGCACCTCTTTGTAGATCTAAATTTTCGATACCATATCACATCCGTCAAATGTGTTGGGGGCTATATAAAGGTTTGTCCAAAATACATGCATTTAAATATCACTCGATCTGGACAAAATTTGATAGATTTCTTCAAAATCTATAGACTCATAATTTAAGTCGGCTAATGCACTAGGGTGGAACACAATGTTAGTGAAAAATATGGAAAGCATTTCAATCGGAAGGAATTTTAAGGAAACATCGCAAAAGTTTTTTTTTAGGATTTATCGCTCGATATATATGCATTAGAAGTTTAGGAAAATTAGAATTATTTTTACAACTTTTCGACTAAGCAGTGGCGATTTTACAAGAAAATGTTGGTATTTTGGTATATATGGGAGCTAAGTCTAAATCTGATCTGATTTCAACCAAATTTGGCACGCATAGCTACAATGCTAATTCTACTCTCTGTGCAAAAATTTAACTAAATCGGGCGAAAGCTATATATGGGAGCTATATCTAAATCTGAACCGATTTCAACCAATTTTGGTACAGACAGTCTGTAACGTGGTTTTGTCGTGCCAGTGGTCGTCCAGGATCAACTTTAAGGACCCACAAACCTTAAATTAAGAACACACGATCTGGTGGTATTTATACAATAATAGTAGTGCGAACTTTATTTATTTGACCTTATATACGTATAATACTTATGTTTGCAAGGTATGCTGGGGAGTCGGTGATTTATTATGTATCTTCTTAGTAAAGATGTCGGTGGATCGGTTGTTGTCGATTTGGTTCTGTAAAGTCGTCAATACGGTGTCGGTGATTGTTCGGTGACGATCTGTTACTGATTCGGTTGATGGTTTGGGAGTGTCGTTGACGATTCGGCGTCGTGGACTATTCGGTTGCTGATTCGGTGGTGGTGATGGTCGTTTGCTGGTCGGTGGCTGTCCGGTGTCGATGAGTCGGTTGTGTTGGTTTGGTCGGCTGTCGGTGGTTGGCCGATGTTTATGACTCGGGTGATGCGGCGGTAGGTTGATGTTTCGGGTGATGCGGAGATATATTGATGATTCGGGTGATGCGGCGATTCAGTGTTGATAGTGCATGTTGATCATCCGGGTGATGTGGCGATTCGGTGTTGATTCGTTGTTAGGTTAGTAACAAAACTACAAACTACATGCCGAACCTACTAGTGGAAGCAAGCTAATAGCCGAAGCTATTAGTGCGGAAACAAGCTAATTGCCGAAACAATTATTGCGGAAGCAAGCTAATCGTCGGGAAACGATCAATGCGGAAGCAAGCAAATTGCCGAAACAATTAGTGCGGAAGCAAGCTAATAACCGAAGCTATTAGTGCGGAAGCAAGCTAAATACCGAAACACTTAGTGCGGTGGTAGAGTTCCTGTCGCTTAGTGTGAACTGACTGCAGTCGTGCCACTCGTCGTGTTCAATACCCTTCGGCTGTCGGGACTCCTTCTTTGTTGCCCAAAAACCCCGAGTTTATTATTCTCCCACTGCCACGACGTAGATGAGAATTATACTCATAGCACGCAAAAATAAATGTTGTCCAAAGACAGATTGCCTCATAAAGCATTTTTCCCATACCCACCCAGACTGCATTGAATGACAGTGGATATGTGGAGAGTGGAGCAATGGGCATATGCATAGTGGTCACACAAAATACACATATACCAAACAACGTGAAGCACAATTAAATAAATTCATGTAAGGACGAATACTTTTTGTATTTCGTTCTGTTACAAGTTGAAATGTTAATTCTATTTCCTGTGCAAAATTTTACGTAAATCGGAGTAAACGATTGGCCACTGTGGTCATATGAGTGAAAATCGGGCGAACGATATATACACAGAAAAAAATTTCACGAAAATTTTTCCAATTAAAATCTTAATTGAGTTTTAGAAAATATTCAATTAAAAATTTAATTGATTCAACAAATTTTTTAATTGAAATAAAAATCAATCACACAAATTAATAGTATCAATTAAATATTTAATTGGATCAATTAATTTTTTAATTGACTGTCAATTAATTTTTTAATTGATACTATCATTTCTGTGATTGAAGACATTTCAATTAAAAAATTAATTGGATCAATTAATTTCGTGATTGAATCAGAAAAAAAATTTTTTGTGTGTATGGAGCTATATCTAAATCTGAACCGTTGTCAATAAAATTTGTCAAACTTGACTACACCACTAATTGTATTCCTAGTGCAAAATGTCAACCAAATTGGGGTAAAACTGTGGCTTCTGGGACCATATTAGTCCATATCGGGCGAAAGATATATATGAGAGCTATATCTATATCTGAACCGATTTCAATAAAATTTTGTACACTTGACTATAGTACTAATTGTTCTTCTTGTGCAAAATTTTAAGCAAATTAGGGTAAAACACTGGCTTCTGGGTCCATATAAGTGCATATCGGGTGAAAAATATATATGGGAGCTATATCTAAATCTGAACCGATTTCTTCCAAAATAATAGGGTTCTATTCTGACCCAAAACAGGAACTTGTCCCAAATTTAAAGGCGATTGGACTTAAACTACCTAGAGTTTGATCACAAAAATGTGTTCACAGACAGACGGACGGACGGACAGACGGACATTGCTATATCGACTTAGGGGCCCACCCTGAGCGTTATTGCCAAAGACATCATGTGTCTATCTCGTCTCCTTCTGGGTGTTGAAAACATATGCACTAACTTATAATACCCTGTTCCAGTATAATAAAATTGTAATAATAATAAGTATAATAAAATGGTAAAAATAAATAATAAATTTTGCCGAAAAAAAATTTAAATCCATTCCAGAAAAATTGCAAATTTTTGAAAATGTGTGATATCAAACGCTCCAGACAAACGTTAGAATGCATTAAAAATCATAAAAAAATTTAAAAATTATTTATTTGCCAAAATATCACAAAATTTCTTAATTCACATCCAAAACAATGAATTCGTATCACATCTTATGAATTGATGCAAATTCAGTGCAACGGCTGTTGAAATAGTGGACATCCGTCCTATGACAAGCCCATGTTAAATTCATCGCTTCTACGCCAATTTTGGACCACTTCCAGATCCAAAAAGAACATTTTCACTACTATTTTGGCGACGCTTTTTTTCCTGGGAACTTCAATAGCTCAAGAAAGTTTTGGTGCATTTTTCTATAATATTTTATTAATAGTAACACTTTTTTTCATCACAAACGTACCATTTTAAAATTATGTTCATCCCTGATTTATTGTGGTATCCTATGTTCATATGTTTGTGACGCGGCAGAAACTAATAATAAATAAAAAATCATAAATAAATGACAATGGCAAACAATGCAATTGCATGACAAAAACTGTAACATTGAGAGATATAAAACCAAAATGAAATGAATATAAAATCGCAAATAAATAACTATCAAATTTAAAATAAAGATACACTAGGGTGGTGAATCTCCTAGAAAAATAGATCTACATACACAATAAGGAAGTGGATCCGCACGCAGAAACATTATTGTCATGATCATATGCAAAAGAGCAAGTATATACACCTAAAAAATACTACACTCAAAAAAAGTGAAACATCTATTTCACTAAAACTAATTTGACTTTATTTTAGTGCATGGAATTATTATGTTTGAAGTCTGCTTTACTTCAATAATTTTTTAAATGAACTATAAAACGGGGAAAAATATACACACATGAAGCATAAAGATTTACTAAATTCCAACTTCTCACAAAATAGTTCATTATTTCTTCATATTTGTAAATTTTTTTACAAATGCGCCAATCTTAAACTTCGTATGTCAATAAAGACATTCTTGCAATTCTGAACTCCAATTTTTTCCTTCAAAAATTAGTTATGTCCTTGAAAAAAAAATTAATTATGTCTAATAAATTTAATCTTGAATTTTTCGAAAAATATTTACTTCTTTTTTATATCGACGTGATGTCAAACTTTGTAATACTGTTTAGTTAAAATTTTCTGAAAATAATCTAAATTTTCTAAAATTAACCAAAATTTTTCTTCCTGGTGGGATCATTGTTTTTTCAGTGTACACTTTGTACGAATATTTAAACAAACGAAATTACCCTTTATTGTACAGCATCTTCTTTGAGATCAATAAAACCTATCCCAGCAAAAAAAGAGCTTCCAAAAAAGTAGTTTGGAAGTTCATTTGGATGAAGAAATTTAAAAACTAAAAACTATTTTTTTCCAATTTCACTTTTTATTTTATTCCACCGGGGGTTAAACCTGGGTCTGTTGGCACCATAACAGAATGCCTGAGTGTTCAGCCACAAACGCCATCAAAACGATGCATCAAAACGTCTATTCAAATGTTTGTAACATGAACCTAATATGACAGCACGGCATGACATGCTAACTACTTCCTGAGATGTTCTTTGTTATTATGAGTGAAAAAATAAAGAACGCTGGTTCAAATCTCATCAGCGGAAATTATTTTATTAAATATTTTTCTAAAAAAATATTTTTTGTATGTTATACATCGTTTTTGTTTTGTTTTTTTTCGGCATATTTTTTTTATAAATATATTTTTTCCATTAAAAATCAACAAAAAACTAAAAATGATCAAAATTGGAGATCCTTCTTAAAAAAACTTCCATGGACGTGAAAAAGACAAAAGGCACAGGTTCAAATCCCAAAGGGGATGATTTTTTTATTATTATTTTTTTTTACTTTTTTATTGATTTCTATCCTTTTTTGCGAAATTTAATTGCCCAAAATTTAAATTTTCACTTAAAGCGGCCTAATTCCTTAATTTCAAAGACTTGTCAAAAAGGACTGCATCGGAAGTGAAAACAAATCGATAGGAGATCACGGGATGCGCTTTAAAAGAAATGTTTGTGGACTTGTCCAAAAGGACCGCATCGGAAGTGGAAAAAACTTGTTGGGAGATTCCGGGATGCGCTTTAAAAGAAATATTTGTGAATCAACTTCCAATCTTTTTTTTGCTGGGATAAATTTATGAGAAGCGTTGCAACGATTATCTCTAATCGTTTTTATTTGCATTCATAGTATTTGTTTTAGTTTTTCAGATCAGAAAACTCTGTCAGTCCAATAGCCCCCATATAAACCGATGCCCAGATTTGAACTCCCGAACCTCTTAGGGGAGCAAAATTCATCCGATCCGGTCTGGTACGTAGTATTAGTATGTGGTCTCCAACAACTATGCAAAAATTAGTCCATATAGGTCCATAATTATATATAGCCCCCATATAAACCGATCCCCGTATTTGACCTCCGGAGCCTCTTGGAGTAGCAAAATTCATCCGATTCGATTGAAATTTAGTACGTGGTTTTAGTATATGGCCATGACAAACTTGGTCCATATTATAGCCGCCAGATAAACCGATCCCCAATCACACAAAAATGGATCCATATCAGTTCATAATTGTTTATAGCCCTCTTATAGAGCGACCCCCCTATTTCAATTCTGGCTCCCTAATTACCGCGCAAAAATTCTAATCTGTTCGTAATTATTTGTAGACTTCCCATATATACCGGTCAAGAACTGAATTATATACGTATTTAATCTGTTTTTTTGTTGTCTAATATATACCACGTATGGGCTAACATACAATTTAAAAGGCGATGTTAAGATGTTTTAAGATACCTTGCAATAGGTAAGTATTACGACAACCCAAGTAATTCGATTGTGGATGACAGTCTTTAGTAGAAGTTTCTACGCAATACATACATAAGATTCGGCCTGGCCGAACGGCCGTATATACTTGTTTTAATTGAAATGTCTGCAATGACGAAAATTATATTATCAATCGCCCATTATAATTGAAAACCAATATGATTTCAATTATAAATTTAAGTGACTTTTGTTGCAATATTAATTTATTTTGTTAGTTAATGCAATTTAAAAAAATATTGGTTTTTGGCATAAAATTTAATTACACTTTTAAGTGAATCAATTAAAATTTCAATTAATTTATCGACAAAGATCAATCACTTATTTGATTGATTCAATGAAATAAGTAATTGATTATCAGCCACCATGTAATTGATGACGTATAAACTAATGACCACTCGGACATTACTTTGATATACGAAAAAATTGTAGTAAGTATCCTTTGGGAAGAAGGGCATGTTTCAAGCACTAATTTAAGTACCCTTAGTTTTCAACAAGTATCATTAAGTAATGATTAAAAATTGCATCCTTAAACAAACAACTAGGTTGAATTAATATATCCTTTAGCGTAAAAAATAAATTTGCTCACGGTGACATATGTAAATTGAGGGAATCCGTTGAGCCACTTGAAGACATTAAATGTGAATCGCTATGGTTGGCATAAATGTATTGCGGATGGGGGATTACTTTAAGAGGGGACGAAAAAGATTTACAAGAATAAATAGAGAATTTTAGTATTGTGAAAAAAGTCCTAATATGTTTTGACCACAGTAGTAAATGACTGATTGCGTTATATAAGTTAAACAATTTTTATGAGATTGGACAGTAACAATCTCATAAATTTTTTTTTTTGATTGTCTCCATAATCACCCCAATATTCAGGATGTTGTAGCGACACCCTAAAATAAACGAACAAATAATATGTTCTATAACTACCAATAGACCGCAATCAATATGGAATTGTTAAAAGCCGAAAGAAACAAAAGATCCTTTGTAATTTGCGGCCAAATTGAATTAATTAAATTGCTGTTGATTTTTCCACAATTGTCCTCTGTCATTAAATAGTAATTGTTGGATGCCTGCCGGAGAACCCCATGTGATACAGTTGGTCGATTGTATAAGTGGTGACACATTTTATAATTTTTTATATTAAATGAAAAGCAACATCGACTCAGTAAGTGAAGAAAAAAAGAAAACAATCAAATGTAATTCAGAAAAAGTACACATAATATAACGCAATCAGCCATTTGCTACCGTGGCCAAAACATATTAAGACTTTTTTCACAATACTAAAATTCTTTATTTATTCTTGTAAATCTTTTTCGTCCCCTCTTAAAGTAATCCTCCATCCGCAATACATTTATGCCAACCATAGCGATTCACATTAAATGTCTTCAAGTGGCTCAACGGATTCCCTCAATTTACATATGTCACCGTGAGCAAATCACCCAACTATGATGACATTGGAATGGTATTGCTTGACTTTTGGCAAAAAACTCTCGAAGAATCAATGCAGTATGCAACCAAGCATTATAATGGTGCAAGTATTAACAGTTTTCGATCCATATTTCCGGCCTAGTTTTATATTAATGAGCATTTTGAAATATCTTGGTTACGTTAATGAAAAAAAAACTTAGTTCATACAGCATTTGACGCAAAGATATTTTGTCGTTTGCTTCGCTACATTCTACATTCGAATAGTTTTGAAATCTCGGAACGAATCTTGGTGATCGAGGAAATCTGTCAACTTTGTGACTTGCTTTATGTGTCCGTATCAGTGTTGCCACTCGAAGCAAAAATAATCTACCAAAATTTGAAGAAAATTTTACCAAAAAACTACCTACTAAAAATATTATTTTGTAGTGTTTGCTCAAATTTGTATGGTTATTATAAAAAAAAAAAATCCAAAAAATGTCTTATTATTTTTAGAAGATTATTAATTATTTTTGATCAGCCCAGCAAAAACTCTCATTACCCGGTAATCTTGTAGGTTAGCCTATTTAAAAATTAATAATCACTTGTTAATTGGCATCGTTCCGGATTACATTTATATACGCATGTCCTAGGAGGAAAGTACTTCTCCACAGGCATACTTTCGGCCATGAAATAAGTAGTGCTTTTAAAGCATATAATCACTTATTCGTAGATACACCAAAGCTTGCAAAATAGCCACTTATTGTCTCAGACAACCAAGTCACTAAAATATTGATTTCTATCGCCGATTACAATGGATCAAAATATGGCGAGAAATGCTGTAATAGGTCATTAATTTAAAACACAATTATTATGAAATATTTGTGATAAAAATTTCTTAACGGAAAAATTTTTGAATTACCGTTACATAACATATTCTTTTTGATTTTTTAAGTAAATGCTCATTTATGTGAATAAGTATACCTAATGGTACCATCATTTAATCTAGTTTATTAACGGCCATTTTCATGTAGCTACGTTAGGCTTTAACTACCAGTTAGCAGAAACAAAATTGCAAATTTTTTCTCTCCATTTAACTTTAACTGAAAAATTTTCAGCAGTTAAGTTCATAACTGGCATATGGAATATATAGGCAAGATGACAGATATGTCCATAGTGCGGTTTAAAAGTTCGTTAGCAAATATAGCACTAACGGAGCTACATGAAACTGGCCGTAAGTCATTAATGGCCAACTGCCTAAAAATTTGAGAATAACAAAAAAATTACCGAGAATTATTTTTTTGTGTCATTACAAGTTAGTCATTATAACTCACCGCAATGTAATGCAACGTGTAATGACAGCTTTGCCCTTGGTAATGCCAATTGTATTGAAATTTGATTACCTATTTTTTGCTGGGAGCACTTGAATTGTAAATCTTTCGAAGTTTTAAATATTTTTTGTTTGCACTATCTTGAGAAAGTTACTACTGCACTAAAGCAGAAAAAGGCATAAAACAAAAAGATATTGGTATTAGTCAAAATTTTATTTTTATATAAAAATTTGCCAAAGTTGTGTTTCTATAGAAAATATTCTTTTCCACAGAAAATTTTGTCAAAATTTTATTTGTATTGAAAATTTGTCAAGATTTTACTTCAATAGAATATTTTGTCAAAACATTATTTTAAACCAGATATGCCGGCCGTACTACATGTAGTACACCTGTTATGTTCAAATTTCTGCGTTTACAGGGCTTTACATTTTCTAATCTACTTGTTGGTGTGCTACAGAATATAACGGCCCGTCGGCATATCTGGGTTAATTTTTTTGTCAAAATTTTGTTTCTATTGAAAATATTGTCCACATTTTATTTTTATAGAAAGAAAATGTTGTTAACATTTTTATACCCTCCACCATAGGACGGGGGGTATGTTAACTTTGTCATACCGTTTGTAACACATCGAAATATTGCTCTAAGACCCCATAAAGTATATATATTCTGGGTCGTGGTGAAATTCTGAGTCGATCTGAGCATGTCCGTCCGTCCGTCCGTCCGTCTGTTGAAATCACACTAACTTCCGAACAAAACAAGCTATCGACTTGAAACTTGGCACAAATAGTTGTTATTGATGTAGGTCGGATGGTATTGCAAATGGGCCATATCGGTCCACTTTTACGTATAGCCCCCATATAAACGGACCCCCAAATTTGGCCTGCGAGGCCTCTAAGAGAAGCAAATTTCATCCGATCCGGCTGAAATTTGGTACATGGAGTTAGTATATAGTCTCTAACAACCATGCAAAAATTGGTCCATATCGGTCCATAATTATATATAGCCCCCATATAAACCGATCCCCCGATTTGGCTTGCGGAGCCTCTAAGAGAAGCAAATTTCATCCGATCCGGCTGAAATTTGGTACATGGTGTTAGTATATGGTCTCTAACAACCATGCAAAAATTGGTCCATATCGGTCCATAATTATATATAGCCTCCATATAAACCGATCCCCCGATTTGGCTTGCGTAGCCTCTAAGAGAAGCAAAATTCATCCGATCCGGCTGAAATTTGGTGCATGGTGTTAGTATACGGTCTCTAACAATCATGCAAAAATTGGTCCATATCGGTCCATAATTATATATAGCCCCCATATAAACCGATCACCAGATTTGACCTCCGGAACCTCTTGGAAGACCAAAATTCATCTGATTCAGTTGAAATTTGTACGTGATGTTAATATATGGCCTCAAACACCCATGCAAAAATTGGTCGATATCGGTCCATAATTATATATAGGCCCCATATAAACCGATCCCCAGATTTGACCTCCGGAGCACCTTGGAAGAGCAAAATTCTTCCCATTCGGTTGAAATTTGGTACGTGATGGTAGTATAGGGTATCCAACAACCATGCAGGAATTGGTTCCTATCAGTCCATAATAATATATAGCTCCCATATAAACTGATCCCCAGATTTGACCTCCGGTGCCTTTTGGGGAGCAAAATTCCTCCGATCTGGTTGAAATTTGGTTCGTGGTGGTAGTATATGATATTTAAGTCTTTAGACTTTCGTAGAAGTTTCTACGCAATCCATGGTGGAGGGTACATAAGATTCGGCCTGGCCGAACTTACGGCCGTAAATCCTTGTTTCTATTGAAAATTTGGCCAAAATTTTATTTAATTAGAAAATTTTGTCAACATTTTATTTCAATAGAAAATTTTGTCAAAATTTTATTTTAATAGAAAAAATTTTCAAAACTTTATTTCAATAGAAAATTTTGTCAAAAATTTATTTCAATTGAAAATTTTGTCAAAATTTCGTTTCTATTGAAAATATTGTTAACATTTTATTTCTATAAAAAAAATTGTGCCCATTTTATTTCAATAGAAAATTTTGTGCTCATTTTATTGCTATAGAAAATTTAGTCAATATTTTATCTCTATAGAAAACTTATATTTTATTTCAATAGAAAATTTTGTCAAAATTTTATGTCTATAAAAAATTTTGTCCACATTTTTATACCCTAAACCACATAGTGGTCAGGGTATAATAAGTTTAATCGGCCAAAAAATGTGCCTACCAGAAATATTGATTTTAGACCCCATAAAATATATACCGATCGACTTGTAGGGACGTAGGGCCACAATGTAGGACATTTTCACTCAACACAATTTGTAATAATTTTTACATTTTTGTGGCTCTAGAGGAGGAAATTAGAAGCCGGCAAGGCTTGATCTTTAACAATGTGTGGTAAACTTTATTCCTGTAGAAAATTTTGTCAACATTTTATTTCTATAGAACATTTTGTCAAAATTGTATTTCTATAGAAATTTTTTTCAAAATATTAATTTTATAAAAAATTTTCTCAAAATTTTATTTCTGTGGAATTTTTTCTCAAAATTTTTTTCTATAGAATTTATTGTCAAAATTTTATTTCTATAAAAACATTCTCACAAAAATTTGTTTATAGAAACTTTTTCCAAAATTTTATTTTTTATAGAGATTTAACAAAAAAGATTACTAATTTGGGTAGAATTGTACCAACTGTGGCAACCGTGGTGGTAATACAAATTTATATTCTAAGTTATGTACGTTGCATATTCATGTTTTAAGATAATAAAGTTTTAGAACCATTTTTGTTTTGTAAAATTTTTTAAATTTAACGAAAAATATAGTAGGGAAAATTGTTTGGGAATGTATGGGAAAGTAGGGAACTTTTTTTGTCCTTGTAGGGTAAACCGAACATTTTTCCTGGCAACATTGGCTATGAGCTATAGTCAGATTGACACAAAGCACCCATAGACATGTACCCCTTAATTTTCTTATGATTACTAATTCTGTAATGGTGATGTAGGGTATGATATAGTCGGCCCCGCCCGACTTTCTACTTTACTTACTTGTTTTTCTATAGAAAAGTTGTCCTGATTTTATTTCAACAGAAAATGTTGTCCTCATTTTATTTCAATAGAAAATGTTGTCGAAATGTTATTTCGTTAGAAAATTGTTATTTCTATGGAAAATTTTGTGAATAGTTTATTTCTATTAAAAATTTTGTCAAAACTTTATTTCTATTAAAATTTTTTTTTCAAAATTTTTTTTCAAAATTTTATTTCTATAGAAAATTTTGTCAATATTTTATCCCGATAGAAAATTTTGTCAAAATTTTATTTCATTACAGAATTTTGACAAAATTTTATTTAAATAGAAAATTTTGTTAAAATTTATTTCTATTGAAAATGTTGTCAAAATTTTATTTCTATAAAAATTTTTCAAAAATTTTGTCAAAATTTTATTTCTATTTTTTTGTCAAAATTATATTCAATAGAAATGTTTGTCAAATTTTTTTTTTAGAAAATTTTGTCAAAATTTTATTTCAATAGAAAATTTTGAAAATTTTTATATCAGTAGAAAATTTTGTTAAAATTTTGTTTAAATAAAAATTTTTGTTAAAATTTATTTCTATTAAAAATTTTGCCATAATTTTAGTTTAATGGAAAGTTTTGTCAAAATTGCATTTCTATTGTTGTCGTTTTTTTTATTTCAGCTTAAAACCATGCATTGACTAAACTACAAGTGTAGCTTAACAAACAGAGGAAAAGAATGTTTTGTCAAATTTATTTGGGCAAAGCCCTATAGACTGCAAAATGGTTGGATGGACGCACGTTTAGGAATTACCACATTCCTCATCAGCATCCTCTACTTGCAGCAAAACTGTCAACCAATTATCAGAATAAATTCAGGCAGTTAATTAAACCCAACAATGAACCACACTTAAACCCTCCGAAAAAAGGTTTATATGATAGCCGGCTTATGCCGAAATAACTTCGTACAAATTAGTCAATGCATGGTTTTAAGCTGAAATAAAAAAAAAACAACAACAACAATGATTAAACAACAATAAAACCAACAATAACAAAATTTTATTTCTATTAAAAATTTTGAGAATATTTTATTTCTACAGAACATTTTGTCAATATTTTGTCTCTATAGAAAATTTTGTCAAAGTTTTGTTTCAATAGAAAATTTTGTTCAATGTACTTTATTTCTATAGAAAATTTGGTCAATACTTTATTTCATTATTGTTGCTTTTGATTTCAGCTTAACCAACAGAGGATAAGTATGCAAGTCAAATTTATTTGGGCAAAGTTCTATAGAATGCAAGACGGATGGATGTACAGCTATTTTTGAATTACCACACATCCAACCGTCTTGCAGTCTATAGGGCTTTGCCCAAATAAATTTGACATGCATACTTTTCCTCTGTTGGTTAAGCTGCACTTGTAGTTTAGTCAATGCATGGTTTAAAAAAATTTTGGCTAAATGGTGTTACAAACGCAGATGTAACCCCGATTTCTCAAAAATAAGTAAACAAATTCAAGTAAATTTATTAGACATAATTATTTTTTTTCACTTGCTAAAGAAAATTTCGCAGTTAAAAGGATTTTTAATGTAGTATTGAATAGTAGTCTTTTGGCCAGTATTCCAGCAGTTTAACATACAAGTTTAGATATAATTCGACGAATAGCGTGTTTTTGTATCTTTGGAGCCTTCAATAAGACAAATACATACTCCCTTAATATCATTTTTCATTAAATTTTTGAATTTATTTTCATTATGAATTAAAATTAACTGTATTTGAATTTTTCAATTTGTTTACACCCAGAAAAAAGTGCCTTCGAAACTAAAGGAAAAAATGTTCATCAATTTGTGTAGCCATTTTATTTCTATTAAGTTATATTTCTGGGTAAAATAACAAAATTTACTTTAAAGAAATACTAAACAGAAAGCAATTAGAAATAGTTCATTAACTATGGTAGAATAAGGTATGGAATTTTACTAATAGTGATTTATTTTCGGGGTATTCATAAAAATGAACAAAAACCGGGGTTCCTCAAATTTAGTAAAATTTCTTATAAAATGATAACTCTGACTTCCTTTCTTATATAAAGCTTATCAAATTGGTTTGGATCCTCAATCTGTGATCCGGGCTTGTGATAGGACGGAAGTAGTTTGTTTTCGAAACCTTTGTGTTTCTTTAGAATTTGTGCCTTGGCAATTCTTTGAATTAAGAAATTACAAAAAAAAAATAATTTTTTTACCAATTTCACTTTTGATTTTTATCTAAGTTTTACCATTTGAAAAACATTTTTCACTTTTTTATATTTATTATCTTTATTATTTTTTTATTTTCTCCTCTTTTTTGCGACATTTAAATGTGGAAAAAATGATGAAGGATCCCGGAATCGTTTTTAAAATAAATTTTTGTGGAACTATTTTATTTTGTTTTGCTGGGATTATATACGAAATCCATAGTGGAGCGTACAATGGATTATCCAGTTGTTGGTAATAAATTGATTAAAGCAATTTTTAATTTTATTTCTGTTCATAAGGGCGTTGCTACCCAATACTAATTATTCAATATTTAATATTGTGTATTAATCCTTATTGTATAGCTTAACATTTTCCATCAAGGTGAAAACAAAAAATCCACTGCCAAGATTTTTTAATTCGCTCTTTTTTATTTGGAGAACATACCTGGCCACAGAGCTAGAAGTTATGGTGAAATTAACCATCATTGACGCACATCAGGCAAACATAACGTTGCAGGAAGAGTCCTTGTTATAGACAATTCAGCTTTCTGAAATCACTGTTCCATGACACAAAGACATAAGCTGTGATAGCGGGTGATATCACAACAATAACAGCAATAAGTGTCATTCTTATAAATTATTTGCTGTTATTATTATGGCTATTGTTGATATTGTTGTTGCCGGTGATGGTGCTTGTGATGGCGATGATTCCCTCCAAGTGGGAGTGAAGTAGACTGTGGCGTTTGGTGACTTTGAAAATAAAAAAGATATATATTTTTATAAATAAAGCCAACGTAGTAACACAATGAATCCTGAGGATACAAAAGATATACTATTTTTTTAGCACTTGCAGGGAAGCACTGCTCATGCTCCTATGAAAACAATGGATAATTATGACAAGAGACGAAAGAAAATGGTATTCAAACTATGGAAGGGAGAGATGGCAATTCATTGAAGAGTGTCTGTCGTATAATTTTCGTAATTTGTACAATTTGCAAGGCTAAACTTCAACATAGCCACCATAAAGGTGTACTTAATTCCATTTTATATCTTTCGTCTATTAAAAGAGGAATAATGATGGGAGCACTGCATAAATGTTCCACATAAACAACTACATAGATTATAAAGAATTTGACATCGAGTACAAAATTTTTAAGATTACTCTCGAATAAATTCGTCAGATACGGAATCAAGAAGGCACGGCATAAAAATGGTCCTCTCAAAGGTGGACAAAATTTAGACGACCATGGATGTCCACCTTTCAGAGGATTCACTGTACTTAGAAAAACTTTTAAACATTCAGAAATGCCACCAGCAATACTGAGAGGGGATAATCCACCCACGAGAAGGTTAGGTTAGGTGGCAGCCCGATGTATCAGGCTCACTTAGACTATTCAGTCCATTGTGATACCACATTGGTGAACTTCTCTCCTATCACTGAGTGCTGCCCGATTCCATGTTGAGCTCAATGACAAGGGACCTCCTTTTTATAGCCGAATCCGAACGGCGTTCCACATTGCAGTGAAACCACTTAGAGAAGCTTTGAAACCCTCAGAAATGTCACCAGCATTACTGAGGTGGGATAATCCACCGCTGTAAAACTTTTTGGTGTTCGGTCGAAGCAGGAATCGAACCCACGACCTTGTGTATGCAAGGCGGGCATGCTAACCATTGCACCACGGTGGCTTCACCCTCGAGAAACTTTTTGGTGTTTGCTCGCAATAACCGTTCAAAAAATTGTTCGTATCGGTCAATAATTAAAAGGTGATGTTTTAGCTGGAAGCCTCAGACAAAAGACAATGCAATTTTTTAGTCGATTCACTTTATTTTAGTTCATGAAAATTAGTTGATTTTAGTTCAGTTTTGTCAAATGTGAGAATATTTGTCTTATTTTAGTTATGTTTTGCTTAACTTAATGACATGAAATAGGTTAGGTTAGGTATAGTGGCAGCCCCATATTTCAGGCTCAATTAGACTATTCAATCCATTGTGATACCACAGTGCCGAACTTCTCTCTTATCACTGAGTGCTGCCCGATTCTATGTTAAGATCAATGACAGGAGACTTCCTTCTTATAGTCTATATAGTCCGAACGGCTTTCCACATTGCAGTGAAACCACTTAGAGAAGCTTTGAAACCCTCGGAAATGTCACCAGCATTACTGAGGCGGAATAATCTACCGCTGAAAAAAACTGAGTTTGAGCCCACGACCCCGGTGGCTCCAATGACATGAACTAAATAAGAGAAAACAAGTTCTATACAATTGAGGTACACAATTGTACTAAATATTAAATAATTCATATTTTCCTAAAATGGGTGAAGTTTGCTGAAACTGAGTTAATAAGTTTCTCAAATGTGTTAATTTTACTTAAATTGTGTCTGTCTAGAACTTCATATAGCAAAATATGAAATTTTATTAAACGACAAAAAATAAATATTTTTTTTAAATAAATTGTTTTTAATTTGACAAAAATCATTAACTAATGATGCAATTACTAAAATATTTTAGTTAACATTTTCTAATATTGTACAATTAGTTGTCATTGACAACAATTGCAATGAGCTCCATTTGAAATCTCTAATAAAACACCGTACTTTTCGGCTTGGAATCCAAATGAATACTAATTACTTTATTGACTAAAAACTTACATCTAGAATAATGAGAATCTGAAACTAATCTAGAACAAGACAACAAGAATCCGTTATCATTGTTCTAGCTCTCTTATAACCTAACAAACGATCCCAAGTGAACATGCAGCACACATCCACGTCCACTAGAGTAGTAGTTGCAACCCTTTGAAAAGACCCTCACACATAAGTGTTTCTTAGCATCGCTGGTTCATGTTGATATTTTCTCTTATCTCATGAATGGAAAGGGAAAATAATAAAGTCAAGTGTAAACAATATGCTAGAGATTAATGATATCTGGAGATATTTAAGTACATAGGACGTATTTGTTCCATATGCATTTGTTTTGATTAGAACCCCTCAGAGATCCCATGTTCAAAGCATATTTGTTCTGAACATTCTGCCGGGGAGCTTATTTCTATGTTAGTAGACTGTATCTTTTAGAATAATAATTTGGATATCTTATGAAATATAAATTTACATAATCTCAGTTGGGGGTTAATTCGTAAATTACTTGGTACATTTTTTTTTCATATTTTCTTTGCATAGGCTTGTATTGTATTTTAAGTGTTACTGAATCTAGTTTATATTCTTTTGATCTTAAAGTCTTGTTTTAGTGTGCTATGTGAATATAAGTTTTAATTAAAATATACAATCTTAATTAAAACATACGATCAGCTTAGATCGCTGATCAATTTGTCTTTCTCGCATCTTGTCGGGCTCTTTTGGGGGCTTCTGCTCTCTGCCTCTGCTTCTTGCCAGTAGCGCTCTCGATTTCTTCTTTGGTACTTCTGCCGCTGCAATGTATCTAAGCACATCCGCTTGTGGTTGCTGAATTTGGGGGATTATGAGTTTGAAGATTAATGTTCAGCTTTGTCGCAATCTCCTCGATAACTTCGTCGGATGCGGTAGCGTAAACAAATATTTTGTCCTCTTTTCTTTCGTCTTTTATGATGAGAATATCGGTACCATTTTTAACAGGAGAGGTTGTTGTTTTGCATTTTGCGGCATTTGTATTCGTTGTTTCGTTCGTTGCAATATTTTTAAGGGCACCATCATTCTTTTCGTCCTTCTTTTGGGAATATTTGTCCTCATCACCTATGAAATCATTTTCAACCAAGTCTAGGTTGACATTTGTAGCACGTTCATCGGACTTCTCTTCCTTCTCAGCATCATAGTCTGATATTTCCTTCTTGTCCTCGTCCTTTGTATCCTTCTTCAAACTTTTCCTTGAATTCCTCCCATTTCGAGGAAATTACATGAGTCGTTGATTCCTTTTTATATTCAACTTTAAACTGCTTTATGAATTCCTCCCAATTCGATGAAATTACATGAGGCGTTGATTCCTTTTAATCTTCAACTTCAACAACATCTGGAATTCCTGCCAATTCGAGGAAATTACATTAGGCGTTGCTTCGGATGTGTACGATTGGGCCGTCACACACGCACAATTTCCTCCGAAGTGAGGATCTGCCGACGAGATTGATGCACTTTCCAAAACTTCAGTTTTGTCATGCTCTTCGGTTGCGTTGAACAACTCTCTTATTTTTCCAAATTGAGAATTTTCATTTGTTGCCTGTCCCAAATAAAGTTTACGCAATAGTGCGTCTCTATTCTCCTCGTATAGCTCAATTAACCTCTTCGAATACTTTCGTTAGATAAACGAGGGGTCCATCATGATTAAAAATAAGCTGCCAGTACAGATTATCCAACTCCTTCATCCATACTTCCAAATATGTTTTTGCGTCTTGGAACAAAGATTTGTCATCCTGTAACTTCCATTGAAGCATTTTTGTTAATACCTTACGAATAAGATATTTTATTCTCTCCATCCTCATCACAAAGTCCATCTCTGTTCTTTTGTTTGGTATGGAGACTGTTGCTTTTTTTTAATTATTTGTGTTTATATTTTTTTAATTCGTTGTTAAAGCCACGAATTACGCTTTTCCCACTAAATATATTTATTTTAAGTGGTCTTTATATATATTAAAATATTATTTAACATTTTTTTATTTATTTTATTTTGTTGCGGTCTACGCCGCGACTTACGCTTTTTTTTAATTCGTTGTCGAAGCCATGAATCAGGCTTTTTCCACCAATTTTTTTAAATTGGATTTTTATACTAAAATATTATTTAATATTTTTTATTTTGTCGCTGTTTAAGCCGTGACATACGCTTATTAGTTTATTCCAATGTTTGGCCTTGCAATACGCCTTATTCACTGTCTGTCCGTGAAGACGCATTTTGCCTTGAATTGTATTCTTCAAGGAATTTTTGTTTCCAACTGAGTCTCTTACCTCTGGTGGGGAAAAACTCAGTTTTGTAAAAACCAAAAAGCCGGTTCGAAGAACCATGTACAATTTACTGTTATTCGTCCGAATCGAACTCCATTTGAAATCTCTAATAAAACACCGTACTTTTCGGCTTGGAATCCAAATGAATACTAATTACTTTATTGACTAAAAACTTACATCTAGAATAATGAGAATCTTAAACTAATCTAGAACAAGACAACAAGAATCCGTTATCATTCTTCTAGCTCTCTTATCACCTAACAAACGATTCCAAGTGAACATGCACGTCCACTAGAGTAGTAGTTGCAACCCTTTGAAAAGACCCTCACACATATGTGTTTCTTAGCATCGCTGGTTCATGTTGATATTTTCTCTTATATCATGAAATGGAAAATAAAGTCAAGTGTAAACACTATGCTAGAGATTAATGATATCTAGAGATATTTAAGTACATAGGACGTATTTGTTCCATATCCATTTGTTTTGATTATAACCCTCAGAGATTCCATGTTCAAAGCATATTTGTTTTGAACAAATATAAACCTACATTTTCTTTCATCTCACTTTTATTGGATGCAGCTGTGGTTTGAATAGCTGACGCACGTTTCGTGGCCTCTAACTATCATGCACAAATATGCACAGACTCCATATACATACTTACAATTTAATGAGTTGTAAAATACAATGCCATCGCAACTTTTATCACAATCCAAGTAATTCGATTGTTGATCACAGCGATTTGTTCATACGATCTGGTTGCTGATAAACTCAAGAAAACCCCGTCCGATTATATTTCGCGTAAACTCTATTACGAAGAACTTTCTTTTTAAAAAAACTCTGACGTAGGTATTTTTGATAGCTTGTAATAATTATAACGCACTATTGATGAAACAAATATCATATAGATGTCCTCATTCCAGAGTACGCTCAGTCGACTTAGCATTTTTTGATGGAGTTCATTGTTTTTTATTCGGATTGATGTGAATTGCATACTGCCAAAAATTCGAATTTATTTGACACTTCTATCAAAAATTATGGTTAATATTGTACGTAGCCTGTGACTAAAGTTTTAAAAATTTCCAATTCAAAAAATCTTTGTTCGGTCTAAAGTGGTCTAAGTCATTTTTAGCCATGTTCTGTTATCACTATTTTGAAATTCGTACATACTGAAAAAAATATCTACAATTAACATGATTTTAAGACCGAAAAAAGTGCATTCATTATTTATACGGTTTTTGAGAAATTCCAAAAAACTTTGAACTTGTTTCCTCTAAAATTCACTTTTTAGACTTTGGTATGGAGACATCGATATGTATAGAAGGACGGAAAAATCTTTCTCACGCACGAAATTGTTTGTTAGGACTCAAGCTCACGCGCACTCACGAAAAGAAAATTTGTACTCACGCAATGTCGTGGCTCATGAAAAATACAATTACTGACGAAAAATACCGTGACTCACAAATAATTTGATGAGTAATTTACCTTAGGGACGTGTCGGAAAACATGAGCATGATTAAAATCGAGAGCGTTATTAAACTCTTAACATCCCATGTGCCACTAAAATTGTAAATAAATTCAACTCGCAAGCGTGTTATGTCCGTGGGCGGGATTATTTTCGTGAGTGTATTTTTCCGAAATTCGTTACTTACGTACACTCACGAAGAAATTATGTTCGTGTCTCACGCACGACATTTGGTTTGTTAATCACGCTCACGCACACTCAATCCGTTGCCATCATCGTGTCACGTGCACACCTCTAATTGTGAACATGTCAATTTTTTTTATGCAAGTGCAAATAAAAACAAGTAAGGAAAGTCTAAAGTCGGGCGGGGCCGACTATATTATACCCTGCACAACTTTGTTGATCTAAATTTTCAATACCATATCACATCCGTCAAATGTGTTGGGTGCTATATAAAAGGTGGTTAAAATTTCAAGGGCCGATGTTGATTTTAAATAAAACACAAACTATTTAGGAAATTATTGTAATTTTATTTTATTATGATATATTGGTATTACTCAATTATGTATGGAACAAAATATCGGCCAAATGGGCGCCGCGACCTCGGTGGTACACCTTCATCCGATGGTCCAAATTTTCGATGACGCTGAGGCATAATGGAGGTTCTATGCCGTTAATGTGCCGAATTAGCTCATTCTTTATCTCTTGAATTGTTGCTGGCTTATCGACGTACACCTTTTCTTTCAAATAACCCCAAAGAAAAAAGTCCAACGGTGTCAAATCACATGATCTTGGCGGCCAATTGACATCGCCATTACGTGAGACAACACGGCCATTGAATTTGTTGCGCAAAAGAGCCATTGTTTCGTTAGCTGTGTGGCAAGTGGCACCGTCCTGCCGAAACCACATATCGTCCACATCCATATCTTCCAATTCGGGCCATAAAAAGTTCGTTATCATCTCACGATAGCGAACACCATTCACAGTAACTGCCTGACGAGGCCTCATTTTGGAAAAAATACGGCCTGATGATACCGCCAGCCCATAAACCGCACCAAACAGTCACTCGTTGTGGGTGCATTGGTTTTTCGACAATCACTCTTGGTTTCTCATTCGCCCAAATGCGTCAATTCTGTTTATTGACGAACCCACTGAGGTGAAAATGTGCCTCATCACTGAAGATGATTTTTTTCGAAAATTGATCATCCACTGTTGCCATTTCTTGGAACCATTGGAACATTATTGGATTGTGTATCTCTCCATGGTTCAAATTGAATATATCTGAAATAGAGAAATGTCAAATAAAATTTGGAAAAAAAACTTGTCGTTTAGGTGTGGTTTACATTCAACATCGGCCCTTACAATTTAACCACCCTTTATATATTTGTCTCAAATACATACATTTAAATATCACTCGATTTGGGCAGAATTTGATAGACTTTTACAAAATCTATAGTCTCAAAATTTAAGTTGGCTAATGCACTAGGGTGGAACACAATTTTAGTAAAAAAAATATGGGAACGATTTAAATCTGAAGCAATTTTAAGGAAACTTCTCAAAAGTTTATTTATGATATATCGCTCGATATATATGTATTAGAAGTTTAGGAAAATTAGAGTCATTTTTACAACTTTTCGACTAAGCAGTGGCGATTTAACAAGGAAAATGTTGGTATTTTGACCATTTTTGTCGAAAAACATATATATGGGAGCTATATCTAAATCTGAAGCGATGTCTACCAAATTTGGCACGCATAGCTACAATGCTAATTCTATTACCTGTGCAAAATTTCAACTAAATCGGAGTTAAAAATTGGCCTCTGTGGTCATATGCGTGTAAATCGGGCGAAAGCTATATATGGGAGATATATCCAAATCTGAACCGATTTCAACCAAATTTGGCACGCATAGTAACAACGCTAATTCTACTCCCTATGCAAAATGTCATCTAAATCGGATCAAAAAATTGGCCTCTGTGGACAAATGAGTGTAAATCGGGCGAAAGCTATATATGGGAGCTATATCTAAATCTGAACCGATTTTTTCCAAAATCAATAGGGATCTTCTTTGAGCCGAAACAGGACCCTATACCAAATTTTAAATCGACTCAGAATTTAATTCTAAGCCGATCCGTATACTAAAAGGTTGGTCTATGATTACTCCTTCTTGGCGTTACATACAAATGCACTAACTAATTATACCCTGTACCCCAGTAGTGGTGAAGGGTATAAAAAGTAGGATCAGTTTGCAGATGTGCACAAAATTGAATTTGTTCCTAGTGTAATAAAGGATTTTTCCATACACTGAGCGCAATACCAGTGTGGCCTTCTATATTTTTCAACTTTAGCTTTCTGTGACATTTACAAACTTTAACCTTTTACTTTTGTCGAGAGTCATTTAAGCAAAATGTCCGTGAACAAAATTATCTTCGTCATCGTTAACATAATCTTTTATGCCATTCCATCTTCTTCTTCTTCTCTTGATTATCATTATGGCCAGCTTCCGACCACCGACCACTCTCGCATGGCCAACGGCGATTTCGGTATTTTCTCTTGTCGCTGATGTTGTTGTTTGGTCCCTATAATATTACACTTATAACATATACAACAACAATGGCACACCGTCTATTATCATAATGTCAAAGTAAAAGATTTCGTTGTTTGTAGATTCTTTTGTTTTTGTTGTTTGTTTATTATTTGGCGAAACGCTTAAGGGGTCATTTGATGCTGTTGCCTATACTGCTCCTTCAGTATTATTTGCCTGATTTGTTGGCTATTGCGAAGTCATAGTGTTGCCAGATTTATTTATGTTGCGTTTTTTGTTTTGGACAATGTGTTTTCTTATCATGTGTGTGGAAATACTACCTCATATTAAATAATTTGTAATTATGTCTTGCTGATTTATTTAAAGCTAAAATATATTCATCTTTGTTACACGATTTGCTGTGACCTGCATTTGTAAGGAATATTTTGTGCTACATAATTCAACCAAATTCTTTGCCGAACATTGCGAATGAGTATTTCTTGTTTCAAAATTCCAATTAATTAATGGAATTTATCATGGCGAATATTTTTAGGAGGCTTAAAATTAGTTTATCCGGGCAAACATAAATAAACTTACGATTATTGTTATCAACTAGATTATACTGGTGACCTTTCTGACGCTTTTCATGTGTGTCATATCATTATCAAACTCAGCTATGACAATCTTTAACACAGAGTCGAGGGGCTAACTGATTTCATTCCGTTTGTCATTCCGTTTGTAACACATCGAAATATTGGTCTAAGACTCCATATAGTATATATGTATATATATTCTATGTCCGTCTGTCCGTCCGTTGGTGGAAATCACGCTAACCTCCGAACAAAACAAAGTATCGACTTGAAACTTTGCACAAGTAGTTGTTATTGATGTAGGTCGGATGGTATCGGTAAATGGGCCGTATCGTTTACGTATAGCCCCCACACACATGGTTGGGGTGAGCCCAACAATGTTCCAAAAGCAAAATGTAACTTTTTCACGGAAAACAGGTAACATGTTTGTCGAAACCACATTCTTTTCTCGGAAATTATGTATCTGATTTCGGAAAGCATGTTATGTTTGACGAGAAAAGAATATTTTTGCGACAAAAATGCTACATGGTCGTTGTGAAAAAGTAACATGGTGCTCTTGAAACATGTTTGAAGTGATCATATTCCTTCTCTGGGTGTATATAAACCGATCCCCAGATTTGTCCACCGGAGCCTATTGGAGGAGCAAATTTCATTATATTGAATATTTAGATTAAAAAAAAGCAGATTAATTACGTATATAGTTCAGTTCTTTAACCGTATATATAGGGAAGCCTACAAACAAATACGGACCGATATGAACTTTGTGCGGTAATTAGAGATGAGGAATTGAAATATTGGGGTCGATTTATATGGGGGCTATATACAATTGTGGACCTATATGGATACATTTTGCATGGTTGTTAGAGACCATATACTAACACAACATTCGAAATTTCAACCGGATGGGATGAAATTTGCTCCTCCAAGAGGCGCCGGATATATACTAGCACAATGTACCAAATTTTAACCGAACCGCATGAATTTTGCGCATCCAAGAAGTTCCAGAGGTCAAATTTGGGAGTCGGTATATATGTTGGATATATATAATTATGGACCGATATGGGAAAATGTTTGCATGGTTGTTAGTGTTCATATACTAACACAAAATACAAAATTTCAAATGAATAGGATGAAATTTGCCCCTCCAAGAGACTTCAAAGCCAAATCTGGGGATCGGTTTATAGGGGGCTATATATGATTTTGGAAAGTAGTAGCCCGATTTATTGTCATTGGATGGTTGTTAGAGACTACATCCATAGAAATTTATTACCATTCTGGCTCAAATCGATACCGTACGTTATTGAAAGTTCAGTGTTGCCAGGTGAATCTTAAGAAAAAAACTTTAAATTGGACTAGGCTTTTTTCAAAAACCCCCAAAAAATGTATGAATGTAAAAAGTACAAAAAGGGGTCCCAAATTTCGTGAAGAAAATCCTGTAGTGGTGCACTTTAAAAATTAATTTTAACACAAATATATACAGAAAGAAGAGTTTTCTTTTCTGAGAAACGAAATTTTAGCAAACTAAGTTTTTTTTTTGATGCTAAAAAATTTTCTTTTATAACAAAAGAGAATTTCGTTTGTTTAAAATTTCGTCCCTGAGGAAATTATTTTTTCTTTGGATGTAATAATACAATATGTATATTCATTTAAAAAGCAGTCGTACTCTTAAAATGCTTTCAGCTGCTAAGTTAAAATACGATTGTTTTTAATTGTGTCAAATCTTGAAAGCGAAGCGTTTAAAAAAGATAACGAAAATAATGCTATTGTATATTTGCTTGTATTTAGGATCTTCTTGATGACTTCCCACATCTTTTTTCTCATAATTCATGCCAGAATTGTTCTGAATTAGTTTGAGAATTGTTCCACTTTATACACGCAAAGAAAAAAAACGTTTGGAAAACGTGTACCGAAAACGTTTTTCTTTGGTTAGAGTTTTTTGAATTGCTTCGAAAAGTATACACTTTTATCACCAAAAAAATTTGTTTGTTACAAAATTTTTATTTTTTCAATAAAAAAAAGTTATTTTTGAACTAACAACACAGCCTATTTCGTTTATATCAAACACTGTTTTTTTTTCTTCTTTAGGTCTTCAATAAGACACAATTTAGTTCATAGTAAAAATTTAATAATCTTCCGACCATATCTGGAATATATGTAAAAAAAAAAAAAAAAACTTTGGTCGACGCAGGGATCGAACCCACGACCCTTGGCATGCAAGTCGGACGTAGCAACCACTGCTCCACGGTGCCCAAGTAAATGTATTTTTCTGTTAAATAAACTTTGTTTAATCGTGGGCGCCGCAAGCTATGCTATATAAATATAACTTATATGGGTAATTGTCTATTAATGACAATAACGGCTACATAGCTCAGTGGATAGTGTGTTGGCTTACAAATTGCATGGTCCGCGGTTCGATTCTCCGTCCAGGCGAAAGGTAAAAAAAAAAAATTAAATTTATAAAATCTTATAATTTCTTCTACATTGTTTGTATTACAGAAAAAGGTGCTAATAACTAAAAAATTTCGTGGAAGTGAGAAAGATGTCAGGGAAAATGCAATTAGCTAGAATTTTTTTTTTTGAGGTAGTCTTTATGAAATTATTTTTACATCCTGGAAAAGAATAAACGTTTATCACAAAAAGTATATACTTTTCTTCCAAATACACTTCCTTTCAACAAAAAGCAAATGGGAAACGAACTTTGTTTGTCTAAAATTTCGTTTGGGAGGAAAGAATTATTTTTTGCGTGTAAGGTCTAAGATATTTTTAGCCCCAAAAATCCCCCTAAATAAATGTTACCCCTAAAAATCTCCCTAAACGCGAAAAACCCTAACCTGGCAACACTGTGATAGTTAGTTATGATACAATAGCTCCGTTCGAGAACCCGATAATTTTTGATAATTATTACAAATTTTTACTGGAAGTCTTTAGTTTACACCAAAACGCCAACAAAAGAGAGCCAGAGAGGGACTACATTTGACAGTTATGAGATAGAGAAATTGCAAGTTGTTGCTAGAGATTTTTCCCCCAGTAAAATCTCGCAAACCATAACATAGTTTGCCAGCTGGTTATTGATAACAAACAAAGTACCAATACAATGTACATGTTCGGCAACTACGATTGGAAGTTAAATATACAGTATTCGTTTTTTGTTTTCAATGTTTTAGCAGCTGAAATTTTCAATGTGCAAATAGTTACTGGATACCGTTCGTGTACTTTTCAGCAATTTTAAGCAAAGAGTGTAAAATACACTCTTACTCTCTTGCTAGTTTTTACTGGATATTTTTTTACTGGAAAAGTACGCGAACAGACCTAATATCAATACCGAACGGTACAGGCGGTACACAAAGCAAGAAAGTACCATACGGTGTTACGAAAGTACCAATATGGTATTGAAAATAATACCTGAGCGGTATTAATATTTATATGTATAAATTGTGCGGTATTACCAAATAATACCAAAACCTATTGGATTTAATACAAGCCCGGTATTTATTGTTGTAATTACATATTTAGTTTAATAAAACCCGTAACAAATATTTTTTTCTTTAATGCATTTAAATACTGTTTTTTTTAAATGCATTTAATACATATCATCTATCTAATGAAACTATGTTCCCATTAGTAAATATGTATTAATAATGATAAAAAATACTATACTTACCTATACTTCGCAATATTCCGTTGGTCCTAATTTTGTCGTTTGTATTATTTGGAATTTCACCACAACCTAGAATATATGTACTTTTTAGGGTCCTTGAGAAATATTTCGATGTGTTCCCCATCCTATGGTGGAAGTTATAAAAATTGTTTAACCCTTTCACTACCGATGTCCACCTGGAGAACATTCGAAAACGACACTAAACTCTATTTCTCCATTTAGTTTCGATTTATTTCTCGATGTTATTTTAAAGTAGAGGCTTTAATCTAAATAAGCTATAAATATGTTCCATATTGGTGAGCACTAAAATGCGTTTTTATAAACTTCTTTAACAATAAACAAAAATTACGAAAGTTTGAGCCCATTTTTCTACTGTATGTCTCTAGTAAATGGATATTCGTACAAAAATTATAGCTGATATTTTTTCGGGTTCTTTTTTTGTATTTTTTCTCACACTTCGATAGATATAATAGGTCAAATAGCGCTTATTTTCATAGAGTCATTTGGTCACAATTCAAGAATCAAATTTTCAGAACAAACTCATATATAGCTCTTGAAGTAATTGAGGTAGGTCCTCACAATTTCAATTTTTATTCTAAATGCTGTTAATACAAGTAAAAAAATTAAAGTTTGTAACATTAGGTTTATTTCGGTAGTGAAAAGGTTAATTTTTTAATTTAAAATTTATTTCAAATAATCAATTTTTTAATCAAATTAAAAACTCTAACGGCCAGTTTCTTGTAGCACCGTTAGTCATTAACTTCCAGTTAACTGAAAGAAAACTTGAAATATCTCTTCTCCAGTTAACTGTAAAAAAAAATTTTCAGCAAGTAAGTTCCTAAATAGCATATGAAATATATAAGCAAGATGACAGATATATGCATAGTACGATTTAAAAGTTCTTTATCTAACATACACTGAAAAAACAGTGAATTCACCACGAAGAAACATTTTGGGTAATTTTAGAACATATTGATTATTTGTAGAAATTTTTAACTAAACACGCTGACATCACGCCGATATCACACAAATAAGTAAATATTTTTCGACAAATTTACGCAAATGTATTAGACATAATTAATTTTTTTCACTTGTTTAAGAAAAATTTGGAGTTTGAAGGAAAACATTGAAGTTCAAAATTGCAAGAATGTCTTTAGTGCCATACGAAGTTCATTATGGGCACATTATTGGTAAAATTTACAGATTTTAAGAAATTCTGAACTATTTTGTGAGAAGTATGAATTTAGTAAGTCTTCATTTGTGTATAATTTTTTTTTTTGGTTTTTAGTTCATTTAAATAACGTATGCAAAAAATTATTAGAGTAAAGGAAACTTTCTCCAAACATAATAATTCCATGGGCTAAAATAAAGTTAAATTGGCTTTAGTGAAATAAAGAGTTCACTTTTTTTTTTGAGTGTAACACTAACGGTCTGTGAAATAGAGTTGTGCGGTCTGTGAACTAGAGTGAGTCGTGAATAAAATTTGAAGCAACTCTCGTGAATGTGCGTGAATGGGACTAAAACAAATATGTCGTGCGTGAGTAATAAAATCGGTTCGTGAATGTGCGTGAATAAAATTTCTGCAAAATCATGCTCACGAAAGATTTAATTCTTACTCGTATGTTAACTGAAATTGATTTAGCTGTCGAACTATATTTTATTTATGAATTTTGTTACCCTTGCTCTTTTCCGATTGGAAAATGTCCGATTCCGATTGGAAAATGTTTGTTACCCTTGCTCTTTTCCGATTGGAAAATGTGAAATGTCGTGAATCGTGCGTAAGCGTGAGTCTGTAAAAGTACTTCGTGCGTGATTACTGTTTTTCATTTCGTGAATGTGCGTGACTGTGAGTGGCTACGACACTTATCGTGCGTGAGTGTGAGTGAAATTTCACTCACGCCCACACCTCTACTGTGAACACATTTTTGTAATCTAAGTCTAGGTAGCAGTTTTAGTCCAATCAACTTCAAATGTGGCACAAGTATGTGTTTTGGCTCAGAATAGAACCCTGTTCATTTTGGAAGAAATCGGTTCAGATTTAGATATAGCTCCCATATATATCTTTCGCCCGATATGGACTAATATGGTCCCAGAAGCCATAGGTTTACCCCAATTTGGTTCAAATTTTGCACTAGGAGTATAATTAGTAGTGTAGTCAAGTGTGCCAAATTTTATTGAAATCGGTTCAGATTTAGATATAGCTCCCATGTATATCGTTCGCCCGATTTACACTCATATGACCACAGAGGCCAATTTTTGACTCCGATTTACTTGAAATTTTGCACAGGAAGTAGAATTAACATTAGAACTGTCTGTACCAAATTTGGTTGAAATCGGTTCAGATTTAGATATAGCTCCCATATATAGCTTTCGCCCCATTTACACTCATATGACCACAGAGGCCAATTTTTTACTCCGATTTAGTCGAAAATTTGCACAGGGAGTAGAATTAGAAGTGTAGCTATGCGTGCCAAATTTGGTTGAAATCGGTTTAGATTTAGATATAGCTCCCATATATATGTTTTTCAAAATACCAACATTTTCTTGTAAAATCGCCACTGCTTAGTCGAAAAGTTGTAAAAATTACTAATTTTCCCAAACTTCTAATACATATACGAGTATATGGAGCGATAAATCATAAATTAACTTTTGGGAAGTTTCCTTAAAATTGCTTCAGATTTAAATGTTTCCCATATTTATACCCTAAGCCACATAGTGGTCAGGGTATGCCAAAAAATGTGCCTACCAGAAATATTGATTTTAGATCCCATAAAATATATACCGATCGACTCAGAATCACCTACTGAGTCGATCTAGCGCTTGGTGTCCGACCGTCTGTCCATGATTTGTTGTTCACAGGATTCCGGTAGCAATTTTTAACCGATTTTGATGAAATTTGGTATGTGGCGCTTTTTTGGCACAAGGACGAACGACGAAATCGGATCAAATTTCGGGGTCACGTTGCACAAAGTAATCTTTTGCACCACCCTTTAAGTCTGCAAAATTTTATCGAAATCGGTTCAGATTTCGATATAGCTCTCATATATATCGCCCGATTTTGCCAAATTAGGTCATAAAACCCTTATTTATCAAACGATCTTACTCAAACTTGGCTTAGTTTATAGTGCTAACGATATGTGCACAAAATCATCGAAATCGGTTCAGATTTAGCTATACCTCCCACATGTATGTATCGCCCGATTTTGCCGTAAAACTCTTATTTATCAACCGATTCTACTCAAATTTGTCTAAATTTAAACTTCTATAACACTAAATGTATGTGCAAAATTTCATCGAAATCGTTTCAGATTTAGATATAGCTCCCATATATATGTATCGCCCGATTTTACCTAATTTGGCCATAATAACCTTATTTTTGACCATAGAGGCCTTATTTATTAACTGATCGTACTCAAATTTTGCACAAGGTAACCGTTTGTGGTATCAATCACACCTGCAAAACATTATACAAATTGGTTCAGATTTAGATATAGCTCCCATATATATGACTTGCTCAATTTTCCCAAATTTGGCCATAATACTCTTATTTATTAACCAATTTTACTCAAATTTCAAATTTTGAAATATTAGCCGATCGTATTTGGACTTATGTGTAGCTCTTACAAAATAATATTGCCCGATTTTTACAAATTTGGATTTATTACCCACAACTAATTGAGCGAATCCCTCTTTTTAATAATGGACTCAATATTAGTAGCATACTATCTCTGTAGCTGCAAAATCAACTATAGCTCCTAATATCGGACATTTCTGCACAGCTTGTGACAAGACTCCCATAAACATGTGCTCCTTTATGTTCTTAAATATGAAAATGCCGTTTAACACCCAAATCTATACCATTGATACACCACAAACAATGTCTACTAATTCAGTCGGGATGGTTTAGGGTATGATATAGTCGGCCCCGTTCGATTTCTACTTTACTCACTTGTTTTTTTTTTACTAATATTGTGTTCCACCCTAGTGCATTAGCCGACTTAAATTTTGAGTCTATAGATTTTGTAGAAGTCTATCAAATTCTTTGGAAGTCTATCAAATTCTGTAGAAGTCTATCAAATTCTGTCGGGCCTGGTCCGGTCCAAATTTAGACTTTCCTTAATTGTTTTAATTGAATCGATTAAAAAATTAATTGAATTAGCTAATGAGATCAATTTATTTTTTAATCAAGTATATTTGTTATGCCCAATTAAGACTGTAACTGAACTATCATTTGATCGTTTTCGTGATCCCAAAAGTGAAACAAAATTTTTACCGAAATCGCTTCTCAATAACTTCTTTGTTACACTTGCTGTGTGACTTATGTCCATTGTCTTCTTGAAACCACATATCATGCAAGTGAAGTGCATTTTGGTCAAAAAAGTTGGATATAATCTCACGGTAACGTTCGTCATTCACAGTTACGATTCGCATCATCTTTTAAATTACGGTTCAGTGATGATACTAGCCCATGAACCGCACCAAACTGTGACATTTTCTAGATGCATAGGTAGGTTTTGCATTACTTCTGGCTGATCTCTTATTTACGTTTTCATTCAACCAAAAATGAGCTTCGTCATTTGTTAATTAATTGAATTAGCTAATGAGATCAATTTATTTTTTAATAAAGTATATTTGTTATGCCCAATTAAGACTGTAACTGAACTATCATTTGATCGTTTTCGTGATCCCAAAAGTGAAACAAAATTTTTACCGAAATCGCTTCTCAATAACTTCTTTGTTACACTTGCTGTGTGACTTATGTCCATTGTCTTCTTGAAACCACATATCATGCAAGTGAAGTGCATTTTGGTCAAAAAAGTTGGATATAATCTCACGGTAACGTTCGTCATTCACAGTTACGATTCGCATCATCTTTTAAATTACGGTTCAGTGATGATACTAGCCCATGAACCGCACCAAACTGTGACATTTTCTAGATGCATAGGTAGGTTTTGCATTACTTCTGGCTGATCTCTTATTTACGTTTTCATTCAACCAAAAATGAGCTTCGTCGCTGAACTCAATTTTTCGATAAAAAAGAATCTTCGGCCAACATTCCAGAACACGCATTTTGATAATAAAAGTCAACAATTTGCTTGCGTTGCTCATTTATAAGACGAATCGTGTTTAAATTATAAACCAAACTGAGGATATTTGGCAGTGGAACATAACAAGAAACGTGCGTCAGTTGTTTATACCAGTATTGCTAAAAATATAATAGCTATAAAATCACCATTTATCTACCGTATAAGAACTAAACAAATGTGGCTTCCTATCAATTTCTATTTGAATATAGGGTCTATATAAACCAATTCCTTAATTTCTCGTCTTCACACAGAACGAAATATGACCAATATTTTTCCAATTAATTGAATTTAATTTAATTCTCTAAAAATAAAAACCAACCACAAAAATTAATTGTATCGATTAATTTTTTATTTGATGTTGCTGATTAATCATATCTGTGATCCAATTAATTTTTAATCGGAATGTCTTCAATTTCGATTACAAATTAATTTGATCAATTCCTTTCATGCACTAATAGAAAAAGTTTCGTTATATTAACGAAATGTGTCGTTAAAAGTCAGCCAATGAAACAAATTCGTTATTATAACGAATTTTCTGTAAACCAAAGTAACGTTTCATACTATTAACGAATATTTTCATTCTATTAATGAAAATGTTTCGTTATATCAATGAAAATTTTTCGTTGGCTGACTTTTAATGAAATTTTCTTTGTGTGTGATTGAAAATAAAAATTTCTTTTCAACGTTGTCGCACTTCAAGTTTTTAAGAACCTTGACCTGGTGCAACAAAAACAGCTGCCAGAGAGAGGCAAAAACCACGATCTATTACCACATGTCATCGATAAAAAAAGGATTCAATACCTGTGGCTGTCAATGGGCTTGAATGCCTATGTGTGCGTGTGTATCAATACACACTTCCGAATATTTCAATCATCTGGCAGCTTTCTACAATCATGGTAGGCTTAGGCATTTGGATGTACACAAAGTTTTTGAATGGACATGCAAACCATTCGTCCGCTTCCTTTCCACTTCCACAACATTATGGGCAAAATTTCATTGAAGTCCTTTTCTATTGAATAATTCGTCTTTAAGGAACTTGAAATATTCAATCACCATGAAGCATGAAGTAAGTGCTTGTTTTTGCAATGGGAACCATTTTCCTCCGTTTTCACAAGAGATGTAGCATTCAAGTTGATAAAAGACCCAATGAGCAAAACAAATTTGTCTGAATAGGTGCTTTAAAGCTATCATCCAATTATTGTTTAAAATATTGCTTTTATTTTTGTTCTGAAAAGACATCGGCATTTTTAAATCTTGAGTGTACAAATTTAAAAATACAAAATGTTTAAATGAAATTTTCTGTGGCAAAACAACATACATACGTCGTTATATGAGAAGTTATATTTTTATCGGTAATTTTTAAAAGTGTTTCCTTGAGCAATACATTCTCAAAATGATCCTATTCTACTAACTGACAGCACGTTCCTCCACTCAAGGAAAATTTGCTTCTGAAGCGATGGTGTGGTCAGGTGCACGCACTGAAAAAACATGTTTGGGCATGGTTGCCGCATCTATTTAATGCTTATCTAGAGTATGTAATTGTCGCGAAAACTATGTATTTTGTCTTTATAAAAAAATTTTCGAGCGGAGAAAAATATATGTTGGCAATAAGCATTTAAATGGTTCCCAGATGCCGCAAACATGTCCTATTATTTACATGATAGAATTTGAGACCATTACATAGCCGGGAAAATCATGTTCCTGACCATTCATTTTTTTTACTTTTTTGCAGGGAAAAAAGTATTTTTATAGGTTACGTATAGACATGTCTAGAACCATTATATAGCCATAAAGACCATGTACATTGTTTTCGTGACCATTCAATTTTTTTAATTTTTTTGCATCGAAAAGAATTTTATAAAAACATTGACAGGTACACACGATTTTCATTTTGCGCGTCAGTCGTGTGTTGATTGTTTCTTGGAATGGACGGAGAATACGGAATTACTGTGTTTTGTGTTTATTTATTTATTCAGAAGTGGCACGTGGTTTTATGTGAATACAATAAAGGAAAGTGTAATTGAAAAAATGTACCTGTTTTTTTTGTTCTGCATTTTGATATATGGTATAATTTATTTTTATTTGTAGTTACATGATGTCTGCGTTGATACATTTGATGGGCACAAGTAAATATTGAATGATTTCTTATTATTGAAATTGAACCAAAATAGAGTATGTAAAAATAAACAATCATTTAATTTATAAATAAATAAAAATCAATAAATAAAATGAATTTTGTGTTTTCTTTTCGCAAGTGGCGTCCTTTTTTCGACGACGAAAAAAGTTTTTTTTCATAAAGATCACAACATTTTAGATTGTGACATTGTTCTTTTAACTGGAAGAAAACCATTTTTGACGAATACCATAACATTTTAGATCGTGATCATTTTCTGTTGATTCAAACAAAATTATTTGTATCAATATAATAACATTTTAGATGAGGACAATTTTCTTTTTCTTAGAACCATGGTCACTGAGCCAACATGGTTGCAGGTGAAAATGTTACATGGTCGCCGCAAAAATAGCTCCTATCATATTATTTTGCTCTTCGAATATGATTGTGACAATCATGTTTCTTCTCTGCGTGCGTCACCGGACATGAATGCTATCAAATCATGTGCCCTACTTCATTTCGTCATCACAGTGGGGTCATCCTCATGAACCTCCTAAATACTTTCAGCTTGGGCTCTTTAGAGAGCAAGATGTACGAGAAGTCAAATCAGGGGATCGATTATTATCGAGAATACACGTAAGTGTAAACCGATATGCACTGATATTGGCATTCTAAACAGACAGAACCAAAGATTACGATTATGAACTTTCTTTTTATTAAAATTTCTTTGCTTTAAAGAGTTTGTTGTTAATATTGTGTAAATGGCCTTTTCTAAAATTTAAGTTGCATATTCTTTCATTCCTGGATCAATATTTTTTCAGTGTAGGGGTCGTTTATTATTATATGTGGCTGTTTCTAAGAAGACGGATAATGACATTAAGAGCTTAATTATAAGTTGTATTATTTTTTGGTGTGTATAATGAAATATGATAGACTAGACCAAAGTATGCTTACTATGTTATAGCCCCCAGATGGTAGTGCACTTTTACGTATAGCCCCTATATAAACCGAAGCTCAGATTTAGCTTGCGGAGCCTCTTGGAAGAGCAAAATTCATCGGATCCGCTTGAAATTTGGTACACGGTGTTAGTATATGGTCTCCAATAACCATGCAGGAATTGGTCCATATCGATCCATAATTATATGTAGCCCCCATATAAACCAATCCCCAGATTTGACTTCAGAAGCCCCTTGGAAGAGCAAAATTCACCCGATCCGGTTGAAATTTGGTACGTGGTCTTAGTATATGGTCTCTAACAATCAAGCAAAAGCTGGTCCATACCGGTCTTAATTATATAACCCACATTTAAACCGATCCCCAGATTTGACCTCCGGAGATCTTGGCAAAATTCATCCGATCCGCTCGAAATTTGGTACGTGGTGAAATTTGGTACATCGCGCTAGTATATGGCCGCTAACAACATTGCCAAAAATAGTCCATATCGGTCTATAGTTATAAATACCCGATCCCAAAAAATAATCTACCAAAATTGTATTTCTATAGAAAATTTTGTCAAAATGTTATTACTATAGAAAATTTTGTCAAAATTTTATTACTATACAAAATTTTGTCAAGACTTTATTTCTATAGAAAATTTTGTTAAAATTTTATTTCTATAGAAAATTTTGTTAAAATTTTATTTCTATAGAAAATTTTGTCAAAATTTTATTTCTATAGAAAATTTTGTCAAACTAAATTATATACAACATACCTAATCGGTCGTTTTTTTATACCCTCCACCATAGGAGGGGTATATTAACTTTGCCATTCCGTTTGTAACACATCGAAATATTGCTCTAAGACACCATAAAGTATATATATTCTGGGTCGTGGTGAAATTCTGAGTCGATCTGAGCATGTCCGTCCGTCCGTCCGTCTGTTGAAATCACGTTAACTTCCGAACGAAACAAGCTATCTACTTGAAACTTGGCACAAGTAGTTGTTATTGATGTAGGTCGGATGGTATTGCAAATGGGCCATATCGGTACACTTTTACGTATAGCCCCCATATAAACGGATCCACAAATTTAGCTTGCGAGGCCTCTAAGAGAAGCAAATTTCATCCGATCCGGCTGAAATTTGACACATGGTGTTAATATATGATCCCTAACAACCATGCAAAAATTGGTCCACATCGGTCCATAAATATATATAGCCCCCATATAAACCGATCCCCCGATTTGGCTTGCGAGGCCTCTAAGAGAAGCAAATTTCATCCGATCCCGCTGAAATTTGGTACATGGTGTTAGTATATGGTCTCTAACAAACATGCAAAAATTGGTCCACATCGGTCTATAATTATATATAGCCCCCATATAAACCGATCCCACGATTTGGCTTGCGAGGCCTCTAAGAGAAGCAAATTTCATCCGATCCGGCTGAAATTTGGTACATGGTGTTAGTATATGGTGTCTAACAACCATGCAAACATTTGTCCACATATAAACCGATCCCCAGATTTGACCTCCAGAGTCCCTTGGAAGAGCAAAATTCTTCCCATTCGGTTGAAATTTGGTACGTGATGTTAGTATATGGTATCCAACAACCATGCAGGAATTGGTTCCTATCAGCCCATAATTATATATAGCTCCCATATAAACCGATCCCCAGATTTGACCTCCGGTGCCTTTTGGAGAAGCAAAATTCATCCGATCTGCTTGAAATTTGGTACGTGGTGATCGTATATGATGTTTAACAACCATGCCAAAAGTGGTCCATATCAGTCCATAATCATATATAGCCCCATAGAAACCGATCCCGAGATTTGGTTTTGGATCCTCTTGGAGGAGCAAATTTCATCAGAGTGAGTTGAAATTTGGTACATTGTGCTAGTATATGGTCGTACATGGCAATCCATGGTGGAGGGTACATAAGATTCGGCCTGGCCGAACTTACGGCCGTATATACTTGTTTTTTTTTTATATATACCCCGTATGGACAACTTACAATTGAGAAGGCGGTGTTAAAAAGTTTTAAGATCGGCAAGTGTTACCGCAACCCAAGTAATTCGATTGTGGATGACAGTCTGTAGTAGAAGTTTCTACGCAATCCATGGTGGAGGGTACATAAGATTCGGCCTGGCCGAACTTACGGCAGTATATACTTGATACCTTGCCATCGGCAAGTGTTATCTCAACCCAAGTAATTCGATTGTGGATGACAGTCTTTAGAAGAAGTTTCTACGCAATCCATGGTGGAGGGTACATAAGCTTCGGCCTGGCCGAACTTACGGCCGTATATACTTGTTTTCTTTACTTTACTAATCCTCGAATTTTCATTCATTATCAGTGGCCAAAGTATATTAAACTCTCATATCATTTTCACAGTTACCACATAATATCGTTTAGAAATGAACGTTACTCATTATGATATTTATTAATACTCTCATTATCATACCCAGTGTTATGGAAGTAACGACCCCTTATGTTCATATGACTCTATGAGTAGATGCTAGTCAGTCATTCAGTTAGCAATAACCATTTAAAAGGCACTTTAATTTAATATGAGGAACTATTTTAAGTCCCTCAATGTAATCCCTACCATCATGTCAGTCACTTTAATAACCGGAGAAATTTGATTTTGCCGTGTGAGTATTTGGCCATTTTTGCTATAAGCCAAATAAAGCTATGAACATCCCCCATATTGTTGCCTGTCTGTTGTTATGCTAAGGAGGAATAGATTTCATTATGAAATTGTTCTTCATTTTCATAGTATTTTCCTCTTACCAATGTAGTGAGTGGGTAATTATTTTCGGTAGCGTGTGGGGAGTATTAGCTTTACTTTCTGTATTAATAAGAGCGGATACGGATACCGTGCTTGGTACTTGCGTAAATGTGCGTTATGTTAATCACTTTAGTTTTTCCTTCAGAACGACTTTTCCCCTGCTATTTTTACTTTCCATATCAGTATAATCTATTTTTCATACCCTAATAACCACCGAACATTGTTACTATCATTTGTGAAGATATTGCACAGTGGAATCGTTATGAAGTAAGGGAATGCTAAGAACTAATGTTTCTGTCTTTCGAAAACGTATATTCCATTATCGTTATGTCAATGCGCAATGTTAATAATTTGTTTTATGTGTGCACGGACCAAAAAGACTGTTTTTATATGTTTGGGACTAACAATTATATGTTTGGAACTCAAATTTTTAACACAATATTTTTAAGGGCAAGCATATAATGTTAATAAACTAGCATAACATATTTGGGACATATATGTTAATATGCTAGAACATATTATGTTTGGCACATAACATTTTTGTAAATATAATATGTTTGGATGCCTATAAACGTATATGTGTTTAGAAAGAGAGACCTAGAGAATATGTTGCAAATAGAAGAAGCGAAGTAACCAATTGGCGCCTTAAAAATATATATACACAAAGAACATTTCATTAACATTTTTTCTACCAATGTATGCCCATATGAAGAAAAAAACTGAAGAAATGAATAAATTAAAATTTGTTTCCTGGAAAATTTGTTTGTTTTGAAAGTACGCGAAACTCATTTTGAAAAAGAATTGTGTCTTAAATATACCTGTTTTTTCTTCATGTGCTGTCAAAGTCCAAAATTTTGTTTTTATTTTCTGTGTACATTTCCTTTCTTTCTCTACTATAATACAAGAAATGTACAAATACTGGATATTTACTGCGCTACCCTTGGATTAAGGCACCATTTAGAGCCTATAGCTCTTCTGAAAAATGCAAAACATCATCCAATTCAGTTTCCTCTCTAATCTTTTAAATATCTGGTCACCCGAAAGGATTTGGCCACGCACACAGCCAAGCACGTCTATTTATATATTCTAATGTAATGCATACACATACACCCTCAAAAAAAGATCGCTTCTCTAATGTATGTTACAAACATATTTTGCAGAAGCACAAATAATATTGGATATTGCCGAAACATTATTATGTTTTTTACGTAAACATATTATGTGTTTGGAAGCATTTTGAGCCCAAAAATATTATATGCTTGGAAAAATTTTCTAGCAAAAACATTGTCTCAAAAAAAATTGTTTCAGCCTAATTACATATTCCCTCACATCTTTCTCACTTCCACGAGATTTTTTAGTTCTTAGCACCTTTTTCTCTAATACAATGTTGAAAAAATTATTCAATTTTATAATTTTTTTAAATCTATACAGTTTATAGGCCAACACATAGGGCTACGTAACTGTTATTGTCATCAATAGACAATTATCGTTATAAGTTATATTTATATAGCATAGCTCGCGGCGCCCACGATCCGATGCAAACATAACATTATTTAACAGAAACATACATTTGTTGACTACGTGGAGCAATTTGCCTTGAATGCAAAGGGTTGTGGGCTTAATTCCTGCTCCGACCGAATACCATTTTTTTTAACATTTATTTTTACGTATATTCCAAAAATATAAACGTAATGGACTGAAAAATTATACAAGTTTGTAACAATTTTGTACCAAAAAATTTTTTATAAAAGTTTGACATTTTTGAAGAAATTCAAAAACCCTAACAAAAGAATAACGTGAAGTCGAGTATAAACATAAATAATTTTACAATATACACATAAATTTATTTAGGCGTGATTTTTATACCCTAAACCACATAGTGGTCAGGGTATAATAACTTTGATCTGCCAAAAAAATGTGCCTACCAGAAATATTGATTTTAGACCCCATAAAATATATACTGATCGACTCAGAATCACCTCCTTCGTCGATCTAGCGCTTGGTGTCCGTCCGTCCGTCCATGTATTTGTTGTTCGCAGGATTCCGGTCGCAATTATTAACCGATTTTGATGAAATTTGGTATGTGGCGTTTCTTTGGTACAGGGACAAACGCTATTGAAAAAAAAAATCGGATCAAATTTAGATATAGCTCCCATATATATGTATCGCCAGATTTCGCCAAATGGGGTCAGATTACGTTCATTTACTAACCGATCGGTGTCAAATTTGTAATAAAGTAATCGAATTGACTACCATTTGTGTGCCAAATTTCTTCAAAATCGGTTCAGATTTAGATATAGCTCCCGATTTTTCCAAATTGGGCCATCAGTCCCTTATTTATCGACCGATCTGACTCAAAGTTGGCCAAATCTAATTTTTTATAGCACTTACTATATGTGCAAAAATCATCGAAATCGGTTCAGATTTAGCTTCAGCTCCCACATATATATATCGACCGATTTTGACAAGTTTGGCCATAAAACCCTTATTTATCAACTCTAATCTTCTATTGCACTGACTCTATGTGCAAAATATCATCCAAATCGGTTCAGATTTAGATATAGCTCCCATATATATGTAGCGCCCGATTTTCAAAAATTTGCCCCTTATAACCTTATTTCTGACCATAGTGGTCTCATTTATTAACCGATCTTGCTCAAATTTAGCACAATGTAAACTCCTGTAATATCAACAAAACCCGCAAAATATAATCCAAATCGGTTTAGATTTAGATATAGCTCCCATATATATGTATCGCCCGTTTTTGAAAAATTTGCTTCTTATAACTTTATTGCTGATCATAATAGCCTTATTTAATACCCGATCTTATTCTAATTTAGCACAGGATAACCTTCTGTGGAACCAAATCTGGAAAATATCAATTAAATCGGTTTAGATTTAGATATAGCTCCCATATATATGCATCGATCAATTGTCCCAAATTTGGCCATAATACTCTTATTTATTAAACAATTCTATTCAAGTTGCAAAATTTTATGTATTATCCGATCGTATTTAGACTTACATGTAACACTTCCATTATAATATTGCACAGTTTTTACGAATTCCGTTTTATTACCCACATTAATTGAGCGATTTCCTCTTTTTTTAATAATGGGCTCAGTATTAGTTGTATACAAACTCTGTATGTGCAAAATCAACTATAGCTACAACTATATATAACATCAGAATTTTCTGCTCAGATTGTGACAAAACTCCCATAAAAATTTACCATCTCTATTTCTTTCTCTACACTAATAGAAAAAATTACGTTCCGCAGTCGTGAACGGACGGTGACAAAATAAAACGGAAACGTTGATAAAAAATCAAAACTGAATGTTCAAGATTTCGTCCACGGGCGTTCACGATTTCATGAACGGCATTCGTTTTTCTTTGGCCATGAAAATTCTTAAAATAATCCTTTGACGTTGTTATGCAACTCCGCCGGTGGTTCAATGTGCTAAGACGACTGTTAACGCGTATGGTGCAGATGACACAGGTACGAGTCACGGTAGCGGAAATCTTCTTTTAATTTTGTTTTTAAATTCGTAATCATTACGTTTTCAGATCATGAAAGCTGGTTGTTGTTTTGACAACGCATTGTGTTATTTTAACGTTGTCAGATTGACCCCATATGTTCTCAGTTTGACAACACATGTGTGTTGATTCACTTTCATGAACGGATCGTTTTGAAATGACCACGCCGTTCATGATTTTTTCTATGGGTGTGTAAACTCTCTCTCTCTCTCTGTCGCTCTCTGGATAAAATATCACAACATATATAACAGGTTGGCTGATAAGTCCCCGGTCTGACACATAGATCGCGTCGCTAGTATTAAATACATATTACTTTTATACACCGAAAGAATTTTCTTCGTAAATAGAACGAAGAATTTCGTTAAAAGTACGAAAATTGTCATTGTTTTACAACCAAAGAAACTTTTCATTAAAAGTACGAAATATTTCGTACTTTTTACGAAGAAAAATTCTTCCAAAATTTTCGCAGTTTGTAAGAAAAAAATTCGTACTTTTTATGAAGAATCTTCGTACTTTTTATAAAAAATCTTCGTACTTTTTATGAAACAATTTCGTTCTTTTTATGAAAATGTTTCGTACTTTTTATGAAAAATTTTTGTAGTTTTTATGAAAAATGTTCGTACTTTTTTCTGAAAAATGTTCGAACTTTTAGAAAAAAAATTTATAGTCGAAAGTGCATTTGGTTGTAGTTGCAAGTGTGAAAAATGACATCACTACTTTACATCTTAAATTTTTGAATAATTTTTAGTTTTATTGCTACACTTTTATTCATAGCGCGCTATCACCCAAATGAAAAGTAGCATAGACTTGCATAAAAAATAGAATAAAGGAATACACTCAAGCACATTATAAAAGACAATTTAATGTTGCGAACGGAAATTTTACAACTTCAATGAAACTTCTTCGTTATTTCAAAGAAAATGTTTCGTGCTTTTTATGAAGAAATTTTAACGCAGAATGTTTCGTAAAATATTCGTAAAAACTTCTTCACAAAGTTCATGAAATGTGAAGAAAGTTTCGTTAAAAGTAAGAACTTTTTACGAAGAAAAGTTAATGTAGAATGTTTCGTAGAAGTTTCGTATATTCGTAAAATGTTCTTCGTAAAATTTACGAAAATGAATGAAAATTTCGTTATTTTAATGAAGAATTCAGGAAGAATAGTTAATGAAGAATTCTTCGTAAAATTAACGAAGAGAATTCTTTCGGTGTATAGTACCAACCTTCAAATGATTCGCGTCAAAATTTGACGTCTGTAAGTCAATTAGTTTATGAGATAGAGAGTCTTTTGTGAAGCAACTTTTGTTATTGTGAAAAAAAAAATGGAAAAAAGGAATTTCATGTTTTGATAAAATACTGTTTTGTGAAGGGAAAAAATACGGTGGAAGCAAAAACTTGGCTTGATAATGAGTTTCCGGACTCTGCCCCAGGGAAATCAACAATGATTGATTGGTATGCAAAAAAAAGCGTGGTGAAATGAGCACGGAGGACGTTGAACGCAGTGGACGCCCGAAGGAGGTGGTTACCGACGAAAACATCAAAATAATCCACAAAATGATTTTGAATGATCGAGATAGCAGAGGCCTTAAAGATATCAAAGGAACGTGTTAGTCATATCATTCATCAATATTTGGATATGTGGGAGCTCTGTGCAAAATGGGTGCAGCGTGAGCTCACATTTGACCAAAACCAACAACGTGTTGATGATTCTGAGCGGTATTTGTAGCTTTGAACTCGTAATACACCCGAGTTTTTACGTCGATATGTGACAATGGATGAAACATGGCTCCATCATTACACTCCTGAGTCCAATCGACAGTAGGGTGAGTGGACAGCGACCGGTGAATCGTCTCCGAAGCGTGGAAAGACTCAAAAGTCCGCTGGCAAAGTAATGGCCTCTGTTTTTTAGGATGCGCATGGAATAATTTTTATCGATTATCTTGAGAAGGGAAAAACCATATGGCGTTATTGGAGCGTTTGAAGGTCGAAATCGCGCAAAACGGCCCCAAATGAAGAAGAACAAGTATATAAAGCAGTAAGTTCGGCCGGGCCGAATCTTAAATACCCACCACCATGAATGAAATATTATAGTTTCCTGTGAAAATTTCAGGGGGATTTGAAACAAGCAGACCAGTTCAACCAGTACACTTCCCGAAGATAAATTCGAAGATTTTACCTATGATGACTAGATCAGATTCGGGATTTATAAGAACCATATTTGTTTGAGTTTTAGAGGAATCATAAACATCGTGTGCAAGAAAACGATGAAATAACGCCTTGATTTAAAATCTAACATAACATCTGTAGATTTTTACCCCCATTATTTAAATGATTACCAGAAGTAAAATGTGGAAAGTATAATTCAGTTTCAAGCAATTTTCATTATCAGGGCACATGGACCGATACTCACCATGTTTGGCACACCTCTTTGTGGTCCTAAAATACCTCTAGATTTCCAATTTCAGGCAAATTGGATAGAAACTAAGGTTTTTATAAGCCCAAGACCCCAAATCGGGAGGTCGGTTTATATGGGGACTATATCAAAACTTGGACCGATATAGACCATCTTCGAACTTGACCTGCCTGCAGACAAAAGGCGAGTTTGTACGAAATTTCAGCACGATTGTTTTATTATTGAAGACTGTAGCGTGATTACAACAGACAGCCAGACAGACGGACAGACGGACATGGCTATATCGTCTTAGAATTTCTCCCTGAACAAGAATATATATATATATATATATATATATATATATATATATATATATATATATATATATATATATATATATATATATATATATATATATATATATATATATATATATATATATAGTCGGAAATCGATATTTCGAGAGTTACAAACAGAATGACATTTAGCTAGTTTAGGAGCATTACAATTATGCACTTAAATATATTGTATTTAAAAAATTATGCAACCATATAATTTTTACACCCAAACATATGAAATTTCCTGGTTTTAACAACGCTTTGTGGAAATCTCAAAATGTGGACTAAAATTTAATTCAATTTTCGTGCGAGATAGTTCAATCTTCCTATAAAACAGTTCACTTTTCTCAAAATGTGGAGTAAACTTGAGTTCAATTTCGTGCGAGGTAGTTCATTCTTCCTATAAAACAGTTCACTTTTTTTCGGTGTAACATAATAACATGAGAATATTATAATAACATAAAAAGGACACCATAAACGAGTCAAATGCTAATATTCCTAATAATTTACTGACAGTTGATCTAAGGAATTTGTATGGTAATAGTAGATTTAAAGTTTACGTTAACTTTTGTGCACCGCAAAAAAGTGAATTTCTATTGAACTTCTAACTTTCATTAGAAATTTAAAATAACGGTACATTGAATTGGTGTCTAGCGACAAAATCGCTAATGATAAGTATAGCATAGAGGGTGATAAACATTGTTAAAAATAAAAATTTTAAGTGCCTTATTTTCGTCCAAAAGAGAAATGAAACAATTTTTGCATATATATTTATTTTACAGAGGTATGTGTGCCAAATTTGGTTGAAATCGTTTGAGGTTTAGATATAGCTCTCTTTTTCCGATTTGGGCAAAAATGGCCAAAATACCAAAATTTTCCACAGTTAACTCGAAAACTTAAAAAATGAATCAAATTGTTCTATAACTCTAATACATATCTACCGACCGATACGTCATAAATGCACTTTTGCGAAGTAGCCTAAAAATATGTGCGTGAAGATAAATTGTAAATGTAACTAGCCGAGGCACAAACCATGTAGTTTTTGCCTGCGCACCTAATGGGTTAATTACAATTTGGGAAGATAAAATATTTAATAAAATTGAGCACTTTCCAATATATTTTGGTATTAAACGAAAGATCTTGAAGAGTACAATAAATGAAAGTGGTTTTTATTATCGAAAGCATCTCAGAAATGTTAGTTTTGCTGCTATATTTTAAAAAATAGTTTGTCCAACTTGAAAAAAGTTTAACTATGCCCACTGTGCAAAACCTGCTCTACATTTTTTGGTATCAAATGAAAGCTATTGACGAGTACTAATGCTAGTGGTCTTTATTTTCGAAAGCATTCCAGAAATATTGTTACGAATTTGATAATTATAGATATAAGTTTATTTAAATTGGTTTCCGTTAATTTAAAAATTCAATTGTAACGATAAAATTTCGCTATCACTTGTTGGAATCATCTATTCATTTTCTAGTATTTTCCTGAATTTCTTTTATGTTCTTTTGTTTGCTTATCGAAATGTTAGTTCTTACTCTCTCATAGAATAGCAACCCCTTTGCTTTGTTATTTTGCATCCTCATTTCATCTCATTGTCTATTGTCATTATTGTTGTTGTTGTAGTAATGCGAGCATATATCTATGTGAGTGTGTATGTGTTCGGCAGCCACCAGATGAACAACTTAATGGTCGTAGATCCTTCTAGCATTGTCTAAGAATGTTCTGGCGTTGCCAGAATATGGTAGTGCTACCAGAATGTTCTCGTATTGCCACACCGTCATATATAAAAGCGCTCGCATGCTGCTAACGAGTGAGTCTTATAACAAACGAATAACTTCAGTGTGAACGAATTGTAAAGTGTGAAGTCATAGTAAATAAATTGTAGATTGTCGTTATTTAAAAGAACTGTGTTTTAATTGTCTGGTAAATAAAAACGCCTAAATATAAAAACGTAACAATTGGTGTCAGAAGTGGGATAACGGAAAAAAATCTACAATGAAGTTTAATGAGCTTCGTGTGGAAGACTTAAAAAAGGAATTGAGCAAACTGGAGCTGCCGACAGCAGGCAATAAGGCCCAGCTTCAAAAGCGTCTACTGGAAGAGTTTGAACGGCGTAATATGGACATTGCGACGCATGAGTTTGATTATAAGGAAGACATTGATGAATCAATACTCGTCAATACAAGCAGTGTAGAAACTCCATCTGTGGCTTCGAGTGTTGTGGATTACACATCAATGCTCAATGTTTTGAGCAAAATAATGGAAGACAATTCTAGAAAAATGGAAGAAAATTCTAGAAAATTGCTGGAAGAAAACGCTCTAAAAATGCAAGAAAATTCTCGAAAAATGATGGAAGAAAATTCTCTTCTTTTGGTGGAGAAATTTGACGAAAATTCTAGAAATCTTAATGAAAAGTTACAACAAAATTCGGAAGGTATGGAGAAACGCGTAGACCACATTGAAAGTCAAATTGTGGAATTGGATAAGAAATTTGTGGTTCACGATGAAAAATTTCTACACCTTGAGAAAAAAATGTCAGAACTAGAAATGAAAGGTGGTCCAGTGCGCGTAATCGAGGGCCCAAAAATCAAAACTCCTGTTTTTGATGGCTCATCTTCATTTGATGTTTTCAAATTCCAATTTGAGACGGTGGCATCCAGAAACATGTGGAATGACAACGACAGAGCAATTGAACTTCTGTTGGCATTGAAGGGTAATGCTGCCGATGTAATACAAAGTATCCCAACTTCTTCCAGAAATAACTATAACGAAGTAATAGCTGTACTACAACGTAAGTATGGTGGAGAACATAAGCAAGACATCTTTAGAATGGAATTAAGAGGTAGAGTCCAGAAATCAAACGAGACTCTACAAGACTTTGCAACAGAAGTTGAGCGGTTGGTGCTACTGGCATACCCAGGAGAGAGTCACCCACTTGTGGACCGCATCAAAATTGAGACCTTTGTGAATGGCATTCGAGACACAGACATAAAATGTGCAACATATGCGTCACAAAAGGCTACATTCGCAGAAACAGTAACGTTTGCACTTGCGCAAGAAACTGCGAGATTGCTAGCACGGCCTCAAATTCACAAAGTACGCAGAGTAGAGACCGAGTGTGAAGAATCGAAATCGGTCATTGAATTGGTAAAAGAGGCTCTAAAGCAGATAATGCAAGAAATGAAGCAGCAGGCAAATAAATCTAGAATAAAATGCTATAACTGTGATAAGGCTGGACATCTTTCCCGGGAATGTAAAGCGTGGCGTAAAACGTCGGGGTCAATCTCGCCATCTCCATTAAACAATAATCAGAAGAAGGCTACCACAAAGCCAAGCGACTCAAATTCAAATTTTGCGGATAATAGAAAAGGTGGCAAACAAGTTATTGATCAAGCCTTGACACGACGGCATTGCAATGTAGAAAGCAGACGATACTCGAAGGCTGAACCAAAGGAGACAGTTGTAAATGTCAGGCAGTTACACATCGAATCTGGCACAGACTGGCCAACAGAGCAACGTAAAGATCCCATTCTGAGAAAAATTATTTCGGCAAAAGAAGAAAATAAGAAACCCAGCAAGAAAGACATCGCAGCCGAAAGTCCACTTATGAAATCATACTGGGCTCAATGGGATAGTTTAGTTCTAGTCAATGGATGCCTGCAACGTAAATGGGAAAGCGAAGATGGCAAGAGCAGCCGAAATTTGATCATCGTTCCAGATTCCAAAATAAGAGACGTTTTGGCGGAGTTCCATAATGGTCCCAGTGGAGGTCATCTGGGAATAACCAAAACCGCCGAAAAAGTGAAGCAACGATTCTACTGGGTTGGATGCCAGAAATCAATTGCTGAATGGGTAGCCAATTGCGAGAAGTGCATGAAGGCGAAAGGTCCAACAAGGAAAAGTCGAGGTCCTATGCAAGAGTATAGACCTGGAGCCCCGTTTGAAAGAATAGCAATGGACGTGGCAGGCCCTTTGCCAGTAAGTGATTCTGGAAACCGTTATGTCCTTGTGGTCATGAATTACTTCAGCAAATGGCCGGAGGTGTATGCAATTCCAAACCAAGAGGCAAAAACGATTGTGGATGTGGTCAACAAAAACTGGATATGTCGCTACGGTGTGCCGTCCGAGATTCACTCAGACCAGGGAAGAAATTTTGAATCGGCCATATTCAAAGAGATGTGTGAATCCCTTGGTATCAAGAAAACGAGGACTACGCCATTACATCCACAATCCGATGGCATGGTAGAAAGGTTTAATCCCACCCTGGAGGAACACCTTCGAAAAGTGGTGGACAACGGCTAGAGGGACTGGGACGAGCATATTCCAAAGTTTTTGCTGTCGTATAGATCTGCCATTCATGATTCCACCTCTCGAACACCGGCCAATGTTCTATTCGGAACTGAGTTGAAGTTGCCTGGAGATCTGATACTCGGCGCTAAACCTAATAAGCTCGCCATGGAAGAAAACAGAAACGACATCCCAAACACTTTCGGTGAAGTTCACGAATCAGTGCGCAACAAAATAAAAATGGTCAGCAACAGAATGAAGGCGAGATACGATCGTGCTGTAAATACTGAGGGCTTCCAAGAAGGTTCTGCTATTTAACCCGCAACGAAAGAAACGATTGTGTCCTAAACTGCAAACACAGTGGGAAGGCCCATACAAACTCATCAAGAAGATCAATGAAGATTGAAGATTGTCATTATTTAAAAGAACTGTGTTTTAATTGTCGGGTAAATAAAAACGCCCAAATATAACAAGTATATACAGCACTAAGTTCGGCCGGGCCGAATCTTAAATACCCACCACCATGAACCAAATATTAGGGTTTCCTTTGAAATTTCAGGAGGGCTTGAGGACACTTCCCGAAGATAAATTTAAAGATTTCACCTATGAGGACTATATCAGATTCTGGATTTATAAGAACCATTTTTGTTTGAGTTTTAGAGGAATCATTAACATCTCTTGTAAGTGTGCAAGAAAATTATAAAATAACGTCTTGATTTGAAATCTTAAATCTGTAGAAGTAAAATCTGGAAATTTTACATTGAGTTTCAAGCAATTTTCGTAATCAGTGCGCCTTCTACACCCTCAAGAAGTGAAGTCGGTCTATATGGAGGCATTACCAAATGGACCGATAAAAACTTAATCCGATACACGTTTTTGTGAGCCTAAAATACCAGAATATTTACAATTTCAGGCAAGTCAGATAAAAACTACGGTTTCTAGAAACCCAAGGAGCTAAATCGGGAGATCGTTCTTATGGGGGCTATACTAAAATATGGACCGATACTCACCGTTTTCGGCACACCTCTTTATGACCCGAAAATACCTCTAGATTTCTAATTTCAGGCAAATAGCATAAAAACTTCGGATTCTAGAAGCCCAAGAAGTAAAATCGGGAAATCGGTCTATATGGGGGCTATACCAAAATATGGACCGATACTCACCATTTTCGGCACCCCTCTTTATGGTCCTAAAATACCTTTAGATATCCAATTTCAGACAAATTGGATAAAAACTACGCTTTCTATAAGCCCAAGACCCCAAATCGGGAGGTCGTTTTATATGGGGACCATACCAAAACATGGACCGATACTCACCATTTTTGGCACACGTATTTGTGGTCCTACAATAACTCTAGATTTCCAATTTCAGGTAAATTGAATAAAAACTGCGGTTTCTATAAGCCCAAGAAGTACAATCGGGAGATCGGTCTATATGGGGGCTATATCAAAACATGGACCGATACTCACCATTTTTGGCATACCTCTTTATGGTCATAAAATACCTCTAGATTTCAAATTTCAGGCAAATTGGATAAAAACTACGATTTCTATAAGCCCAGGACCCCAAATCGGGAGGTCGGTTTATATGGGGACTATATCAAAACCTGGACCGATATAGCCCATCTTCGAACTTGACCTGCCTGCAGACAAAAGACGAGTTTGTGCAAAATTTCAGCACGATTGCTTCATTATTGAAGACTGTAGAGTGATTACAACAGACAGACAGACAGACAGACAGACAGACGGACAGACGGACATGCTTATATCGTCTTAGAATTTCTCCCTGATCAAGAATATATATACTTTATATAGTCGGAAATCGATATTTCAATGCGTTACAAACGGAATGACAAACTTATTATACCCCCGTCACCATTCTATGGTGGTGGGTATAAAAACGTAACAATATTAATATGTCAGAATTTAAAATATAGTGCTTTCGATAATAAAACCCACTTACATTTATAGTACTCTTCAATATCTTTCGTTTAATACCAAAATATATTGCGAAAATATATTGGAAAGTGTTGAATTTTATTAAATAATTTATCTCCCCAAATTGTAGTAAACCCATTAGGGTCGCAGGCAAAAACTACCTGGATTGTGTCTCGGCTAGTTAAATTTACAATTTATCTTCACGCACATCCTAAAAATTGCTTTAGATTTTAATATTTAGCATACATATTATACCCACCACCATAGAATGGTGACGGGGGTATAATAGGTTTGTCATTTCGTTTGTAACACATCGAAATATCGATTTCCGATTATATAAAGTATATATATTATTGATCAGGGAGAAATAGTATGTCTGTATTTCTGTTGTAGTCACGCTACAGTCTTCAATAATTAAGCAATCGTGCTGAAATTTTGCACAAACTCGTCTTTTGTCTGCAGTCAGGTCAAGTTCGAAGATGGGCTATATCGGTTTTGATATAGTCACCATATAAACCGACCTTCCGATTTGGGGTTTTGGGCTTATAGAAAACGTAGTTTTTATCCAATTTGCTGAAATTGGAATCCTTGAGGTATTTTAGAACCATACAGATGTGTGCTAAAAATGGTGAGTATCGGTCCATGTTTTGGTATATCCCCATATAGACCGATCTCCAGATTCTACTTTTTGGGCTTGTAGAAACCGTGGTTTTTATCCAATTTGCCTAAAATTGGATATTTAGAGTTATTGTTGGACCACAAATACGTGTGCCGAAAATGGCGTGTAGTGGTCCTTGTTTTGATATAGCCGCCATATAGACCGATATCCCGATTTTATTGCGTGGGCTTAGGTTAGGTTAGGTGGCAGCCCGATGTAGGCTCACTTAGGCTATTAAGTCCATTATGATACAACATTGGTGAACTTCTCTCTTATCACTGAGTGCTGCCCGATTCCATGTTAAGCTCAATGACGGCGTTCCACATTGCAGTGAAACCACTTAGAGAAGCTTTGAAACCCTCAGAAATGTCACCAGCATTACTGAGGTGGGATAATCCACCGCTGAAAATCTTTTTGGCGTTCGGTCGAAGCAGGAATCGAACCCACTACCTTGAGTATGCAAGGCGGGCATGCTAACCATTGCACCACGGTGGCTCCATTGCGTGGGCTTACAGAAGCCGTAGTTTTTAGCCGATTTGCCTGAAATTGGAAATATACTAGTATTTTAGACTCACAAAAACTTGTATCGGATTTAGTTTTTATCGGTCCATTTGGTAAGGCCTCCATATAGACCGATTTCACTTCTTGAGGGTATAGTAGGCGCACTGATCATGAAAATTGCTTGAAACTGAAAGGAAAATTTCCAGATTTTACTTCTCCACTGGTAGACAAATGCTTCGTACTATTAACGAACGGGCTTCGTTGATTATTTTTTTTGTTCCACTGTGCAGATATCTCTATTGTGACTATATTTAACCAGGGGATCATTGGCACAAGGGTATCGGCAGTGGAACATCAGAGTACATACTTCCAACTCAAATATAAATGAAAAAGAAATAAAAACTTGTTGTTTCAAGGTACCCGTTAGCGCATGTTATGGATAGATGGTTAAGGAATTCTGGGGCGATGTGGCAACTAGAGTTTTCAAATCTTCATCATATATAGAAATGTGTGTGTGTGTCTGTGAGTGTATTAGTACATATGTGGTATGTATTAATTTACACTCAACTCTTCTTTTCACAAGTAGCTGCTAAACAATATAACAGAGAACAAAGTATGTACGAAATGCTCTTGGTATATAAAAGTTCAACAACTGCAACTACATTCAACAACATGAGCAATAGCAACACTGAACATCAGGGCCAACAAAAGTGGTAACATAACCTTTTCGCCTAGATACATTAGTAAATGTTATGATGGTATTGTCTGCTGTTGTATGTCAGTATGCCAGCCATTAGTAAAGAGTACAGGTAGTGGTTGTGAAACGTGTATACTCAGTTGTAGGAGAAGAGTTTGGGATCGCATTGTGGCCATGTCAGAGACATTTTTCTAAAAAAAAAACTTGGCAATTTAATTTATAAACAAGTCATAAAAGGCTAAAGTCGGGATGGGTGTACAGCAAGATTGATACGCTATACAAGCTTTGGTTTATGAAAAAGTAATTTATTAAAAGGGATTTGAGTTGAGAATACTTCAATGACAAAATTGTTTTCTTTCTTCAATATACTCAGAAAATAGTGAACCCACCGAGAAGGGAATTTTTTGGTTAATTGTTGAAAATTTAGGTTAATTTTAGAAAATTTTACCAAATCAATGTGAAGGAAAATATTGGAACTAAATATTGTGAAAATGTCTTCAGCGTCATGCGATGCTCATGATGGACGCATTCGCGTTTACAAATATTAAGAAATTCTGAACTATTTTGTGGGAAATACGAATTGAATAAATCTTTATGTTTAATCTGTGTATAATTTGTTATCCTTTTTGAGTTCACTTAACTAACATACGCAAAAAATTATAAGTCAAGGAAACTTTCTCAAAGTATAACATTTCCCTGAACTAAAACAGAGTTAATATAAGTGCTCTAGAGGGTTCCCTTTTTTATTGTTGTCTTGAAATAAATTCTGAAGGTACAGACAATATGACAAAAACAAAATATAATATAATGTTATATATAAAATATAACATTCTGACACGTTTTGATTAGAGTTGAACCAAAAAATAATAAGACTTTCGGTTATCGCAAGTGCTGTGTTAAGATTTTAGTATTACTTCGAAAAATTGGAAATTTCGTCGCAAAAAGAATTGACATGGATGAACACATTTTTAATACATATCAGTCATACTGTAGGCTGATATGTATTGCGGCTATCGTTAGAGTCCTCCACCATTTAAATGTGAATAATTTTTTTCTCGCATCATTGTTCGTTACCGTGATACTGGCTATCGCGTCCAAAAAGTGGACAAGAAAAACCGTAACAACACGAGAAATTATGCGAAAAGTGCAGGCCAGTTTCGAAAATTGCCTCGTAAGCTAACAACACATATTAAGAAATGAGCATGGACTAATGCCATTGAAGTCACTAGAAGTGCACTCATCGCCGAGGTAAATGAAATGTAGACTGGAAAGAGTCAAGGAGTTGCTTCCCTTCCACAAAAGTGACTTGTTTCCAAATTTACGCCTTCGGTTGGCCACCAGAACACAAGCGCCTTTTGAAATGCTGCGAAAACGACTGGATACGATTTTTATTTTCTTTACTGAAGTTTCTTTAAATCTGTATGTGTGTGCATTACATTAGAATATATAACAAGTTTGTACGGCCGTAAGTTCGGCCAGGCCGAATCTTATGTACCCTCCACCATGGATTGCGTAGAAACTTCTCCTAAACACTGCCATCCACAATCGAATTACTTAAGTTGCGGTAGCGCTTGCCGATGGCAAGGTATCTTAAAACCTTCTAACACCGTCTTCTAAATTGTATGTAAGTCCATACGTGGTTATATTAAATCAAAAAAGATCGATCAAATACGTATATAATTGAGTTTGACAAAATTTTCTATAGACATAAAAAAATTTTAACAAAATTTTCTATAGAAATAAAATTTTCACAAAATTTTCTATAGAAAGAAAATTTTGATGAAATTTTCTACAGAAATAAAATTTTAACAAACTTTTCTATAGAAATAAAATTTTAACAAAATTTTCTACAGAAATAAAATTTTGACTAAATTTTCTATAGAAATAAAATTTTGACAAGATTTTCTATAGAAACATAAAATTTTTACAAAAATTTTCAATAGAAATAAAATTTTGACAACATTTTCTATAGAAGTAAAATTTGGAAAAAATCTATAGAAATAAAATTTTGACAAAATTTTCTATAGAAATAAAATTTTGACTAAATTTTCTATAGAAATAAAATTTTGACAAGATTTTCTATAGAAATAAAATTTTAACAAAAATTTTCTATAGAAATACAATTTTGACAAAATTTTCTATAGAAATAAAATTTTGGTAGATTATTTTTAGCTCGAGTGGCAACCATGATTATGAACCCATATCATATGCTGACACCACGTACCAAATTTCAACCGGATCGGATGAAATTTGCTTCTCTTAGAGGCTCCGCAAGCCAAATCTGGGGATCGATTTATATGGGGGCTATATGTAATTATGGACCGATATGGACCAATTTCTGTATGGTTGTTAGAGACCATATACTAACACCATGTACCAAATTTCAACCGGATCGGATGAATTTTGCTCCTCTAAGAGGCTCCGGAGGTCAAATCGGGGGATCGGTTTATATGGGGGCTATATGTAATTATGGACCGATATGGACCAATTTCTGTATGGTTGTTAGAGACCATATACTAACACCATGTACCAAATTTCAGCCGGATCGGATGAAATTTGGTTTTCTTAGAGCAATCGCAAGCCAAATTTGGGGGTCCGTTTATATGGGGGCAATACGTAAAAGTGGACCGATATGGTTGTTAGAGACCATATACTTACACCATGTACCAAATTTCAGCCGAATCGGATGAAATTTGCTTCTCTTAAAGCAATCGCAAGCCAAATTTGGGGGTCCGTTTATATGGGGGCTATACGTAAAAGTGGACCGATGTGGACCAATTTTTGCATGGTTGTTAGAGACCATATACTAACACCATGTGCCAAATTTCAGCCGGATCGGATGAAATTTGGTTTTCTTAGAGGCTCCGCAAGCCAAATCGGGGGATCGGTTTATATGGGGGCTATATGTAATTATGAACCGATATGGACCAATTTCTGCATGGTTGTTAGAGACCATATACTAACACCATGTATCTAATTTCAGCCGGATCGGATGAAATTTGCTTCTCTTAGAGCAATCGCAAGCCAATTTTGGGGGTCCGTTTATATGGGGGCTATACGTAAAAGTGGACCGATATGGGCCATTTGCAATACCATCCGACCTACATCAATAACAACTACTTGTGCCAAGTTTCAAGTCGATAGCTTGTTTCGTTCGGAAGTTAGCGTGATTTCAACAGACGGACTGACAAGCTCAGATCGACTCAGAATTTCACCACGACCCAGAATATATATACTTTATGGGGTCTTAGAGCAATATTTCGATGTGTTACAAACGGAATGACAAAGTTAATATACCCCCATCCTATGGTGGAGGGTATAAAAAGACATGCTTGACTGTGTGCGTGGCCAAATCCTTTCGAGTGACCAGATATTTAAAATATTAGATAGGAAACTGAATTGGATGATGTTTTGCATTTTTCAGAAAAGCTCTAAATGGTGCCTTAATCCAAAGGTAGCGCAGAGAATATCCAGTGTTTCTACATTTCTTGTATTACAAAAGAGAATATGATGAAAACTAGATAAATTATTTGGAAATGTGGAAAATATATTGGAATGTAATTAGATAGAGAATAAAAACAAAATTTTGGACATTGATAGCACATGAAGAAAAACGGGTATATTTCAGACGCAATTCTTTTTTAAATTCGGGTTTTGCATACTTTCAAAGTAAACTAATTTTCCAGGAAACTAATTTTAATTTATTCCTTTCTTCAGTTTTTTATTCTTCGTGTGCTATGAAAATCCTTTAACGACTTAGATTTCCATTCAGACTCGACTTCAAGAAAAGTTGCTATGTTTCAAGTAAAAACGTTATTAAAATAAAGTATGAAAAAACATCTCCTATTTTTCGTAATGAAAATACAAAAAGTCAACAAATTTAAAGACGATTTCATAATTTTAAAGAATTTGTAAGAAATATTAAAGCCAAGATGACCTTAGTCAAAGAAAATGTTCTTTCATGTGAAGACAGCCATTTTTAAATCGAATCACCTAACTATAATGGCAAAACGACTTCATGAAAAGGTTCGTCGACTTTTGAACAACGAAAATAACTTTATATCAGAGAAGTGCGTCTTCTATACTAAAAAACTTCGCATTTGTAATTAACAGACCTGAAATCTTTCGCCTCACGACAATATTTTTTTCAACGCATTTGTACATCCTTACATTCCTTATTACATTATTATATAAAAATATAATTACTCATATGCATTTCATATTATGGAGAAGTGATTGCTCTGGAGTGGATAAAATTGTTTTAGTAGAATAAATAAAAATTATTGTTGATGCCAATAAATTCATCTTACTTTTTATGGGGTCAATATTTCTAGGCGTTACAAACGGAATGAAAGATTTGGTATACCACAATTCTATAGTGAAGGGCATAAAAATCCTTCATAAATAACATAGGATTCACTCTAAAATATTTAATCCTTGAAACCATTTTTATAAAAACAAAAACTCTAAATATATATAAACTTTGGTTTTCTATTATTTCTTTTATTTGAATATTCTTAGGCATGAACAATTTATATTCAATAGCCATATTCTAACCCCATTTTCTAATATTCTCTTCTTAGCTTCCGTTACTCTATTAGCGTTTATCCATTATCGTATATTAAGTCGGATCAGAGCAAACTAAAACTGAACTCTGAATTTCACATCCATCCAAACAAAAACTTCGTAATACGATTTTTTCAATTAATCTAACGCGTTTGACGAGATCCACTGGCATATAATGAGAAAGCGTATAAGCTTTAAAGCAATTACGGATGTAAGAACATTAAGTGGCTAACAGAAAATTACAGTAATGTACTACTGAATAGCATTACCGAGAGTTAAAATTATTGTAAGGAATGCAATGTAACTAAGACATTTTTTCTGTCATGAGATTTTTATATGAGCAAAAGTTGATAAACTTTTCAATGCTGGCATTTTGTTTTTAATGTTGGGTGATTTGATTTTGAAATATATATCTTTGCATAAGAAGACATTTTTTTGAACTCAGGTCAACTAAAAAAATCTTCTATATTACTGAGGGTTGCGTTTTATATTTAAGGATTAGGGAACACAAACAAATATTAGTTACCGAAAATCCCTTTATTATTTTTCAAAATATTCCCCATTTAGATCTATACACTGCATGCATTTGAAGCAATTGTCGAATTACTTTTGCCACTCTGTATGAGATATTTCCAAAACAAACACGAATCAACCGTTTCTTCAGGTATCGACTGCAGAGATGGTCCAAATGACCATGTTTTATGTAATTGACAGTCAATATATCTATATAAAACGTAAAAAAGTAGTAAATGTAATGAACACTCACGGCATTATTAAATTCGATTTTAAATTAGTTTTTGAATATTCGTACATATTTAGAAATTTGTCAAAATTTTAATATTAATATTTTGAGTCTTTTCTCATAAGAACATATTATTTTTTTATAAGAGAGCTTGTTTTCATGAAAGCGTAAAACATCAAACGTCAATTTCTATTGCTCTTGTTTTCTCAGACTAAATTATTCATCAATACAAAAATTCCCAAAAACAACTATTTACAGATGTGAAAACTTAGTTGTATACATAGATTTACGACGTATAGTGAAATACGTCGTAAATGTATGTCAAATACGTCGAAGTTTTCGACAGTCCATATCTGGTCGACTCCTAACCTGTCACAATGTTCAACGATACTAATTATAATTACCTATATGTAATATGTATATAGTCTAAGTAAGTCTCAGCTAACGTAAGTCAGGGGGATTTAAAAAACCCAGATT